>NC_139819.1:2005000-2302500 GCF_963457635.1 Microchirus variegatus
TGTGTGTGCGCGTGTGTGTGTGTGTTGTATAAATGTCAACTTTTCAGGTCAGACAGTCCAGGATGCAACAGCAGCAGCAGCCTCTTCACTCTCACACAGTCAACCAGCGTCAGGATCCAACAACCAGGTTAGAGACTTTCACACCTTTCTCTCGTTTCTTTTTTCATTTTTAGCAGCAAACAACAACAACAACATTCGACACACCCGGTGGCAGAACGATCGCATTACACGCTCGCGTTACAGGTGTGGTGCGACTAAGTCAAAGAGACGAGCTCTAAAGTATCCGGATCTGATTCGGTTTGAAACGGCGCACATAATATTCAACGCAAGGGATCGTTTACTTCCAAATAAAATAAAGACGTCGCCAAGGAGGATATAATTTTAATTTTAAAATAAAATTTAAAAGTGTGTCAGGACAACTTTAAAAGGTATGTGTTTCAATCACAGGGGGTTAAATCGGTTTAGAAGAATATACAAAATACACATTTTAAAGCAGTTTTCTTATTAATATTTGGCCAAAAAAAATTGCAAAAAATTGAAAAACAAAAAAATCTTGACAAATGTGTAAATACTGGTGAGAAAATAAAATGTTTGAATGTTTTTTTCTTCTTTGAATAAGCAGAAAAGATTGCTTACAAATAATCACTACGGAACGGGGGGAACTTCAATGATCCCACCACTCAACATGGTTGGGTGAGGCTAAACTCTGTGTGATATAGTTACTTCTGCAGGGACGAGATAAGAAGGTTAGCGTAAGGTAAAGTAAGAAAGAATATTAAATATTGTCTTCACAAGATACAGATTTTAGTGTGAGAGTGCAAATGCAAGCAACTGTGAGGAATAGATCCTTAAAGTCGGACATGTAAGACATGTATTTTCTCGTTTTAAGGGACATTATAATCTTATTCTAGCCAAGATAAATTTACTGACATCATTGGGAGATTATTTTTAGTCAGGCTATTTTTTTTATTTTTTTGGTATGTCTGATATCCTTGATAATTTATCTATCCGTGAGATTGTCATCTACTGTAATTGGAATGATTTACATATGTATGCATGGCATTGTCGTGTTACCTGTAATACCAGTAACGGTTTATAGTGTAAGCAGTAACATGCAGTATTACAGCTGCCAACAAGTGATTTGTGGCTCCTCCACTTTGTGGCTGAAGAGTTCATTTTGCTTCAAAAACACTGGTTTTCATTTAAGAAGTTTGTATTTAAAAAAAAACAAAAAACAAAAAACTTTAGCCCACTCTACAGGTGCACGTATTTCAACAGGTAAAAGGATCTAAGGGCGTGGCACTGCAGACTTCTATCTATCAGTTAGCTTAAAGTTATAAAATGATCTATCTATCTGTCAGTTAGCTTAAAGTTATAAAGTTATCTATCTATCTATCTTGCTACGTATATAGATAATTACTTAGCTAGGAAAGTAGATAGCTAGACAATATCTATCTATCTTGCTAGCTATTTAGCGGAATAGTTAGCTAGGTATATCTATCTATCTATCTATCTATCTATCTATCTATCTATCTATCTATCTATCTATCTATCTATCTATCTATCTATCTATCTATCTATCTATCTGTCTATCTGTCTATCTGTCAGTTAGCTTAAAGTTATAAAATTATCTATCTAGCTATCAGTTAGCTTAAATCGATCTATCTATCTATCTTGCTACGTATATAGAAAATTACTTAGCTAGGAAAGTAGATAGCGAGACACAATATCTATCTATCTTGCTAGTTATTTAGCGGAATAGTTAGCTAGGTATAGATAGACATATCTATCTATCTATCTATCTATCTATCTATCTATCTATCTATCTATCTATCTATCTATCTATCTATCTATCTATCTATCTGTCAGTTAGCTTAAAGTTATAAAATTATCTATCTAGCTATCAGTTAGCTTAAATCTATCTATCTATCTATCTATCTATCTATCTATCTATCTATCTATCTATCTATCTATCTATCTATCTATCTATCTATCTATCTATCTATCTATCTATCTGCGTTTAAGTATTGAAAAAAGAAAGAGTGTGATTTAATAACACACACACCTTCAAAGCTTCTCTTCCTGCTTCTTGTTGTTGACAAACTAGTTTATAATTAATTGCTGTGCATGTCTTTATTTGTCTGTGTGCTCTGATGATTCTGCCTCGAGTCGTCTGCATGTGTGGAAACGGCAGCTGGTGATTAAAAAAAAAAATTTAAAAAAAATGCCTTCAGCCGTTTGTAGTCTGTGAGGAATGTCTTTGTCTTAAACGTTTGCACATGACAGTAAAAGTACAAGATGAACCGCACAGAGTTGGATTAACTTCACTTTCTATTCTCTACAGCTCAAAGACATTGTCTCCAAATTTAAAAATAGGCATTTAAATATGCAGCTCCTTCTTCCTGGAACTACAGGATTGTCTGAAACTGAAAAATCAAACGACCAGACTTTCAAAGTTACGCTTTAAGGTTGTTTTTACACGTACGATTGGGGGCTTGCAACATTCAGTCGTCCAACCGAACCTTTTGAATAACGTATATTCCCCTCCCAGCCTGAGGCGGCGCTGCATCAAGAATTTCACAACGCTTACTAGCAGTTGCGATTTTCATCTGACCATATTTCTATCAAAGCTTTTACCTCGTTCTCACTCACACTTCTGACCACGAGCCATTTCACCCCAGCTATCGTTCTACACAGGCGTACGTTATTGGTTGCGTTTACCCACAATGCCCCGCGTTGATGTCCACTTCCTGCGTTTGGCTCACTTGAAGCGAACACGGTACGTCGGTAATTAAAGTGACAATTTCTACTCACGTTTCTTGTTCTACAGTAAGATGAAGTTGCTCATCGACGCCGACACCGGCGTGGACGACGCTCAGGCCATCATGGTGGCCCTCTCCTCCCCCGACGTGGAGGTTCTGGGCATCACCTGTTGCCACGGCAACACGCCCCTGGCGAACGTCCTGGTGAACACGCTGCGTGTGCTGGACGTCTGCGGCAGGCTGGACGTGAGTTGTAATTAAAAAGAAGAATAAAAGACAAAAAAAACACTTCTTCTTCTTCTTCTTCTTCAGAGACACAAATGCATCGTGACCTGTCGACTCTCCCTTTCAGATCCCAGTGTTTAAGGGCTGCTCAGGCCCCCTGCTGGCCCGGAAGAAAAACGCAGGCGATTACCACGGAAAAGACGGCCTGGGCGACGCTCCAGATGGAGAGCCTCCGAGTCTGGACCTGCTGCAGAAGAGGAGAGCAGCGAAAGCCATTATCAAGCTAGTGAAGGAGAATCCTGACGAGGTAATACGCTTTAACCTAACCCTTACCCTAACCCTAACCTAACCATAACTCAAATCAAATTTTAAGGCTTAAAACTTAACCAGTTAAGTGAATGATTATATGGAGATGTTTTCTATCTGGTGGATGAACATGATCATGAAATAAAATATTTTGCAGACTGCAAATCATGTTTTGGCGTCATGTGGCGCCACCTACCGCCGTCTACCAACCATTGCAGTCAGTAGAGTATCAGCTGCCGAGCGACCACGGGTTGCCAGTTACGTCAGAAAACGAAAACCTAAAAGACCTCGGTATTTTTGAATTTGAATGTAGTAACCGTTTTTGGCCACATTCTCACATATGGCGCCTTTAAAGCACAACAAAAAAAAATCATCAATGAAAGTCATAGGTTGCTTCTCTCAACAGGTGACTCTCGTTGCCCTGGCGCCGCTCACCAACCTGGCTGTGGCCGTACAACTGGACCCTACCTTCACTAAGAAACTGAAGGCGCTCTACATCATGGGAGGAAACGTGGACTGTAGGTCATCATTCTATAACTTGGAAATGTACCTTTAAAAGTGCTGTATTTACATGACTGACAATGTGTGTGTGTGTGTGCAGCCAGAGGAAACACTACATCGTGTGGAGAGTTTAACTTCGTGACTGACCCGGAGGCGGCCTACATCGTGTTGGACCGCTACACGTGTCCCACCTACATCGCCTCCTGGGAGTTCAGCTGCAGGAACAGTCTGCCGTGGGTGAGGCTGAAAACAAACACACCCCTCTGCCGAGTCTCGGTCATAAACTGTGCACAGTAAATATAAAGGGTGTGTAGTCAAGCTGTTCTAGATGTAGCTGGAAATCGGAAATTTCAGAGCAAGCCCAACAACCCCAATATGGGCTTCCAAGATGGCTGCCACCCCTATGTTTACTATTCTGGTGTGTTCCAGTTGTCAGAAGTTGGAATATCCATGTTGAGGGGGCATTCCTGTTGAAAGAATCGGATGTTTAGCTTGGAGCAACCTTAGCAACCCCAACACGGGATTCCAAAATGGCTGCTACTGCTACTTTTACTATTATAATTTCGAACTTAAAAACTTTGAGTGAGCAGCCTCACCAATCCCAATATGGGATTACAAGATTCCACTACTGTTACTATTAAGGTGCGTTCCAGTTGTGGTCGGAAGTTGGAATTTTCACGTTGAGTGGCCTGTCAAATAAAGTCTGATTTCTAACTCGGACAACCGCTCCAACCCTAATATGGTATTCCAAGATGGCTGCCACTGCTATGTTTACTATTATAATGGCGCATTCCAGTTGTCGTCAGAAGTCGGAATTTCCACTTTGGAGTTGGATTTTTAGCTTGGAGCAACCTTAGCAACCCCAGCATGGGATTCTAAGATGGCTGCTACTGCTACTTCTAATATTATGATTTATAACTTAAAAACTTTGAGTGAGCAACCTCACCAATCCCAATATGGGATTACAAGATTCCACTACTGTTACAATTAAGGTGCGTTCCGGTTGTAGTCGGAAGTCGGAATTTTCATGTAGAGTGGCCTGTCAAAAAAAGTCTGATTTCTAACACGGACAACCGCTCCAACCCTAATATGGTATTCCAAGATGGCTGCCTCTGCTATGTTTACTATTATTATGGCGCATTCCAGTTGTCGTCAGAAGTCGGATGTTTAGCTTGGAGCAACCTTCGCAACCCCAATACTGCATTCCAAAATGGCTGCTACTGCTACTTTTACTATTCGAACTTAAAAACTTTGAGTGAGCAACCTCACCAGTCCCAATATGGGATAACAAGATTCCACTACTGTTACTATTAAGGTGCGTTCCGGTTGTAGTCGGAAGTCGGAATTTTCATGTTGAGTGGCCTGTCAAATAAAGTCTGATTTCTAACTCGGACAACCGCTCCAACCCTAAATGGTATTCCAAGATGGCTGCCACTGCTATGTTTACTATTATGGCGCATTCCAGTTGTCGTCAGAAGTCGGATGTTTAGCTTGGAGCAACCTTCGCAACCCCAATACTGGATTCCAAAATGGCTGCTATTGCTACTTTTACTATCATAATTTCGAAACTTAAAAACTTTAAGCAACCTCACCAGTCCCAATATGGGATTACAAGATTCCACTACTGTTACTATTAAGGTGCGTTCCGGTTGTAGTCGGAAGTCAGAATTTTCACGTTGAGTGGCCTGTCAAAAAAGTCTGATTTCTAACTCGGAGCAACCGCTCCAACCCTAATATGGGTTTCCAAGATGGCTGCCACAACTATGTTTACTATTATGGTGCATTCCGGTTGTGGTCGAATGTTGGAATTTCCTTGTTAAAGGGGCGTTGGAGTCTAGAGATTATAAATCAAAAACAGACATTGAACTTTATATTAAGTTGGGGGGCTTATGCAAAATATGGAAAAGCAGGAAAAGAGAGTAAAAACACCCACATCAAGCTTTTAAACACGAAAATAGTTGGATAAATGTTATTTTGCTATGGTTTCTTCCACTTTGTGTTCACACGTCCCTCTGTTTTTCTCTCCTTCAGTCGTTCTGTGACGAGTGGTTGGCTGCAAAGACGAAGAAGGCCGCCTTCATGAAAAAGATCTCTGCCCTCTCAATGTCGGTAAGAGTCACATGAACTGTGCCGGAAATATCTGAAAAACTGCTGCCTTTAATTATGGAGTCAGATAACAGGCATCAGCGAGCGTGTTTGCACAAGTACAGAACTATGTGTTCTCGTAAAAAAGTGCACAAACCTCTCTGTGCTCTTATAAAAGTGAGCATTTCCCGGCTGCTGTGAATCTGATTCTTCTTTTCAAGTTTGGTATGGTCCGTCTGAACGGAAAAACAACCGAACGTGGTCGCGATCGGGCTCACGATCGCCGGCTTTCGCTAAATACGCCAGAGTCCTCTGTTAAATGTTGACATTTGAGACATTTCCTTTTGCTAAATGTTGGAGATTAACGCTCGTTTTTGGGGATTTTTAAGTCTTTGTAACTTTAATCTACAGCTGTTGGTTTGATTCTTGTGTCGAATGTCACATTCATGACTCTTCCAGTGACAACACTCGCTGACCAATGGAATCATAAGTAGATTTTGGGAATTATAAGTAGCTTTTGGAATCATTAGAAGATTTTGGAACTATAAGTAGATTTCGGAACTTTATGTAGATTTTGGGAATTAAAAATAGATTTTGGAATCATTAGAAGATTTTGGAATCATAAGTTAATTTTGGAATTATAAGTAGATTTTGGAACTTTATGTAGATTTCGGAATTATAAGTAGATTTTGGAATCATTAGTAGATTTTGGAATTATAAGTAGATTTGGGGAATTATAAGTAGATTTTGGAATCATGAGTAGATTTGGGGAATTATAAGTAGATTTTGGAATTATAAGTAGATTTGGGGAATTATAAGTAGATTTTGGAACTTTATGTAGATTTCGGAATTATAAGTAGATTTTGGAATCATTAGTAGATTTTGGAATTATAAGTAGATTTTGGAATCATTAGTAGATTTTGGGAATTATAAGTAGATTTTTAGATTAAAACTAGTAGATTTTGGAACTTTAAGTAGATTTTTGAATTATAAGTAGATTTTTGAATTATAAGTAGATTTTTGAATCATTGGTAGATTTGGGGAATTATAAGTAGATTTTTGAATTACAAGTAGAATTTGAAACTGTGAGTAGATTTTGGAATTATAATAGATTTTTGAATTACAAGTAGGATTTTTAAGCCTTTTTTTTTGACCAATCGGTGGCCGGCAGTCTGTCGATGACACATTTCAGTATGGACTCAGCTCGCTTGTGTTACAGAGATTTTGAATTATCAGGAGGAGTCAGTGATGAGTTAAATTGAGAAGATTTGATCAAAAAAAGAGCTGAGACACGCCTGACATATGAACAGATTGTGGCGAGCAGCGTGCCAGGTCTGATATATATATATATATATATGTAGTGTATCAGGTCCAGATGTCTGGCGCCTTAAGATCCATGGAGGGAACCTTGACAGACGCCAAGTTTGTGTCTCGTAAAAAGAGTAATATGTGAGCAATTAATTTTAAGTTGGCTGAAGATTGAAATTGCCACGCCAGACCAGGCACTAAAAAAAGAGCCCCAGGTACTATCACTAATGGAAAAGCAAAAAAAACAAAACAAGTAGAGTCAAGTAGTTCTAGAACTCTAACATGGAAAAACACCGTTAGCTTAGCGGCTACTGTCTCCACACACAAAAGAGTGATTTCCACTCGCTTCATAGAGACACCCAGTGGTACAAATGTGGTAAAGCAGCAACTCGACGCACCTACACCGACAATGCTCCTGAAAATACAGCTTTTTACAGCAAGTAACAAAAGCATATAAACCTAAAGCTCTCCACTGCACCAAACCCCATAGAGAAAATCATCGATTTTGCATCACAGCGCACAGGAATTGTCGATCCACTGCTGACCACACGAGGCAGCAGTAGACCAGCAGCTGCTGTGTCCCCACGTGAGCTAAAATCACTGATTTTTCTCTATGGGGTTTGGTGTGGCAGAGTGAACGGTTTACAAACTTCCGTTTCCGTTTATAACGGACACCGTAGACGTTACTGAGCGTTTAAACGTATCGTGGGTTCAGTCACAACGTCTGAAAAGGTCTATTGCTGATATTTTGTCCCTGCAGAAAGCTCGGTCATCCGACTACGAAAAGGAGGTGACCGAAGGAAAAGGGTTCAATTCGTGCGACACCTACGCCATGGCTGCAGCCATTGATGGCTCCATCATAACAGAGGAAGAAAAGGTTAGTGTTTAAAAAAAAAAAAATCTGTTTGTACAAAAACGTTTCACCTCAGATGGTTTTCCTGCAGCAGCTGCATGTGTTTTATCGCTCTCTCTTTCTCCAGGTGGCAGTGACGGTGGAGTTGGAGGGTAAATACACCCGAGGCATGATGGTGCTGGATTACATGGAGCAGATGAAGAAGGAGCACAAGGTCACCATCATGCAGAAGTTTGACCTGGAGAAGTTCAAACAGATGCTGGTCAACTCGACCAAGTAGAGCGAGAGAGAGAAAATACAGCATCAAAAATACAGTTTGAAAAAAAATAATGCTAGTAGTACTTTCTGTGTTGGATTTTGTGTTTATTTGTACTTGGTGTATCGTCTCAGCTTTTCATGGATTCAGGACAAAAACGTCCAAGACTGTGTCAAAGTGTGTTATAAACGCAATTTACAAATCAGCAAAAATACTGAAAAGACATAAAGGAATAAAGTCTGTCTTTGGCTTTAAATGCGTTTCATTGTCAATGATGACTCTGTGAGTTCGGGGAGGTATACTGACACCTGGTGGACAGAGGACAGATGACAGTACAGTTAAGTTTCAGGGTTTATGATGTTGCTCTGACCTGAATATACAGTATATATATATATATATACACACATACATATATATATATATATACTGTTTATATGTATATATATATATATATATATATATATACATATACAAATACACATACTGTATATATAACATGTTTCTGGAGTATGGGAGAGCGACAAACATGCTGCTATTGTCAAATTTGTTGTCATGCATAGTAAATATGTACATATTATATATACACATATACATATATACATATACATACATATATATATATACATACATATATATACATACTTACATATATATACATATACATACATATACACATATACTTACATATATATACATATACACATATACTTACATATATATATATATACATATACATACACATACATATGTATATATACATACACATACATATATATACACATATACACACATATAAATACATATATATACATACATATATATACATATACATATACATATACATATACACACACATATATATATACACATATACACACATATATATACACATATACACACATATATATATGTATACATACATATATATATGTACCATTGGTGGTAAACGTACCACATTTTGAGAACCATGGTGCTAGATATGTACATATACAGACAAATAAATGGATGAAGAGGGTTAATGCTAAAATGTGAAAAAAACAAAAAAACAATACATTGCATGCGCACGCACACACACACACACGCACGCACGCACACACACACACACACACACACACACACACACACACGCCTCTTTGCGTTTGGCTGTTGGACGCGACACACCCTGCTGAGCTCGTCTAACCAGCCAGGAATGTTACACACCTGGAGGCCAGACTGAGCTCAGACGACCGCGTGAACCACTTCCTGTCATTTACAGCTTCGTCCAAGTCAGGACGGTCCAGGTAAGAATATTTATTCACCACACGTTATCGACTGTGTGTTATGCTAACGTTCTGCTATTCAGGATCATCTGGAAACACGACGCTTTACAAAGTACACGAGGCTGCGTTCTGTGTTTACACTGTGCTTACGGTGGTTAGTTACTGTATCTTTTGTCAAATCTAATGGCGCTTTTCCTTTATACAGTTCTAGCACGACTCGGCTGGACGTGACTCGACTCGTTTTATTTTGTTGTTTTTCCATTAAGGATAGCACCTGGAGCTATATCTTCTGGTACATATTGCAAGTGTTTTAAACAGTTTAATCGTCAGGTTTGTTTATGTGGAATTCCCATTAGAGATATCGGTGATTTCATTACGACTAGTTTAGAAAACAAAGTGGAAGTGGATGTTTTGAAGGCTTTTATTGTGAAACTCACGTGCGGCACAGATCAGATCGGATCGGATGGCGCGGAAGAAAAAAGCCGCCGGCAACCCCCGAGGCGCCACCAGGCGGCGATACTGGTGGCAGCTGAGGCAGCGATGGCGGATGCTCGGCGTGTTTGAGATCGACGCCGAGCACGAGTTCTACCACCTGACGACCACCATGAAAGAAGGACTGCAAACTGCGATCGAGGCCGCGATGGACACACCTGTGCCTGAGGTGGACAGAGAAAGACAATAATAGAAAAACACAAAGAGATGTACTGTGAAATGTGTGCTTAGAAATAAGAATAACATACATAAATAACACTTATCAAAAAGGTATAAATGAAAGAATACGCCAACTATTAAACAACACTTATAATAAGCAACACAGCTATAGAGAGACAACTGCATAAACTATCAGTATAAAATGTTACGGTTAAATATAATACATATACCATCATGTATCACCGCTGTGCAGAATAAAGAATGAAATATTCCAACTAAAATATAAGAATAAAGTGTAAAATATGAGGACATAGAACACAGCTGTACACATGAATAAAATACCACACTGTTAGAAATTAAATCATTTGAATAATCTTCTCTATTAAACAGACAATTAACACAATTAACCTGTGAACTTTTTCTTCAAACACAGGACACGCTCACAGACGAACATTTCAAAGCAGTGGAAACTCAACGCCTTCAGGTAAATAATAATACACATTTTTGAGTAACTTTGACTCTTTTTCCACACCTGGAGACCTTAAAATTAATGTAATAGATAGAGAGAGAACCAGATAACGTGCTACGTAGATAGCTAGCTACAGCTGGATATACTGTATATCGGTAGATAGTTAGATAGCTAGCCTTATCTAGCTAGCGAGATAATAAGCTAGATAGTTAGTGCTCTAGCGTTCTAGCGTCAAGTGAAAAAAGCTAATACATATTTACATAACGTAACTTATTTTAATACATATTTAAAAAGGTATTATCTGAAGTAAATTATTTTACGTGAATACGCATATTGTTTTTGTTAAAGATGCCAACCCCCGCACATCCCGCGATTTAGCACTATCAAATGATCCTAGCGCCAGATAGCTAGCTATTCCAATACATTTACCTTATCTAGCTAGCCAGCTAATTAGCTAGATAGTTAGTGCTCTAGCATTCTAGCACTCACTAGCTATCTAGCGTCAAGTGAAAAAAGCTAATACATATTTACATAACGTAACTTATTTTAATACATATTTACCTAACATATTTAAAAGGTATTATCTGAAGTAAATTGTTTACGTGAATACGCAAATATTGTTTTTGTTAAAGATGCCAACCCCCGCACATCCCGCGATTTAGCACTATCAAATGATCCTAGCGCCAGATAGCTAGCTATTCCAATACATTTACCTTATCTAGCTAGCGAGATAATTAGCTAGATAGTTAGTGCTCTAGCGTTCTAGCACTCACTAGCTATCTAGCGTCAAGTGAAAAAAGCTAATACATATTTACATAACGTAGCTTATTTTAATACATATTTACCTAACATATTTAAAAGGTATTATCTGAAGTAAATTATTTACGTGAATATGCATATATTGTTTTTGTTAAAGATGCCAACCCCCGCACATCCCGCGATTTAGCACTATCAAATGATCCTAGCGCCAGATAGCTAGCTATTCCAATACATTTACCTTATCTAGCTAGCGAGATAATTAGCTGGATAGTTAGTGCTCTAGCGTTCTAGCACTCACTAGCTATCTAGCGTCAAGTGAAAAAAGCTAATACATATTTACATAATGTAACTTATTTTAATACATATTTACCAAACATATTTAAAAGGTATTATCTGAAGTAAATTATTTACGTGAATACGCATATATTGTTTTTGTTAAAGATGCCAACCCCCGCACATCCCGCGATTTAGCACTATCAAATGATCCTAGCGCCAGATAGCTAGCTATTCCAATACATTTACCTTATCTAGCTAGCGAGATAATTAGCTAGATAGTTAGTGCTCTAGCGTTCTAGCACTCACTAGCTATCTAGCGTCAAGTGAAAAAAGCTAATACATATGTACATAACGTAACTTATTTTAATACATATTTACCAAACATATTTAAAAGGTATTATCTGAAGTAAATTATTTACGTGAATACGCATATATTGTTTTTGTTAAAGATGCCAACCCCCGCACATCCCGCGATTTAGCACTATCAAATGATCCTAGCGCCAGATAGCTAGCTATTCCAATACATTTACCTTATCTAGCTAGCGAGATAATTAGCTAGATAGTTAGTGCTCTAGCGTTCTAGCACTTACTAGCTATCTAGCGTCAAGTGAAAAAAGCTAATACATATGTACATAACGTAGCTTATTTTAATACATATTTACCTAACATATTTAAAAGGTATTATCTGAAGTAAATTATTTACGTGAATATGCATATATTGTTTTTGTTAAAGATGCCAACCCCCGCACATCCCGCGATTTAGCACTATCAAATGATCCTAGCGCCAGATAGCTAGCTATTCCAATACATTTACCTTATCTAGCTAGCGAGATAATTAGCTGGATAGTTAGTGCTCTAGCGTTCTAGCACTCACTAGCTATCTAGCGTCAAGTGAAAAAAGCTAATACATATTTACATAATGTAACTTATTTTAATACATATTTACCAAACATATTTAAAAGGTATTATCTGAAGTAAATTATTTACGTGAATACGCATATATTGTTTTTGTTAAAGATGCCAACCCCCGCACATCCCGCGATTTAGCACTATCAAATGATCCTAGCGCCAGATAGCTAGCTATTCCAATACATTTACCTTATCTAGCTAGCGAGATAATTAGCTAGATAGTTAGTGCTCTAGCGTTCTAGCACTCACTAGCTATCTAGCGTCAAGTGAAAAAAGCTAATACATATGTACATAACGTAACTTATTTTAATACATATTTACCAAACATATTTAAAAGGTATTATCTGAAGTAAATTATTTACGTGAATACGCATATATTGTTTTTGTTAAAGATGCCAACCCCCGCACATCCCGCGATTTAGCACTATCAAATGATCCTAGCGCCAGATAGCTAGCTATTCCAATACATTTACCTTATCTAGCTAGCGAGATAATTAGCTAGATAGTTAGTGCTCTAGCGTTCTAGCACTCACTAGCTATCTAGCGTCAAGTGAAAAAAGCTAATACATATGTACATAACGTAACTTATTTTAATACATATTTACCTAACATATTTAAAAGGTATTATCTGAAGTAAATTATTTACGTGAATACGCATATATTGTTTTTGTTAAAGATGCCAACCCCCGCACATCCCGCGATTTAGCACTATCAAATGATCCTAGCGCCAGATAGCTAGCTATTCCAATACATTTACCTTATCTAGCTAGCGAGATAATTAGCTAGATAGTTAGTGCTCTAGCGTTCTAGCACTCACTAGCTATCTAGCGTCAAGTGAAAAAAGCTAATACATATGTACATAACGTAACTTATTTTAATACATATTTACCAAACATATTTAAAAGGTATTATCTGAAGTAAATTATTTACGTGAATACGCATATATTGTTTTTGTTAAAGATGCCAACCCCCGCACATCCCGCGATTTAGCACTATCAAATGATCCTAGCGCCAGATAGCTAGCTATTCCAATACATTTACCTTATCTAGCTAGCGAGATAATTAGCTAGATAGTTAGTGCTCTAGCGTTCTAGCACTCACTAGCTATCTAGCGTCAAGTGAAAAAAGCGAATACATATTTACATAACGTAACTTATTTTAATACAATACATATTTACCTAACATATTTAAAAGGTATAATCTGAAGTAAATTATTTATGTGAATACGCATATATTGTTTTTGTTAAAGATGCCAACCCCCGCACATCCCGCGATTTAGCACTATCAAATGATCCTAGCGCCAGATAGCTAGCTATTCCAATACATTTACCTTATCTAGCTAGCGAGATAATTAGCTAGATAGTTAGTGCTCTAGCGTTCTAGCACTCACTAGCTATCTAGCGTCAAGTGAAAAAAGCGAATACATATTTACATAACGTAACTTATTTTAATACAATACATATTTACCTAACATATTTAAAAGGTATTATCTTAAGTAAATTATTTATGTGAATATGCAAATATTGTTTTTGTTAAAGATGCCAACCCCCGCACATCCCGAGATTTAGCACTATCAACTGATCTGGCCCTATCTAGCGCTAGCTACCTATCTAGCACCAGATAGCTAGCGAGCTGTTCCAATACATTTGCTTATTCATGCTTTTATTTCGTGATATTATATATTATTGTTGTTAAATCCTTAAATCTTCCAGGGGTTTGAGATGGAGACGTTTGCAGCTCCGGTCTTTGCTAAACTGAGGAGTTCTCTGGACATGACCGAGCGTGAATACGTCAACTCTCTGTGCTCAGGCGGAAACTACCTGCAGTTTGTCAGCAACTCCAAGAGCAAGGCCAATTTCTTTGTCACGTGAGCGTCAAACCCTCAACCACTCAACATTACGAAATAAATAATCCACGAATTAAAAATGACATTGTGACGTGTTTATCACACGAATCTCTTGGTAATGTCTGGTTTACCTTTTGAGGAACAAGCTAAGGTGTTCCACAAACACGATGTTCTTGTTTTCTCAGCATGTGCTCGATGTTTTTTTCAGGAACGACAAGAGGTTCTTCCTGAAGACCCAGAGCAGACGTGAGGTCCAGTTCCTCCTGTCCAACCTGCAGGCCTACATGGACCACCTGGAGAAGAACCCTCACTCCCTGATGGTCAGATTTCTCGGTAAAGCATGAAAAACCAGGTTTAAAGGCGCCATATGTAAGAATGTGGCCAAAAAACAGTTACTACATTAAAATTCATAAATACCGAGGTCTTTTAGGTTTCGTTTTCTGACGTAACTGGCAACCCGCGGTTTGCTCGGCAGCTGAGACTCTACTGACTGCAATGGTTGGTAGACGGCGGTAGGTGGCGCCACATGACGCCAAAACATGATTTCAAAACATAAACATGATTTGCAGTCTGCAAAATATTTTTTTTCAAATACAAATATTTTGTCTGTACTGTTGTTGTTGGTGAGTTCAGTTTGTTATATGAACATTATTCATGAGTCTCTGTGACATATTAGGAGGATTTTATGGCCAGTTGCTTTAGATTTATTACATAATGCACCTTTAAGCTAGCACCGGTGCCTGTAGGATTATGCTAGCACTGCTGCTCGTACGATTAAAGGTGCCATATGTAAGAATGTGGCCAAAAACAGTTACTACATTCAAATTCAAAAATACCGAGGTCTTTTAGGTTTCGTTTTCTGACGTAACTGGCAACCCGCGGTTTGCTCGGCAGCTGAGACTCTACTGACTGCAATGGTTGGTAGACGGCGGTAGGTGGCGCCACATGACGCCAAAACATGATTTCAAAACATAAACATGATTTGCAGTCTGCAAAATATTTTTTTTCAAATACAAATATTTTGTCTGTACTGTTGTTGTTGGTGAGTTCAGTTTGTTATATGAACATTATTCCTGAGTCTCTGTGACATATCAGGAGGATTTTATGGCCAGTTGCTTTAGATTTATTACATAATGCACCTTTAAGCTAGCACCGGTGCCTGTAGGATTATGCTAGCACTGCTGCTCGTACGATTAAAGGTGCCATATGTAAGAATGTGGCCAAAAACAGTTACTACATTCAAATTCAAAAATACCGAGGTCTTTTAGGTTTCGTTTTTTTGACGTAACTGGCAACCCGCGGTTTGCTCGGCAGCTGAGACTCTACTGACTGCAATGGTTGGTAGACGGCGGTAGGTGGCGCCACATGATTTCAAAACATAAACATGATTTGCAGACTGCAAAATATTTTTTTTAATCGCTGTACTGTTGTTGTTGGTGAGTTCAGTTTGTTATATGAACATTATTCCTGAGTCTCTGTGACATATTAGGAGGATTTTACGGCCAGTTGCTTTAGATTTATTACGTAGTGCACCTTTAAGTTTTGCAGAAACCATATGATAGTAACCGCTAAAACTAATATTCGTCTTTCTTTCTACTCCCCAGGTGTTCACAGGATTATTATTCCAGATCAAATGAAGGTATTTTTCACCAACGCGAGAATAATAAAACCAGCCGTTCATTCTCAACATGAATTCATAAACAGAACGTCGTCTCCTCCACAGAAATACTTCATCGTGATGCAGAGCGTGTTCTATCCCGATGAGAGGATCAACATCAGGTACAGCAGTATCTGTACGTTTGTGTGGATTAACTTGTACGTGTTTTTACGGTCTCTGTCTGACGTGTTCCGTCGCTCAGGTACGACGTTAAAGGCTGCGAGGTGGGCAGGTGGACCAATCCCGACACGGACGGCAAGCAAATCATTAAAGTGCTGAAGGACAATAACTTTGAGGGACAGTTCATCACATTAGGTCAGGAGTCCTCACTCTTACATTTGATTTATTTTAGTTTTTCAGTGTAAACACAGTTTTTTTTGGTGCCGTTGTAGGTCCAGAGAAACCCTGGTTTGTGGATCAAGTCAAACTGGATGCGGACTTTCTCCGGGAGCTGAACGTTCTGGACTACAGTCTCCTGCTCGCCCATCAACCTCTGCACCGAGACGAGCTCAGGGGAAAACGCTCCTTAGCCGATCTTGTCGTTCGTGCCACAAAGTAGGTTTTATACCATGATCTGCTGCGTAAAGTCCCAAAAAATACTGTTTTTTTTTTTATTTCGCAGTTTCAATGCATGTTTTTGTTGTTTTTCAAGGATGATAGTTGAGATCTTTTTCAATTTAACGTAGAACTTTAAACACTTAAAGTCGTGGAAACAGTTGCAGTGAATGGGAAAAAATTTAAAGTTAATGTTACTTTTATACAACCTTAAGAGAACGTTCTCTAAAAGTTACCAGAACGTTCCCCTAATCTTACTTTTCTACAACCTTTGAGAATGTTCTCCAAAGATTCCCAGAATGTTTCCTTAACGTTACTTTCATACAACCTTTAGAGAACATCCTTTAAAGGTTCCCAGAAATTTCCCCTAAAGTTACTTTTCTACAACCTTTGTAAAACGTTTTCTAAAGGTTCCCAAAAAGTACCCCTAATCTTACGTTTCTACAACCTTTATTGAATGTTCTCTATAGGTTCCCAGAATGTTCCCCTAATATTTACTTCTATACAACCTTTAGAGAACGTTCTTCAAAGGTTCACAGAAAGTTCCCCTAACATTTACTTCTATACAACAGTTAGAGAACGTTCTTTAAAGGTTCCCCTAAGGTTACTTTTCTACAACCTTTGTAAAACGTTTACTAAAGGTTCCCAGAGCGTGCCCCTAGTGTTACTTTTAAACAACCTTTAGAGAACGTTCTTTTAAGGTTCCCAAAAAGTACCCCTAATCTTACGTTTCTACAACCTTTATTGAATGTTCTCTTAAGGTTCCCAGAATGTTCCCCTAATATTTACTTCTATACAACATTTAGAGAACGTTCTTTAAAGGTTCCCAGAAAGTTCTCCTAAAGTTTCTTTTCTACAACCTTTGTAAAACGTTTTCTAAAGGTTCCCAGAGCGTTCCCCTAGTGTTACTTTTAAACAACCTTTAGAACACTTTTTTTAAAGGTTCCCAAAAAGTACCCCTAACGTTTACTTCTATACAACCTTTATTGAACGATCTGTAAAGCTACCCAGAACGTTATTTTTTTCTAACACATTCATACAACCTTTAGAGAACTTTCTCTAAAGGTTCCCAGAGCGTTCCCCTGTCGTTCATTTGTCACAACCCTCATCCATGAACATGACAGCCTTCGTTATACTCTACAATAGTTAGTGTTAGAGGTCTTACCGTGTCCTTCTTTCAGATCTTTGGACATAGACGTCAGTCCCACTGAGTCTCAACCTCCCACCTTCCCGTTAATGAAGGACGAGGAGCAGGAGCAGGAGCAGGAGGAGGAGCAGGAGCAGGAGATCGACTCTCCAGACTGCGTCTCTGAAGGAATCCAGCTCCAGGAGATGAGCGCCGAGAGCGCCGAGTCGGCGCTGCAGGAGTTCCACGAGCATCACCACAGGCTCCTTCCCAACTGCAAGAACGCCGTGCACGTCATCGACGGCCCGGAGCGACGATACTTTGTGGGAATCATAGACATTTTCACCGTCTACAACTGGAGGAAGAAGCTGGAGAATCTGTGGAAAAACCTCCGCTTCCCGGGAAGAGACTTTTCCACCGTCAGGCCTGAGAAATACTCCAGCAGGTTCAGTCAGTGGATACAGAACCGCACCAAATAACAACAATCATCACTAAAATAAAAATCGACACTTTTATAAGTTGTATAACCTCCTGTGTTTTAGCTGTTAAAATTCTCATTGTTTTAATAGAATTATTGAGCGAATTTTAGAGTCTAAATTAAATAAATTTGTGTTTGTTTATTTATTTATTCTGCTGTTTTTTTTTGTCAAGATTATTTTTCTTTTGAAAAAGAAGAACAATAAATGAATTTCTTCTCCCATTTTCTTCAAATTAACAAAACATTTCTGCTGTTTAGAGATCATCTGTTCATAGAAAATACATTTTGGCTAAATTTTTCTGAATTCATGAGATAATTTTTCCATAAACGGGCATTTCTTTGTTTTTTTGAATAAGAAAAAAAAAGTTTTTCTGAATTAACAAAATATTTTTTATTAACGAGTTAAAAACAAGAGAAACGTAGGGTTTAAAAAGTGTCTGAAACCCAAAACATTCAGAGAAAATAAAAACAGCTGTTTTTAATGACGGTAAATGTCGAAAACACGTTGAAAACTGACCAAAAATTCATGTCAGGAAATATTTAATTTCACACAATAAGAAAGAATACGATCGGCGAAAGAAATACATTCATTTCAAGTTTATTATTCGTCTCGGTTTGTTCACATTATGTCGTACGAAGAGAGACAAACGTCTTTATCATCAAACTGTGACGACAACGATGATGACGAAGATGTACTGTAAAAAAAATGTTGGCACTTTGACGCGTAACTGTGCCGGGAAGTGACATTTGCATTTTAGATTAAATATTACGTTATTTATGATGTGTACGAGCAGCACGGTCTCCTGTAACAAAGGAGCGGAGAAACAAACAACAACAAAACTAACGAGACGACGATACACTGTAAAACAACAACGGTGATATTTCAACGGCTGAAATATTCGTCCAAATTTACAAAAACGAGACCAAACTGAAATGATAAAATACTGTAGTGTTGAGTTATCGATGTAGATTTTTTTTTTTACAGCATTATTAATCTTCTTCATTGTACAATTTTATTATTATTATTATTATTATAAGCGTCTACTAAATCTAAAGAAAAAAATATTTTTACACCCTGATTTTTTTTCAGTAAATTAACTCATATTTAAAATTCACTGCTGTTTTCTCACTGTTTTTTTTACATTCACCTAAAAAAAAAAACATAAAACAGATTTTCTGAATTAACAAGACAATTTAACCAAAAATTTTGACTTTTCTGAATTTCGGAGAATTTGTTGGCAAAATATTTTAGAAAAATAGAAAAACATTTTTTTTTGGCAAAAGGTTTGTAAGTAAAATTATGTAAAAAAAAAGGGGGGGGGGGGGACAATTACACAAAATAATGTAGTTAATTCAGATTATTTATTTTTTTTAGCAAAACTTATCTAATTAATTCAGAAAAATTGCTGATAATTTGATGAAAAATTACAAATTTTTGGGTTAATGTCATACACTAAAATTACTGTATGCTTTTTTTTTAAGTCAGTGAAAACTTCAGAGTTAAACAAACTGTTTTTGACACAATTAACACAACGTTCCTTCATCGTTAGGCTTGATCTGGCTCAGTAACGTCATCATCACCAACGTTAAAACACAGCGGTGTAAATAAAGGAGGCAGATTTATTCCCTCATCTTCCTCCTCTTCATCACATATACTTCACACACTGGTTTAGTGACATTAGATTAAGATGGAGAGCGAAAGATAAGGCGACTAATTAATTATTATTTCATTTTTAGTTTCATTTTCTATACACTTCCTCCATGTACCACCAGAGGGAGCTGTGTGTACCACTGGTACCACAGTTTGAGAACCATAGCTCGATTTACTCATTGAGACTGCTGCAGGACTGGAGTCTACAACGTGTGTGTGAGAGTGTGTGTGAGTGTGTGTGGACCACACACACACAGTCAGGGGTCAGAGATTTAATCCTCGAGGGTCAACCTCTGATGTGAACGTCTTAATCCTGGAGAAAAAAAAAAAAAAAAAAGATGGAAAACTAGTTTAACTTCCCGAAACTCAGTCAACAAACTTTCCATCCCAAACTTACTGAATTATATGTTACGCCGACTGTCAAGTCGAGCTACAGTATCGTATCGTGACTTGGCTATCGTGATAATATCGTATCGTGACGTGAACATCGCGATACTATCGTCTCGTGACTTAAACATTGTATCATGACTTAGCTATCGTGACAATATCGTATTGTGATCATTTCGTATCGTGACTTGAATATCGCGATACTATCGTATCGTGACGTGAATATCGCGATACTATCGTATCGTGACTTAAATATTGTATCATGACTTGGCTACCGTGACAATATCGTATTGTGATAATATTGTATCGTGACTTGAATAGCGCAATAATATCGTATTGTGACTTAAATATTGTGATATCGTATTGTGACTAGAATATCGTGATAATATCGTATCCTGACTTGAATACTGTGATAATATCGTACTGTGACTTAAATATCGCGATAATATAGTACTGTGACTTGAATATCATGATAATATTGTATCTTGACGATATAGTACTGTATCTTGAATATCGTGAAAATATAGTACCGTGACTTGAATATCGTGATAATATAGTATTGTTACTTCAATATCATCATACTATTGTATCATGACTTGAATATTGTGATAATATCGTATCATGGTAGTATTGTACCGTGACTTAAATATCATGATATCGTATTGTGACTTGAATGTCGTTATATCATATCTTGAATATCGTGATAATATCGTATCATGACTTGAACATCGTGATATCGCATTGTGACTTGAATATCATGATAATATCGTAGCCTGACTTGAATACTGTGATAATATCGTATTGTAACTCAAATATCGTGATAATATAGTACTGTGACTTGAATATTATGATAATATCGTATTGCAGTAATATTGTACCGTGACTTAAATATCGTGATAATAAAGTACTGTGTCCTGAATATCGTGATATTGTATTTTGACTTCAATATCATGATAATATTGTTTCATGACTTGAATATTGTGATAATATCGTATCATGGTAGTATTGTATCATGACTTACATATCATGATATCGTATTGTGACTTGAATGTCGTGATATCATATCTTGAATATCGTGATAATATCGTATCATGACTTGAATATCGTGATATCGCATTGTGACTTGAATATCGTGATAATATCGTATTGTAACTCAAATATCGTGATAATATAGTACTGTGACTTGAATATCATGATAATATCGTATTGCAATAATATTGTACCGTGACTTAAATATCGTGATAATATAGTACTGTGTCCTGAATATCGTGAACATATAGTACCGTGATTTGAATATCGTGATACCGTATTTTGACTTGAATATCGTGATAATATTGTATCACGACTTAAATGTTGTGATATCACATCTTGAATATCGTGATAATATCGTATTGTGACTTGAATGTCAAGATAACATCCTATCTTAATGATCGTGATAATATCGTATCATAACTCGAAAATATCGTGACAATATCGTATCATGACTTGAATATCGTGATAATATCCTATCGTGACTTGAATATCATAATAATATCCTATCTTAATGATCGTAATAATATCGTATCATAACTCGAAAATATTGTGACAATATCGTATCATGACTTGAATATCGTGATAATATCCTATCGTGACTTGAATATCATAATAATATCCTATCTTAATGATCGTAATAATATCGTATCATAACTCGAAAATATTGTGACAATATCGTATCATGACTTGAATATCGTGATAATATCCTATCGTGACTTGAATATCATAATAATATCCTATCTTAATGATCGTAATAATATCGTATCATAACTCGAAAATATTGTGACAATATCGTATCATGACTTGAATATCGTGACAATATCCTATCGTGACTTGAATATCATAATAATATCCTATCTTAATGATCGTAATAATATCGTATCATAACTCTAATATCGTGATAATATCGTATCGTGACTCAGAAAACAGGCTTTTGTTAAAAGGTTCTGGCTGGTCAGTGTTTGTCTGTCTGTCTGTGTTCATCAGAACCAGGTCATATCACTCCGACTCACTAGTTAACTGGTGAATGTGTGTTTGTACTCACAGTCTCAGCCGTGTCGGCCGTCTCCTCTTCCTCCGTTTGTTCGCTGCCCGGCTGAAACGCCTCAAAGTCGGACATCGCGCTCTCCACCGCCTCGTCATCGTAGTCCGTCTGATATTCGTCCGACGGTTCCTCTGAGGGTAAACGAGAGAGGAGGAGGAGGATGATGAAGAGACAAGACAGTGTGGAGTGAAGCTTTTATATTGAGACTTTAATATTCTGTTTGCGTGTGTTTTGACAACGAACCATTGACCAGTGCGTTTTTCACAGGTTCTATTCTGGACACGATCTCTGCCAGGTCAGTGAAGGAGGCGTTAGGGCAGGTGACCAGCTGACAACACAAACAACAACAACGTTATCCTTGTCCCATAGTTTTAGTTTTATATTTATTATGATTTATTAAGATTGTATCAGGATTTTGTATAATGACAATAAAAACTTCTGTTATTTTTTTAATAAACTTTATTATTTATATTACAAGAGAACAAATCTAATCTAAACTAGCTTAATCTAGTCTAATCTAAACTAGTCTAATCTAAACAAGTCTAATATAAATTAGTTTAATCTAGTCTAATCTAAACTAGTATAATCTAAACAAGTCTAATCTAAACTAGTATAGTCTCAACTAATCTAAACTAGTCTAATCTAAATTAGTTTAATCTAATCAAAACAAGTCTAATCTAAACTAGTCTAATCTAAATTAGTTTAACCTAATCTAATCTAAACTAGTATAATCTAAACTAGTCTAATCTAAATTAGTTTAACCTAATCTAATCAAAACAAGTCTAATCTAAACTAGTCTAATCTAAATTAGTTTAACCTAATCTAATCAAAACAAGTCTAATCTAAACTAGTCTAATCTAAATTAGTTTAACCTAATCTAATCTAAACTAGTATAATCTCAACTAATCTAAACAAGTCTAATCTAAATTAGTCTAATCAAAACAAGTCTAATCTAAACTAGTCTAATCTCGACTAATCTAAACTAGTCTAAACTAAACTAGTCTAATCTCGATTTATCTAAACTAGTCAAATCTAAACTAGTCTAATATATATACTCATCTAATCTAAACAAGTCTAATCTAATCTAGACTAATCTCAACTAGTCTAATCTAAACAAGTCTAATCTGAAAGTAACCTAATCTAATTTATTGAATAATCTCTATTGTTAAACAAACAAACAATCGCTGATAATCTCCGATTTCTGTAATTTAATAATATAAAAACACATACACTTAATCTGGACTAGGATTACAGACACACAGTTGCAGCAGGTCAGCAGTTGACTCACGTGTCCAGGTTTGGTTTTGTGGAAGTTCTCCTGATGTTGGTCCTTCATCATGCTGTCCACCACTCTGCTGCGCTGCCACACGTCAAACAGCGTCTTCCCGTGTTGGTAACCAGCTTCCTGCCAGATTAGAGATTAACGTAACCCAGCATTTGTGGTAGACGGAGGGATTAGAGAGGAGGAGGAGGAGGAGGGAAACTCACGGCAATCTCGTCAAACTTGCCAAACTCCAGCGTGGCGTAGTGGTCGATGGGCGGTCGGATGTACTCGCAGTACTCGCTGTCTTTGACGTTCTCCAGCTGCCGCACGCAGCAGACGTACGCCAGGCGGGTTTGGATCTCTGCCATGTTCAGAACCTGGAAGGGTAACAACAGTGAGCTGAAGCAGAACCTGTGCACGTCACCAAAGGACCAAAGGACCTCCATTTTCTTTTCTTTAGTAGTAGATAAACCTCCATTTTCTTTCAAAACTGCGATTCACCGTCGCGTCGTAAAGGTCACACTCACTGTACCTTGACTTTCTCAGCCAGAGGGTTGAACCGTTTCCATAGCAACCACCAGCCGTTCAGCGAGTCGCCATAGTTGGTCAGGTCCGTTTCGTCGCGGCTTCCGACGTCGATCGCGATCACAACCTTGGCTCCCATGGATCGAGCCACGTCGGCTGGACACAGAAAAACACTTAAAACACTTAAACATCTCTTCTTCTACGTCTTTAATGAACTCTCTATGTGTCTTCTGTGACGCTTTTGCTCCTCACCGGGCAGGTTGTTGATGTAGCCGCCGTCCATGAGTAAATGTCCGTCTTTGGGGTCACAGAGCGGCGGCAGGTACCCAGACAGAGACATACTGGCTCGGACGTATCGCCACAGTGAACCTGAGCGGCGGGAAAAACACAGAGACGAATCAAATTGTCATTTTTGTGTTTATTCATAAGTTTATTGCGTCAAGAGCGACACAGACCGTCGGTGTGAACTCTCATGGACGAGGCTGTGATATCTGTCGTGATGTTGAAGTACGGGAGCCACAGATCCTGTCAGGATTAAAGGGAGAAAACGGTGAAGTTAAGTGGTTTAGAAGCAAAACCAACACTTTAAAGTTTTTTTGTTTTTTTTAAGAAAAGCCCTCCTCACCTTACCTCTATCTGTTTGTCCTTGAAGACAGACTTGATGCCGGAGTTGAAGGAAGCTCCGGAAAACATGGATGTAACGGGGTAGGTCAGGTCCAGGATCTTCTTAAAGTATGAGGTCATGTCCTGAGGACAGAAGGAGGAAGGTTAAAGGGATGGATCAGGGTTAGATAGGTATATAATCTCATAATCTCACAGTTTGAAAGCTTGTTTCCAAAGGAAAATCATGTGCCAGCTCACGCTCCCACACCAAACCTCATAGAGAAAATCAGTGTTTTTAGCTCGCGAGGACACAGGAGCTGCGGGTCTACTGCTGCCTCGTGTGGTCACTTTGTGTAACTGAGGTCAACCTGAACAAAGGATTTCAAACACCGAAGTCACAAGACAAGAGATCTGAACTTATTAAAAGGCAGCAGTGGATCAACAGCTCCTGTGTGCTGTGATGTTAAAATCACTGATTTTCTCTATGGGGTTTGGTGTGGGAGAGTGAGTGGTTTATAAACTTCAGTTTCCTGTTGGGGAAAACTCTGTCTAACCGTGAGAAAAAGTGGCGAATGTTAATGAAAGTTAAGATATGGGAAACTTAAGTAGGTGTAGATTTTATTAGTTAATGACAAATAACGTCACTGTTGTGACACCAAACATAGTTAGCGGTCATTTAAAACTCCAAACGCGACAGCTGTGCGCGAACGTACCATGCACCACTCGCGAGCTCGGACCCTGGTGCGGCTGTAGCTCTTCTCCTCGGCGTACAGCGCTCCGATGAACGAGCCGATGGACGTTCCGCCCACCATGTCGATGGGGATCCCCGCCTCGTTCAGCGCTCGCAGGATTCCCACCTGAGAGCAACCTCTGAGAGCAGATCCAAGCAGAAAGTCTTATATTTACAGTACAGCTTTTCTACTCCAGCACAGCCGCACACTAACCCTTTATACCTCCATTTATTCAGCGTATAGTACGTGAACACACGTGAATGTCCAGCAGGTGTCTCACTTCAAAACTGAGAGGAACACAACCTACCTTTGTCAGAGCTCCAGAGCGAGAGTGAGAAGAAAAACACAAACCAATCGTTAAAATTATTCCTTAAGAGGTTTGCAAATATTTTCAACATATCCTTGTTCAGGGTGATGCCGACTATTATGACGGTAAATTTCAAGTTATTCCGAGATACTTTTTGTTTTTTTGAAGAAAGTCAGCTCATTGTCAAAGTGCATCAGGGTAAATGGATCATTTCATGATTTTCAAAAATTCATTAAAAATATTCCCTAAGAGGTTTGCAAATATTTTCAACAGATCCTTGTTCAGGGCGATGCCGACTATTATGATGGTAAATTTCAAGTCATTCGGAGATACTTTTTGTTTTTGAGAAGAAAGTCAGCTCACTGTCAAAGTGCATCAGAGCAAATTGATCATTTCCTGATTTTCAAAAAATCTTTAAAATTATTCCTTAAGAGGTTTGCAAATATTTTCAACAGATCCTTGTTCAGGTCGATAACAACTATAATCACGGTAAATTTCAAGTCATTCCGAGATACTTTTTGTTTTCGAGAAGAAAGTCAGCTCACTGTCAAAGTGCATCAGTGCAAATTGATCATTTCCTGATTTTTTGTAGGCACTGTACAGTCACTGAATATAAATAATTAGCTTTTATAAGGTTTCTTAAGTTACTCCTTTTAGGAATATACGTAAGATAAAAACCCTGAGTACCTGGCTCCTCCTCCTCCCAGTACGAGGGCGATGCTGTTCCCCGTCAGGATCCTGGCCAAGCGGGAGAAGTCAGAGTGACGATCAGGACATTTCTCAAACACGCGTTGGTACAACTCTCTCTGAAAATCCACACACACACACACACACAGAGCAGACGTTTTAAAACAAACAGAATTGTAGATATAAAAGACAAAAAGGATGAGGGGTCCAGGTTATCACACCAGCTTGGGCAAACTCCTCCTGGAGAAGACTCGGCGAGGACAGGACAGGTGGTGGTGTCTGCAGATCCAGCTGCGCATGTTCAGCCACTCGGCGGTGCCTTTGGGCGGAGGACCGTCCTCCCTGTGCAGCAGCACCAGCTGCTTCTGCGCCCGCACTGAGCTGCCCTCCAACATCCGCTCCAGCTACACAGGAAGAAGAAGAAGAAGAAGCTTCAACGTCATCATCATCATCATCATCATCGCAGCTCATGAGGAACGAGCGGCTGAATCCACACACGGACCTCTCCCACAGTGGGCTCCCGTTCACCCAGGCCCACGATGATGATGCAGTCGGCCTGACGGATGCAGCGCTGCGTCCAAGGAGTGAGTCCGGAGTCAGACTGGTACAGGACTATGCGATGGATGTCTTCCTGCTGTCCGAGCCAACTGGACAGACGGTACTCGTGGACGCTACGGGGATAGAGGGACGATTATCCTCCATCATCATTCTATAATCTAATTGTAACATCGAATTATGTATATTCACTACCGTTCAAAAGTTTGGGGTCACTTAGAAATGTCCTTAATTTTTTAAAGAAAAGCAATTTTTTTTCAATGAATGTAACAGAAATTATTTTGAGAAAGAAATTAAAATTATGAGAATGAGAAAAAAATAATTGACATTTTTTTTCTCAATTTTTTTTCTCAATTTTTTTAAGAATTTTTTTTCTCAAAATTTTTTAAGAATTTTTTTTCTCAAAATTTTTTTAAGAATTTTTTTTCTCAAAAATTTTTTAAGAATGTTTTTTCTCAAAAAAATTGTAAGAATTTTTTTTCTCAATTTTTTTAAGAATTTTTTTTCTCAATTTTAAAAAATATATTTTTTTCTCAAAAATGTTTTGAGAATTTTTTTCTCAAAAATGTTTTGAGAATTTTTTTCTCAAAAATGTTTTGAGAATTTTTTTCTCAAAAATGTTTTGAGAATTTTTTTCTCAAAAATGTTTTAAGAATTTTTTTCTCAAAATTTTTTAAAGAATTTTTTTCTTTTAGAGAGAAATTACTATTTTGAGAAAGAAAATTTACATTTGAGAAAAAAATAAAATTTTGAGAGAAAACAAAATTTTGAGGGAAGAAAATAAAATTTTGAGGGGAAAAAATAAAATTGTGAGATTTCTTTTAATTTTGAGAATTTTTTTTTTAATTTTGCATGTTAAAAGGCTATTAGATGATTAGAAACCCTTGTGTAATGATGTCTGCACAGCTGAAAACAGTTTTGCTGGTTCTTTGACTCACACAAAGTTTGAAGGGCAAAATTATTATTTTGAATAAAAATACTTGTCAGTGTCTTGACTATATTTTCTGTTCATTTTGCAACTCTTTTGATGAATACAAGTGTGACTTTAAATGGAAAACACAAAAAAACTGTATAGGTGACCCCAAACTTTTGAACGGTAGTGTCTATAAACATACTGTATGTATAATATTCAACACTATGTCAATGTGATGTCTGAGCTCCTCATTTCAAACATGATGCGGCATAAAATGACATTAAAAAAAAGTCGCCTACCTGTCCAGAGCAGCAGAGCCGAGTCGCTGTTTGATGATGTCACTGGTCAGGAGCTGAGTGGGACCTGCAGAGAACGGGAAATCTAATTTACTCTTCCTTAATGATTGAGGAAATTAGCAAAAAAAAAAAAAAAGTGAGATTGTCGAGGTGTGTGTGCGTACCAATGCCACTGAGTGCATGCTGCAGCTCCAGAGTGAAGGAAGTGAGAGGAACCTCGTCAGACACAGGCAGGATGGCCACAGTGGACAGATTAGAGGCTGGATTACCGGCGTCCCACTTACTGGTGGGAGTGTTGATAGCCAGACTACGAGCTGCAGAACAACAAGTGTTTGCCTTAGTGGACATTTTAGACTGGATTAAAAGGGGACAGGGACACTCGCTCTCTTTGTCCTGCTGCAAAGTCAGGTTTTTATAAACCATTCTCTCCCTGCACCAAACCCCATAGAGAAAATCAGCGATTTTAACATCACAGCACACAGGAGTTGTTGATCCACTGCTGCGTCCATCACTAAGTTTAAATGTCTTATTTTGACCTCAGTGACACAAAGTGACCACACGAGGCAGCAGTAGACCACTAGCTCCCGTGTCCCAGTGAGCTAAAATCACTGATTTTCTCTATGGGGTTTGGTGTAGGATTTACAAACTTGAGTTTCCTGCCGGAAAAGACCGTCACGCAGCGATGTAAAGCAACACTTTGTTAAAATCTCATCACGTGAGAGTGTGCGAGTACCGGCCAGAGGTCCGTTGCCCTGCTGCATGTTGCCCAGGATCTTCTGTCCCAGCAGGTGAATCAGCCTGGTGACCACCTGAGGATACCTCCTCTTGATGGAGTTCAGAGCTCCTTCGGGTAACTTGGCCAGCTCAGAGTCTCTGACAGCGTGGACCGTGGTGGCTCGGTTCATGTGAGTCAGCGCCTCCACCTGGACAGAGCACGCAACAGGCGCTTAATGGTTTTATTTAAACATTTAATTTTGTCTTAAATGTCATTAGCGTTTTCTGACGACTCACCACGCCAATTAAATCGCCACGACCGTACTCTCCGGCCAGCTCCTTCTTCCCATCATCCTTCGCAATGACGGAACGCAGTCGGCCGCTGAGGACGATGAAGGTGCTGTCCGACTTGTCTCCCTGTCTGAAGACAATGAGACAGACATTAAAATCCCTTTTTCCCATTGACGTTGTCTTTTAGTTGTTGTTTTAGAGGGGACAACAGCAGAGCACTGCTACATCTATCACCTTTGATGTGATGCCAAGATTCCAAATGGCTGACTTCCTGTTGAGTTGAGGCCATGGTTACGGTTGACTTTTTTGTTCGTCTTGGTCTATAACATCTTCCCACCAAGTTTCGGGAAAATCCGGTGGAACTCAATGTATGCCGAAGTCATAGGGCACTTCCTGTTTCGTGGCGCATGGTCGGAATTCGCCAAAACGCATGAGGTTGCCCTGGCCACGCAGTTTTGAATCCGCAAAAATTTTTTCGCCAACTTTTCACCTTTTTATGTGTCTTGTACAAATTGGTGCGTTTTTTTATGTCGGTGCGACAAACTCGCTCGGACGAGTTCGCTAATTTACGTAGGGGTGCGAGTCGCCAAAATGGACGCCGAAATTCCAAATGGCCCACTTCCTGTTGAGTTGAGGCCATAGTTACGTTCGACTTTTTTGTTCGTCACGGTCTATAACATCTTCTCACCAAGTTTCGGGAAATTCGGTGGAACTAAATTTTGCCTCTGTTTTCGGGTCCGGGAACTACGCTAATATCGCATTACACTGCCAAACCTGACATCCATGCAAGGTTTTTACGCAGGTCACACCCTCAAAAATGGCCGCAAAAATATGAATGTTATAATAATCTGAATTGTAACGATAGGGCCCTAATAATAATAGTAATAATCTCACCTGTAGACGGCACGGCCGGCCTCCACAGCCATCCAGTCCAGAGCAAAGTCAATCTGTCTCACAAACGGTGAAACCCTCCTCACCACCGTGTGAGCGACGTTCAGCACAACCCTGGGCTCCTCACGCATGATCCTGCAAAAGGGAAAATTAAAAATAAACATTTGCATTTACTACGATTTTACATGAGTTTGCCGTGTGAGAGGGGTTGCCGTTACTCGTAGAAGTGAGCTTTGGAGATGGAGAGGAAGGTGCAGTCCCTGTGAGCTCGCACGGTGAAGATGAGGGGTTCGCCCGTCAGCACGGCCAGGTGACCCACCATCTCCCCCGGGTGGGCGACGAACAGCAGCGTCTCCTCCTCGCGGTCGATCATGCGCTGGTAGACGTGAAGCAGACCCGAGATGACAAACTCCACGTTCACGTCCTGTCAAAGAAAGAAAAACAAATTTTTTGGTTTGTTTTTTAATTAAACATTAAAGATATTCATATACGACAGGGTTCAAGTCCACAGACCTGGTCTCCCTGATGAGCCACAACAGAACCGGCTTTGACCTGACGCAGATTCACCCTCCCCTCCAGCAGAGAGTGATCCTGACGACACGTGACGAGACGCAGAGGGAGGATCAACAACGGGGGACAAAGAGACTGGGTCATCCATGAAACCTAAAAAATGTCACCTGTACCTGTAACTGAATGACCTGCAGCAGATCCTTTTTGGCAGCGTGGAAAATGGCGCTGACTTTGTTGTAGTGGACGTTTCCTGGTCCAGCCTGGTCGCTGTACTCGTAAACGGCGGACGGAGTTTGCTGCACGGTGACGCTCTTCTTCAGAATGGACTGTTGAAACGAGAAACACAGTTAAACATAAACATATAACCCTAAAACCTATTGTTATCCTTCAGATTATTATAACATGTGTGGTTTTGCGGCCATTTTTGACAGGGTTGACGTGCATAAAAACGCTCACATCTTTGCATGGAGGTCAGGTCTGGTGAAAATGCGATATTGTCTTAGTTCCGGGACCCAAAAACGGAGACAAAATTTAGTTCCACCGAATTTCCCCAAACTTGGTGGGAAGATGTTATAGACCAAGACGAGCAAAAAAGTCGACCGTAACCATGGCCTCAACTCAACAGGAAGTCGGCCATTTTGAATTTTGGCGTCCATGTTAGCAATTTGCACCCAGCTATGTAAATGAGCAAACTCGTTTGAGTAACTTAAAAAACACGGCAATTCGTACTAGACTTATCAAAAATGAATGGTTGTTGAAAGGTTTTGTGGATTCAAAACGGCGTGGCCACGGCAACCCTCTGTGTTTTGGCGAATCTCGACCACTCGCCACAAAACAGGAAGTGCCCTATAACTTCGGCATACATTCCGGAAGTTCCACCGTATTTCGCGAAACTTGGTGGGAAGATGTTATAGACCAAGACGAACAAAAAAGTCGACCGTAACCATGGCCTCAACTCAACAGGAAGTCGGCCATTTTGAATTTTGGTGTCCATGTTAGCAATTTGCACCCCGCTACGTAAATGAGCAAACTCGTTTGAGTAACTTAAAAAAACACGGCAATTCGTACTAGACTTATCAAAAATGAATGGTTGTTGAAAGGTTTTGTGGATTCAAAACGGCGTGGCCACGGCAACCCTCTGTGTTTTGGCGAATCTCGACCACTCGCCACAAAACAGGAAGTGCCCTATAACGTTGGCATTCATTCCAGAAGTTCCACCGAATTTCCTGAAACTTGGTGGGAAGATGTTATAGACAAAGACGAACAAAAAAGTCGACCGTAACCATGGCCTCAACTCAACAGGAAGTCGGCCATTTTTGAATTTTGGTGTCCATTTTGGACACCAAAATGGACACCCCCCCACTACGTAAATGAGCTAGACACATCAAAAGCGAAAAGTTTTGTTAAGAGTGTAACAAAGAAACGTCTCATCCTAGCCTGACCTTCATGGGACTGTGAGGAGCCGCGTCGTCTTTGGCAGCTTCGTCGCGGTCACACGATCTGCTGGAGGCGACCGAAGCGTCACCTGCGTGAGACACAGACGCGAGAAGATATGAAGGGTTTTTCTGAAATACTGTGTGAAATAACGTGTGCCGTTGTGCCCGATGAAGCACCTGTGACAGGCAGTGGGGTGGAGAGAGAACGAGATTTCCTGTATTTTGACGAGGCCGTTTCAGAGGAGCTGGATTTTTCTGTGACAGAGAGAATAATAAGCAAAAAAGAAGAAGTCAGAATGAAATCACGTAATTGAAAATTGAAAGAGAAGGAAGCGTCCGCGTTCACCTGCACTCTCAGAGCTCTGGTCGTCAGAGTGGGACGGCTGTCTGTGGATTCCTCTGTGTGGGTGAGTCTCAGAACCCAGAACATGAGCCACTGACACCAGGGAGATCGCCTGACTCTCCTGCAACACGTCAGGTAATATAGTAGACACACCGTTGATTAACTATGGAATTAGATCTGTGTCGATATTTTCAAACAACAAGAGAAAGTACCGTGTTAAAGAGCTCCGTGGTCAGACCGAGGTAGTTGTGTAAGGCGAGGAAGGTCACTCTCTGGAGACGCACCATGATGATCTGCACGGAAAAAAACACAAGAGGTTACATAAAAAATAAAAAAAGCGAGGGTAGTAGAAAATTACTCACATTTTACCTGAATGACTCGGACCAGAGTTTCAGGATATTTGTCAAAGACCGTATGGAACGCCGCAGCTGGAAGACGCAGGACAGTGGAGGCCACGGCAGCTCTGGCCGACACCGTCTTATAAGGCGCCGGATAACCCTGAAATACAGATTACACAGTGTCAAATAATAATAATGATATAATACAAGGGTTGTAAAATACAATACAAGAAGAAAAAGACAAGGAAAAGCCCTAAAGTCAAGAAGTAAAAACCCCCGTTTTAACTTTGAAATAAGACAAAAGATGATAAAAAATAGTAAAAAACAACATAAAATAGGAAAAGGCTCAGAGTCAAGTGGTTAAAAACCCTGTTTTAACTTTAAAATAAACTAAAAATGCAAATTAAACCCAGGGTGGAATAAAAAGGAGTGTTCAGGCTTCTTTTTTTTTTTAATATCTAGTGAGCTGGATAAATCTAATACCCAACAGTAAACACATTCCAAATAAGTGAGTTAAGTGAGCGATCTGTACTACATAAAAGGTCTGGTATATATGGTTAAGTTTTTAAAAAGAATATGAGTCTCGGTAGAGTAAAAAACAATCCTGAAAACAAACAATTTCTGTCCCAAACAGGTCATAAAATCAGTCTTCTAAACAACTCACTCTGCAACCAAAGTCCATACGAAAATCGGCAATTTTAGCTTGTGAGGACACAGGAGCTGCTGGTCCACTGCTGCCTCTTGTGGTCACTTTGTGTCACTGAGGTCAATCTGAACCGAGGATTTCAAACACCGAAGTCACAAAATAAGACATTTAAAGTTAGTGAAGGAGGCAGCAGTGGATCAACAACCACTGTGGGCTGTGATGTTAAAATCGCTGATTTTTCTCTATGGGGTTTGGTGCAGAGTGAGTGAGCAAACTTACTTAAAAAACGACAAAAAATGACAAAAAGGAGCAAAAGGAGAGTTCAGGAGGAGTTAGTCGAGTCTTTCGTAAAGTGGAAAAGCCATATTATGGGATGGTTCAGTGAAGTGAGTGTTAGAAAAAGCACTTAAACAGGAAGCAAAAGCAGAAGGAGACAAAGCTCAGACGTACAGTGATGATGTCCATGATGCTGAGCAGACTGTGGACGCTGTCTCCCGTTAAAACCTCCTTCACCACCGCCTCGGTGCCATCCTGTGGAAAACAAAAACGACAACAACAACAACAACTATCAGACCATGCACGCGTCTGTCCGATCAACGCACAAAGCGAGTGAGTTCTGGTCTCTCACACTCTCGTGGATGCACAGCTCCAGGCGGCCATCTTGAACCACGTAGATGCTGTCGTCGGTGTCGCCCGGCCGGAACAGCGCCTCCCCCTGGTGCAGCTGGATCAGCACCATGTGACGACACAGCTCCAGGAAGAGCGGCTTCTCGAAGTGTCCGAGCACTCTGGTAAAAAAAGACACGACAACATGACGACGACGATCTCTCACACGCGCGTCGCTGCCTTTTCTAAGAGTCGGCTCGCGTGACCTACCTGACATTTTTCAGCATGTACAGCACCTCGGAGGGGAGATGCGAGTTCTGCACGTCATACTCGGTCAGGTCGGCCTCCAGCAGACAGGGAGGAGGCTCTTTGGGCTGCAGGGTGGGCGGCTCCCGTCGTATACGCAGGATCCTGACACAAAAACACCGTCGCTAAGGAACAAAAGAGCTTCAAAATGTTTTTATTTAAAAAAGAAAAATAAAAAACCACTGGGAAACTCACTTGCGAGCGATCGACAAGACTTTGGTTCTTTTCCTCACTCGCTGCCGAGAGGACGCGTTGGCGTTGGACGGAGGAGGCGACGACAACGTCTGAACCTGAATAACAAAATAAAATGTATGCGTTAGTCAAGTCGGTTATATCACAAAAAAAACACGTTTACCATTTTATTACAGCATTTTTCCGCCTGAAAACTGAAGTTGTTGAAAACCGCTCACTCTCCCTGCACCAAACCCCATAGAGAAAATCAGTGATTTTAGCTCGTGGGGGACACAGGAGCTGCTGGTCTACCAAAAGTCCATTGAGAAAATCTGCAATTTTAGCATGTGAGGACACAGGAGCTGCTGGTCCACTGCTGCCTCGTGTGGTCACTTTGTGCCACTGAGGTCAATCTGAACGAAGGATTTCAAACGCGGAAGTGACAAAATAAGACATTTGAAGTTAGTGATGGCGGCAGCAGTGGATCAACAACTCCTGTATGCTGTGATGCTAAAATCGTTGATTTTCTCTATGGGGTTTGGTGCAGGGAGAGTGAGGAAATGACGTCACAGGCTTACACAGGTGATTTTGTTGATTGAGCCTTTTATGTGTGTGTGTGGGGGGCTAAATATGTGTCAAAATCTCATTTAATCACACTTGATTTATCGCTTTTATTATTAATAAATCTAGAGACAGAGTGGGACGTTGAAGAAGCAGAAGAAGACACTGACCTTTCTCATGATCTTGCGTCCATAAAACATCACCTTGTCTCTCTTTCGGAAGCGATAATGAGGAACTTTCTCCTCTGAAACACATCAAACATGCTTTTTAAAAATAAATAAATAAATCCAACGCTGTGTATGAGGCTGTGTGTGTGTGTGTAGACACTGACTTGACACTTTGTAGCTTCTGTAAAGAAGGAAGACGACGACTCCGACGGCCGACGTCACCGTCACAGACACGATCAACAGAGCCGTCCACTGGAAAACAGACAAAAAAAGCAGTGAGGACTAGAGCTGAAATGATAAATCGATGAATCGATTACTAAATTAATCGCCAACTATTTTGATAATCGATTAATCGGTTTGAAGCTTTTTTCATGATTAAAACAAGATTTCTGATTGTTTCAGCTTCTTAAATGTGAATATTTTCGTTCTTTGTCTTTGCTCCACATAACAAAGATATCATTAAAACTGAATCATTTTGGTTTGTGGACGAAACAAGACATTCAAGAACATCGTCATTTCCAGGTTTGACGAACACTGATCAAAGTTTTTTAACATTTTATGACATTCTATGGACCAAACGATTCATCGATTAATCGAAAAAATAATCGACAGATTAATCGATTACGAAAATAATCGTTAGTTGCAGCTCTAGTGAGGACAAAACTGGAAAGATCTAAAGTCACGATTCTCACTTTTTCGTTTATCTTTACGTCTGTTTCCTCGTCCTCTTTGTGATTTTTACACTAAAGACAAACACTGCAGAAGGATAACTGTTCTGAAAACAGGTTCTGTGACTTCAGTCGGGCTGCAAGTAACGGTTATTTTAATAATCAATTCATTTATATTCTTTATTTGGTCCATAAAATGGAAAAAACTGTTTCACAAACCTGAAAAAAACCCCAATATCTTTGTTATATGGAGCAAAGAAATCAGAAAATACTCACACTATTCAACCGTTTCTGACATTTCATGGACCAAACGATGTGAGTTTCAGCCCTAAAACTCAACATTTTCTGACATTTTATGTACCAAACTAACTAATTGACTAATTGGGAAAAAGTAATAAGTGTTAATCTTTACTTACCATATTAACTTCTGTCCTCTCTTCCACGAGCTGCTGCATCCTGGCCCTGATCTCACTGCCGAACGGACCAAAGTTCTGAAAAGTCGGAAAAGAAGGAAAACGACAACACTGAGGCAACGATAACGACTGAAATCGGCTCAGTTAAAGCCGAGTTTCAAGTGCAACTCGAAGCTGGGAATCGAACCCTTAACCTTCTTGGTGAAAGATAACTTGGTCTACTACCCCACTGAACCACAGTTAGTCCATACGCCCTAAAATATAGTTGACAGAAACAGGAGTAACAGTAGTAAAAACAACTAAACAACTAAATAACAGCTAAATAACGATTTAAAAATGCCAGATTATGTCAGAAACAATGAATCGGTTAAATATTTGCACTCAACAAATTTCATTATCTCGCACGTAACTGCAAACAAAATGCCCATAAATCTGCTCACAATTCACAGAAAAGGAAGTTTTGCGTGACTAGAAAATGTCACTTTCTCTTACAAACATCCAGTGTTAATTGTTTTCAAAATGTAAAACAAATAATATCTACGTTGATATCTCACTGGGCTGTTTTTGTCGTCAGGTAAGACAAAAAAAACAACAACAACTTTTCTTTACCGCGTCAAACAGGAACAACGTGAGCATCTGCTGCACGTGTTTTCCACACAGTTGTGTCAACAGTTGTGTTGTCATAATAACCTTCAGGAAAAGACGTACCGGGTAAAAACTGCAGCTCTCCTCCTCCTCACTGTCGTCCTCCATGTTCTGTTTCGAAACAAAAATAAAAACCGCAACATTAGGTGAGGATTGTGTTCTTTTTACGTCTGACATCAAAGTCCAAACTACAGTTAAACTACAGCTCTTGTAACGTTTGTAGTAAATAATATGCGTGACTCAAACTTTTGCTTCAATTTTGTTGCCCCTGACTAATAAGTACCTCCCTGAATTAGTGGGAATTTTTGAGCAAACAGGAAGTCGGCCATGTTGGTTTTGGCGTCCATCTATCGTACCAACATAACTTTAAAAATTTAAAATTATGCTCTCAAATGTCTCGTTTTTGTCCACAAACCTAAAATTATTTGTATTATTGAGCAAAGAAACCAGAAAATATCCACATGAGACTGTTTAGATTATTATTAATGCTGAAAACAATCAATTTACCACACCACTGTAAGTTATTATTGCGATATCACGATACACTGAGTATACTGTACACAACCAGCTCTGGTGAGAGTGAGCACTTGGCACCATCTAGTGGACTGGACCTTCATGGACCGTTATGGAGTTTGTGCTGGGGTCATTTCAAAGTCATAATTCTCCAACTGTGTAAAGAAATATTGTTCACCCCCTCAAAAACAGAAGAAATAAACAGGCCCAAACATGACTCAGCTTTTGGATCGTAATGGATTTGACATTTTTTTTAATCTGTCCATTCCAGCAGTGATTTTGACCAGTATTGGACCCATACCAATACTGACTGATACCGATTCCTGTCCAAAATAATAATAACAATAATAATAATAATAATAACATGTGTGAGCAATGGTTTGTGGGTTAAAGAGCACACGTCCAGATAAAGAGGTCACACGCTCACTGTTTGTAACCAGATATTCCTCCTTCTCCTGCTGCACTTTACTCTGCTCTACTCTAACACGGCGACACAGTAACTCTGAACTTTGGTCTAGATGTGATCTTATCAACCTTCAGCAGTTTGACATCTCCTCTACAAGGGTTAGGGTTAGGTTATGTGCCGAAACTTCAGATAACTGTACAACAATGAACTAAACAGTTGAAAAATGAAGTTTTTTAATTGTTCATGTCATTAATTGTTGCTTACAGAATAAAAAAACGGAGCAAAAAGAATGCAAACATTCAGGTAACAAAGCTAGGTACGAGGAACTAGCGCCATTTTTCTCCATTTAACGCTATCCAATACATTAAAAGTCATTGATCTTTACTGCTGCGATTGACGTCAACCACAAATTCTCCGCTTTTCCACTTCAGAAGTCAGACCTGTAAACGTATATATCCGGCTAGCCGTTGTTAGCAATACCAGTCGACGACGAGACTCCGCGTGGTATTTTGCGCACGAAAAAAAAAGGTGCCGTAGTAACGTGTCTACGGTTAAAAAGTAAACAGTACTACTGATTTACGGCGAAACTAATACGACAGAAGTGCTAATAACGTTAAAAGAAGCAGTGTTTATGACATATACGATTGGATCCATGTCCTCGGAAATTCCAAGCTCCGACTACAAATGGAACGCGCTCGAAAAAATGATGCCCTCGGGTTCATCTGCAATGCCACCAATGCCCACCAGAGGGGAGCGGCCCACACTTTGAGAAACACTAGTCTAAATGAATCGATATCATTAGCCAGGTTTATTTTCTAGCTAGCACCACAACAAAAGAGCACAAGTACCGTCCACGTGATTTAAATTGCGTATCGTGTACGTATTTTTGAAACTCACGCAAGTTTAAACGTGATATTTATCCGTAGCTAACACTTATAAAGTAAGCTAGAAGTCTTCCGTTCGCCTGGAATATTTAGCTTTTATTTTTGAACACAGTCCCCAGTGTCTTGTCTCCGCCTCTCTGACGAGACAATCCGCTACACAACACAAGTAAAAACACGCGAAACACAAACAGTTCGATTCTGCGTTGACTTAATGAGCACGTGAAAGCTAACACACTTACGATAAATGCGAGCTAAAGTCGTTTAAAGTGAGGCGACAACGCGCTTTTTCCTCCACTTACCTTTTCTTCTATTCAACTTTTAGTATTTACACAGACATGTCTCACAGCGGGGTGAGTTAGCAAGGTGACACACGATCAGCGTTTCCGGTCAAGTCTTAAAAATAAAACACGAAGCGGTTTTAAAATATAGAAATCGTTTCATTTTATCGTTAAATGAACCTTTTTATGTAGGATTTGAAGTTAAACTCATCACACTAACGTATTACATTTAACTTTTGAAAACATTTTTTTGATTTTATTTCGATTCAATGTTTTGATTCGATTTTATTTCTGTTTGGGGGGTTTTGTGAGAACTATATATCAAAACAAACACCTTTACTTTGAAATAGTGTGCAATAATCATCCTTATCAACTAATTTTGAGGCCCCTGCTGTCTTTCATATTTCGTTGTTTTCATGAACTTCACAAAAAAAATCCACTTTCGTGTCCCCACGTTCACCTTCGAGGTTTTATTTTGAAGGGAAAGTCTTGTGCAGTTCTGCTAGTTCCGGCTATCTTCACGCGCTCCTGTCACTGACACATGAGCACAAGTATCGCGGCTTCTCATTGGCTGATGCGCGGCGCCTCTCAGCCAATCGTTGCACGCGTCACTGCTCAGTCAGTCAGTCACGTTAGCCACAGACAGCGGAGCCGAGCGACAGTGAGGAAACTCAAGGTGAGAGAAGTCGAGCCTTCTTTTTACACTTTAAAATTAATAAATAATGTAATATTTAATATTCTTAAAACAGTATCTTGGCACATTCGTCTAAATCTATGATTATCTTTCAGATAAACGCAGCGTGAGCTGGTTAGTGAGTTTGTCGCTAGCTTAGCTTTGTCAACGCTATGGCCGTAAACACACACTTCCAGGCGTAAAACTGAAAAATACAAACAATCACTGAACATTACTAACAATCAATGTAAGATATTATTGCAACTAATAACTGTTTGCATAATTGATTAATCTTAGTTTCCAGTTATTCAGTTTTAAATGATTTATTTATTATATGGAGCAACGAAACCATGGAAATCTTCGCATTTAAGAAGCTGAAATTTTTTTAATTATTACAAAAAAAAAGAATAAAATAATGTCTCCTATGAAAAAAACCCTGTTTATTTTGTTGTCCGAGTTTAAAGCTGTCGTCACTGTACATGTAGAATCAAATATATTTTTATTCCTCCGTAGGTTTTCTCTGAGCTGACAGGAGAAACAGCCGTGGCACCATGGGCGTATTGTCCAACCTGATGCGGGGTCTGGTCAGAGGAGCGGACAGGATGTCCGAGTTCACCAGCAAACGTGGATCGAGGACTCACAACAAGGGCCGGGGCGCGAGGCCCACCGGACTGAGGCTGTGCAGCAGGAAGTTCCTGACCATCAGAGCCATGGTCCCAGAGTTCGTGGTGCCGGCGTTGGAGGGATTCCCCCTCAGAGCCTACGTGTCGTACAAAGCCCCCAGAGGAACGGAGCCTCCGCTCACTGCACAGAGCTTGTTCGCTGAGGTGGTGGCTCCTCGGATCAGGAAGGACATTGACGACGAAACCTTCAGCAAAGACAACCTGGAGAAATATGGATTTGAGCCGACGCAGGACGGGAAGCTCTTCAAACTCTATCCCAAGAACTATGTGCGTTAAAAATGCACGGACTTCTGACCTTAAAAACTCTTGCTTTGTTTTACGTGCGACTTCACAATAAATATTTGCATGGAAACGACGACATTAAGGCTTTTTTTTTTTATTATTTCTTGTGTCCGGGGTAAATTACGACATGCACACAGAGAACGTAGAAGCTGTGAGGACACTTTTATTGGTCAGAAAGTGTGAAGAATGATTCCAGGAGGTGAAAGTGACCAAAAACATGTAACTGCAAAAGAATAAAACTTCCTTTTGAGGCTCGCTGACTTCAGGGGAAAGTTCAGGGTTTTTAAGTGTGTTCACACACAAAAATCAATACAATTGACTTCAGCTGAAGTGTAATGTATTTTTAAGATATAATTCATTGTCAAAGTCTTTTATGAGAAGGAAACTTAAGACTTCTCCCTCTCCCACACCAAACCCCATAGAGAAAATCTGTGATTTTAGCTCGCGGGGACACACCAGCTGCTGGTCTACTGCTGCCTCGTGTGGTCACTTTGTGACACGTTTGAACTCACTGACGAAAGGCAGCAGCGGATCAACAGCGACTGTGTGCTGTGATGTAAAATCACTTGTTTTCTCTATGGTACTGTATGGTGTGGGAGAGTGAGTGGTTTACAAACTTCAGTTTCCTGTTGGAAGACGTCCGTCTAACAGTGAAGATAAAACAGTGAGTCTACATGCTCACAACCGTGTTTCAAAATCAGTGGCTGGTCAGTCAAACCTTGTCAGTTGTTGACAAAACTTTAACTCAAACAAAAGCTATGAGACAGTGAAGTGGAGGATGGGATAAACTGTGTGTGACGTCGATACGCAATTTAAATATAAGATTATACAAAAAAAACGAATCGATGTCATTATTATGAAAATATTGTTTTTTTTCCGTTATTTTAACATTCTGCGGTAAGGTTCTGTAAAGGGAAAGGGACTAAAAAAAACAACTAATGTCGCTTAGCTTTGGTTCGATCGCTGACGTGACGTTTTTCCGGTATCCCCATACATCAGGAGCGATTGGGCCGATAACGACACTGATATCGAGCTTGTTTAGTCTCCTCTGTCGTGGAATTAACGTCATTTTTTTATACTTGTGTCGCAGCAGATGCAGATATACATTTTACAAGGAGGTAGCAGCTTATTCGGGCTACTGTTTTAGTCATTAGTCATATCGGGGGATCTAATCCTGTTTGGCGATATCTGATGCTACATTTTAAAGCCAATATCGGCCGATGACCGATATCTTATTTCCTAGTATTTTTCCTCGTAACTAGCATCTTATTTCATGTTAAAGCAGCGTGACTAGAGTGTTTATTCACACACACACACACACGCACGTCAGTCAGATTTATGTAAAACATAATTTTGTTCTTACTTAACTCAGTCCACGCGTGATCGGATCACCGAGGACGTGGCAGGACGTCAAAACACCAGGCCTGTAGGGGGCGTCAGTGTCACCGTCAGCGTCGCTCCGTTTCCTGCGGAGCTTCTTCCGGAGTCCAGTCCCAGCGCCACACGTGCAGCATGTGGTCATAGAAGGAGCATGTCGCGAGCAGACAGGTCACGGAGGCGGCGTCGCGGTCCGGGTTGGGGGCGGGGCCTGCAGCGGGGGCGGAGGAAGGCGCCGCCGCGACGCTCTCTGGGATGTAGCGTCCCGTGTCGTCCTCCAGCGACGTGTCGAAGCTGGCGGTGGGAGACTCGTACTGAATGCGCAGGTGTCCTCTGCTCTCTGCGAAGCTTTCCTTTGGTTCTGCGGCGGCGGGTGAGCAGGGGGCGGGGTCGTCCAGGGAAAGGCGGGACCAGTCGGCGCCGTACGCCAGGGAGTTGTGGAGGATGTAGGATGCGACGACGGGACAAGCGCCTGCGCTGCTCTCTGGACAGAGACGGGAAAACAAGCTGGTTACAGTGTGTCTAGAAGTGGGAAGTCACGCCCTTATGATATGAAACAGAGATCATGTTTTATTTATTTATTCTTTTATATAATGTTTAAAGAATATCATAGTCACCTAAAGCCTGTTGGCAGTGAAGGATGTGGAAGTCGTTGTGCATGCAGGCGGCCAGAAGCAGATCGGGATTGGTCGGATGCCACTTCAGCCTCCAGACGCCGCCGCCCGTCGCCGTCTCACTGAGCGGCTGCCGCATGTTCCTGCCGTCCCAGAGCAGGACCTGTTCATCGTAGCTGCGGGAAGAGAAGCCAACGACTCAGGAACAGAAACTTTACCTTACCTTAAGATATCTTAAAGATATAAGAAATATTTACCTGCCTGTTGCCAGGATGTGTTCCCGGTGAGGGTTGCTCTGAATACTGCACACACCCATCGAGTGCCTTCAAAGAGAACAGGCCCGAGATTTATTAAGTGTACAAAACTGTAAAAAACAAAAAACAAATGTAAAATTCTACAAACAAACTCTCTTAGGTCTTCACCTTTTACTGGTCAGAGTGGGACAGGACGGACCCATCCTGAGATCCCAGCCTTTCAGTTTGCAGTCGTCACCGCCTGATGAGAAGTTTGTGATAGTAGAGGTGTGTGAGTTAACGTAAATCAACGTAAACACAAGCAAATCCAAGAAAAAAGATCCTTTAAAAGAAGACTGATAAGGGTCAGGACACTGACATTTCCTGGAAATTTCACCTGATACATATTTGGAAGTGTCATTTATGGACTTCCAACAGAGAGAGAGAAAACACAGAGCATATATGCATCGGAGAAGAACAGAAACGGAGGAGGTGACAGAGTGGAGTTACACTGGGACGTTACCGGTATAAACCAGCTGCGTGTCCCAGTAGGAGAAGGCCGAGATCCAGGCCTCAAAGTCGTGAGCCTTCCACTGCGACACAGCCGTCAGAGAACCTTCGTCCAGAGAGAGAACACTGATGCATCCTGCAGAGTCGCTGCACACCACGCGCACGTCACTGCTGCTGACACACACAAACACACACACACACACACACAGGATTTCTGTTCAATACACGGTTCTGTTGAATGGACTCATTTGGCAGCATGAGAGTCTCACCTGTCCATTCTTCCAGTGGACCAGTCCAAGGACAGAGCCAGCCGCTCTGCTCCGACCTCCAGGCTGCTCAGAGTCTGCAGACTGCGGCTGCCGTCCTACTGGATACACACAGTCATGAGTGAAGACAACAAAGTCGAGAAAGAACTGCAACAATTCAATGACAAAACGTCCTCGTTATTTGAGTTTTCAGCTTCTTAAATTTGAATATTTTCTGGCCCTGACGCCAAACTGCAAACTCCCTGAAAAATCCCAGAAGCTGCAAAACGTCAGTGCCTGCAATTCCCCTCGTCCGACGTCACACTTCTCACCGGAGTCGCTGACATGGCGTAGAGCTGCAGTTCTCCTGTGGCAGCTGCTGCTCCGAGTATCGCCTTCTCCGACACCGCCACGTGGCACCTGAGAAAACGAGATGACACATTACAGCGACGGCTCTGCGATTAAAAAAATAAATCACGTTTAATGAGGCTAATTGACTGACCGAGTGTGACGAGTCACAGAGGTTTTCTTACCATTTGACATCTAAAATGGCCGGAGTGTCGATGCGCTGCAGCTCAGTGAGAGGAGGACTCGTCATCGACGCTTCTCGACGAAAGTCAAAAAGGTACAAATGACCACTGCGGGTGGGCGTGGCCTCATCGACCCCGACCTACAGATTAAACATGCACACATGAGTCAACAGTCAGAGACCATGAGGAGCAGGAATTAATGTGAAACATCATACAAGAGAGGGACCTTCAACATATATGTACGCAGCTGTGGCCTAGTGGTTAGGGCTTCAAGCTTGAGACCGGAGGGTAGCCGAACCCCGACCTTTCTGCAGCTGAAGTGCCCTTGAGCAAGGCACCCGACCCCCTCACTGCTCCCCGAGCGCCGCTGAATGCAGGCAGCTCACTGCTCTGGGTTAGCATGTACTTCACTGTGTGCTGTGTGTGTTCACTAACTCACGGATGGGTTAAAATGCAGAGATTGGAAATTTCCCCACTGCGGGACTAATAAGGGAATCTTAATCTTAATATATACGTTATTATTATAAGTCTGTATGTTAGAAAACCCTAAAATACTATGCTAAACAAATATAAATATGCAATATTATAATCAACAAGTAGTAGTTGAATCAACCCCTTAAGAAGAATCAGTTCAACTAATGTGTTTAAAGCCTCATTAAAGCTCGTCTTGACTCACCCCTTTCTGTAGTTGGTACGTCCCGCAGACCAGGACGTTGTGACATGGTGCTACGGGACACCACTCCACCGCGTCCGCGCTCTGTCCCGTGTCAAACACCTGGAGACTGTGGGTCCTGGACTTCCACGCCATGACCTGCTGCTCTGCAGAACATCACTGTCACTGCTCCTGCTGATGATGCTGATGATGATGATGACGTCACTGCAACGTCAACACAGCCTCAGTCAAACCAAAGTCCGAACTCAAAAAAAAAAAAAAAACCCGAGCAAATGAAATCCTTACACCGCCCCTTAAATAATCCTCAGGTACGAGAGCTAACTCGGCTAACTGTTTACTAGCGAGCTGGCTAAGCTAGCAGGCGGCAGTTAGACACGAGCAGGAGCAGAAAACACTTTTAACAAACACATACATGTTCCGCGAGTGAGTGAAATCAATTAAAGTCAAATTAATGTTTGTTTTTTTCCACCAGTTATTGACTCAAACTAACTCACATGTAACACACTCAGCAGCCCGGTACAGAGAGGAGAGTAGAAACGTCACACGTCACGTGATCTACAAGTGTCGACGTCACGGTATTCAAAAAAAACTTTATTATCCAAGATTTACAAAACAAGACAGAGAACTAGTTAAATGGAGGTTTGTAAACAGAAGTATGACTACTACTATTACTGGTAATACTATTACTATTAGTACTACTACTATAATAATGATTATTATTATTAGTAGTATTATTATAATACATAATAATAATAAATGAAAATAGAGAAATAAAAATAACTATATTAATTAAAAGACGTGATTTTCACTAGTATGTGATTAGCTTAAATTGTTTACCTCACCAGAAACGCTGATCCAGTGGTTTTATTTTAATTTTTTAAATTCTCATTATTATACACAAGTTAATTCTGCTTTCACATGCCTAAATTAACCGCACTTCCTCCCTTTGGACTTTTTTTTTTTTTTTAACCTTCCAGTTCAACTGTTTTATTTAAGTTTATTCTATTTATGTTGAAAGTTTTACGGTCATCACATCACATAACATCACATCATTTCAACTTCATACAAAGAAAATCCCCTTCTGTGTTAAAGGGTGTGAGCGTCACGCCTCAATGATTTCTCAACTGTAAAAGAAGAGTCAAAGCATGAAGGTGAACGACCGTAAACTGTTTTTTTTTTAAAAAAGGGGAAATGCTGTTTTTGTAACAAGGAACTGCTGCAAATACATACAAAAAAACAAAACAATAAGTTTCCTTAAAACAAAAACAATTCATCTGTTACATTTACTTTATAACAGAGTTTGTTTTTTGACAAATCTATATTTCAGTGAGCGTGCGTCAGCCTCATCGGGGTCTAAATTTAAACTCTTGTGTCTTTGCTTTTGCTTTATTTCGGGTTGGTCCTCGTCTCTCACATCATTTTCCATGTTGCTCATGTTGAGAAACAGGAAGTGAGAGCAGCAGCAGAAACAGCAGCAGCAGAAACAGCAGCAGCATCTGAAGAGCGAAGTAGGGAAGTGAGATCTACAAAACACGCGTCTGACCAGCAGCAGATTATAATCCTCCAAACAGGTAAGAGCTTCATTCTCCTGTAAAATGTTTTTACTGAGGCTATAGAATCGACTTTATAACTTTAAAATTCAACATCTGAACATTTAAAAATGTCACCTTTAAATAATATAGTAACTTATTTTGAAAACAACAGCTATTCTGTACACTTTTTACAGTCAGGTATTAACTGATTTTTAACAACAACAACAAAGATACGTGAACAATAACGACGTATAATTTTATAAGTTTATATTCTTCGTTATGTGATGTATTTTTTTATTTATGGGGAAGTTAGTTTGTTTCCGCTGAAGCTCAAACCGCTGTGATGTCATCGAACTACATCTATATATCTGCCATCTGTATAGAGTATACGAAATGTGCCTTTAATATATATAAGTGTGTATATATACACTTGTACATATAAATATGTATGTGTGTGTGTGTGTGTGTGTGTCACACTGCTGGTGTCAGTGAAGTTGACACGTCCTGTGCTGTCTTCAGTTTACAGGAAGACAGTGGTGTGATATAAATATATATATTTTTATACACACATACAGCATATAATATATATTTATACATATAAATATATGTGTGGTCACACTGCTGCTGTCAGTCACGTCCTGTGCTTCCTGTCAGTTTACTGGAACACAGCTGGTGACATACGTGTGATATATATATATATGTGTATATATACTTATATACATATATATATATATATATGTATATAAGAAATATGAAATGTGCTTTTTAAAAAAAGTGTGTGTGTGTGTAAAAGGTGCATTTCTTATATATATGTGTATATGCATATTTATAATACGCATTTATAAATATTTCTATATATATACTGTATATTTCTTACACACACATAAACACATATAGTATATATATATTTTATATTTTTTGGCGCATTGCATATTCATTATATATGTGTATATATAAGCACACATATGCATATATATGTTTGTGTATATGTGTATACATTATGTAGATATAGTAGTTATTCCACACACATACAGTACATATATTTGTACATGCACACACGCACATATATACATTTCATATTTATTATACATGTGTATGTGTAGTATATATGTAGTGATTATATATTTATGTAGATAAATATTACTTCCACACACACATACAGTATATATTGTGCTGTACTGGCTATGTACAATATATAAACACACACGCACGCACGCACACACGCACGCGCACACACACACACACACACACACACACACACAATGCCTAACCTTAACCCTTAAAACCAGGTCTTAACCCTGGAAAAGCACCTCAAAGTTGTGGGGGCCACACCTGTGTGTGTGTGTGTGTGTGTGTGTGTGTGTGATTCACACTCACTTCCTCTTGTTGTCTTCTTCACGTCACAGATGAAATAATTCTGTTAGTGTTTTTTTCTTCTCTTTGCAGGTCAGATCTCACCATGGCTCAAGGCTGCCTGAGGTGTTTAAAGTTCATCATGTGTGTCTCCAACTTTCTTTGTTTTGTGAGTACACTGTTCTCTCTTTTACTGTATAAATATACATATATATATATATGTATATTTATATACATATATATATATATTACTGGTTTGTAAACGCGCTCACTCTCCCTGCACCAAACCCCATAGAGAAAACCAGTGTTTTTAACTCACAGGAACACAGGAGCTGCTGGTCCACTGCTGCCCCGTGTGGTCACTTTGTGTCACTGACGTAAATCTGACACAGAAATGACAAAAAAAAGACATTTGAACTCAGCGATGGAGGCAGCAGTGGATCGACAACTCCTGTGTGTGTTGCTGTGATGTTAAAATCACTGATTTTCCTCTATGGGCTTTGGTGCGGGGAGAGTGAGCGCGTTTTACAAAACGTAATAGTTCCGTACTTATTGAGCTTATTTGTTTGGTCGCTGCGTGTGTCGTCAGGTGTGCGGCGTGTCGGTGCTCGGCCTCGGCGTCTACATGATGATGTACTTCAAAATGGCGGCGCTAACGCCGACGCTAGCCAAGTTCAACCTAGCGAGTCTGCTGCTGAGCTGCGGCATCATCATCACCTGCGTCTCCTTCCTGGGCTTCCTGGGAGCTCTGAAGGAGAACCGCTGTCTGCTGCTCATGGTAACACACACACTCACACACACACTCACACACACACGAACAGTGAAGTTTATTTTGTTTGTTTGTGTTGTTGTTGTTGTTGTTGACAGTATTTCCTGCTGTTGTTCGTCCTGATGTTGGTGGAGTTGACGTTAGCTTGTTTACTCCTCGTGTATGAAAAAGAGGTAAGTTTGTGTTCTTCACTGTTGTGTACTATTGTTGCGTAGCGTAGCGTTGTGTACTGTATCATGTGCTAATCTGGTGGGCGGAGCTTAGGAGTTTTTAATTAACTCAGAATTTTTTTTTAAATTTAACTCAGAATTTTTACTTTTTTAAATCGAACTCTTTAATTGTTTCTTTTTTATTTTAACTTAACTCTCGGATTTTTTTTTTAAAAACTTAACTCAGATTTTTTTACTTTTTTTTTTTTTTTTACTTAAGTCTTATTTTTTTACTTTTTAAAAAAACGTAACTCTCAGAGTTCTACGGAGCCCCCTGAGTGACATGAGGACAAAAAAAAAGACAGTTTTTTTTTTTTTTTTTTTTTTGAAATCTCGAATTTTGAAATTTTGAAAAAAAAGACGAAAAAATAAATTAAAAAAATTTAATCTCGAGTTTCCAAAAAATAATGAATTTTTTTTTTTTTGAACATTTGAAAAAAAAAAAAAAATCATAATTCTTTGGAAACTCAAGATCTCGACGAAACTCGAGATTTAAATAATAATAAAAAAAAAAAATCATTTTTTTTTCTTATGTCACTTCGGGGGCTCCATAGAATTCAAACTTTAAAAAACAGAAAGATAAAAATAACTTATCTCTTGTAATTTGGATTCTTTTTTACTTAACCTATCGTTGTGCATTGTTGTGTACTGACATGTGCTAATCTGGTGGGCGGAGCTTAGGAGAGAGAGAGAGACCTGGGAGGTTGATGAGAATGAACTTGCCTACTGCAGCTTTATTTGTTGACGTATTATTTTGACTCTTGCTTTGCTTTAATCTGCTTAGATTGGGAAAATGGTGGAGGACGATCTGAACGAAGGGTTGGAAAAAGCTCGACAAGGCACGGCTAACTCGACCATCCGCGCAGAGTGGGACACGCTTCAGAACTGGGTGAGTGTGACGTGGATCTGTGTCGTCTGGTGAAAGACTCAGTGATGTCATGTTGTTGTTGTTGTCGTTGTTGTTGTTTTCTTTTAAACGTTGCGTTTCAGCTGCACTGCTGTGGCGTCAAAAACGTGTCAGACTGGGGAAGCTCGGTGCCGAAGTCGTGCTGTCGGAACGGATGCGACGTCCCCAAACCTGCGTACAGAGAGGTAAATTAAAGCTGCGCTACGCAACACAAAATTTTAGAGCACAGTTATAATAGGACGTTTCGAGAGAGTTCAAACGTTGATTCCGCGCGGATGAAATAATCCGATGCTAATTTTCTTGCTGATTAAAAAAAAAAGCGTTGTTTTTGAGTCTCAGACGTGTCTTTTGTGTCTTCACAGGGTTGTTTGGACACAATGAAGAAGCTGTTTGAAGACAATTTTCTCACCACTGGAGTCTCTGTCATTGTTTTCTGCATCATCGAGGTAAAATAAAGCTGCACTGCGTCATTTTCAACATTCTCAGAATTCAGATTTTTTTCTTTTACTTAATTTGGATTTTTTTTAAAAACTTATTTTTTTTTAAACTTAACTCTCTTTTTTATTTACTCAGAATTCAAACTTTTTTTTACTTAACTCAGAATTCAGACAGTTTTTAAACTTAACTCTCAGAATTCTGACCTTTTTTTTTACTTAACTCAGAATTTTGACCTTTTTTTTTTACTTAACTCTTAGAATTTGGATTTTTTTTTTTAGCTTAACTCTTTGAATTTGGACTTTCTCCCTCAGAATTTGAACTCTTTTTTACTTAACTCTCAGATTTTATTTAATTTTTTTTAATTTTTTACTTAACTCTTAGAACTTAGACTTTTTTTTTTACTTAACTCTTAGAACTTAACTCTTAGAATTTTGGCTTTTTTTCCCTCAGAATTTAGATTTTTCTTTTTTTACTTAACTCAGAATTCAGACAGTTTTTAAACTTAACTTTCAGAATTCTGACCTTTTTTTTTTACTTAACTCTCAGAATTTTGGCTTTTTTTTACTTAACTCTTAGAATTTGTGCTTTTTTAAAACTTAACTCTCGGAATTTGAACACTTTTTTACTTTACTCAGAATTTTGACCTTTTTTTTTACTTAACTCTTAGAATTTTTTTTTATTTTTTACTTAACTCTTAGAACTTAGACTTTTTTTTGACTTAACTCTGTGAATTTTGGCTTTTTTTCCCTCAGAATTTAGATTTTTATTTTTTTACTTAACTCTTGGAATTCATTTATTTTTTACTTAACTTTCAGAATTTTCTTTCTTTAAAGATCTTTTGGTTTATCTTTGATATATTTTTCGTCTGTCGTCCGTGTTTCCGTGACAGGTCTTGGGGATGTGTTTCGCGATGACGCTCTTCTGCCACATCAGCAGATCTGGACTGGGTTATAAGCTATAAAAGAATAAAAGAACGACGTCGACGCTCCCTGACCCACACGTGTACGAGGACGTGATCTGATGTTACTACGGCAACGATAGTGACGTTGTTGTTCTTTTTTTAGCCGTCGGTGAAACGCGTCACTAAATAAATATTTTTATAGTGTTAAAATACAATAATGTAAATAAATGAATTTTAAATAAAGACTTCAGGTTGATTTAAAACATAAGTTTAGATTTAACATTTAGAATCAACATTTTAACATGTTTTGATTTGTTGTGAACTGTATCATGTGCTAATCTAGTGGGCGGAGCTTAGGAGTTTTTAATTAACTCTCTGAATTTTTTTTTTTAAACTTAACTCAGATTTTTTTACTTTTTTTTTTTAACTTAAGTCTTATTTTTTTACTTTTTTAAAAACGTAACTCTGAGTTCTACGGAGCCCCCGAAGTGACATGAGAAAAAAAAAAAAAAAGACTTAATTTTTTTTGGGAAATCTCGAATTTTGAAATTTTGAAAAAAAATTGAAAAAAAAAAAGATTGAAATCTCGAGTTTCGAAAAAAATAATGAATTTTTTTTTTTGAAAATTTGAAAAAAAAAAAAAATCAAAACTCGAGACCTCGACGAAACTGGAGATTTAAATAAAAAACAAAAGACTTCAGGTTGATTTAAAACATAAGTTTAGATTTAACATTTAGAATCAACATTTTAACATGTTTTAATTTAGATGTTTTTGCTGAAAATGAGGTTGAAACTTTGTTATTTTGTCAGTTGTTAAATGAGGCAAAGCTTTGCTGTTATTGTATTTACAAACTGCGTTACATTAACCACAAACTATTATAAACGTTATAATGCAGTAATAAAGGATCTGCTGTGGATTATAAGCTTCTTCTCTGATCATCAGTGTTTCCTGTGTTCAGCGTGTGCTTCACTGATCGCTGGTGAAAACATGAATTTTAACCACTTCCTCTTTTAAACGCTGTTCAACCATCACTCGCTTCCTAAAAACTCACTCATCAGTTTCAGTTTCATCAGTAACACAAAAGTCTTTCTATATTAAACTTCTTCCACTAACTTTGACGGGGAAAAAAACCCCCAAAACCAGGCTGCAAATTATTTAAATTCTACAATAGATTTACTTTGTAAAGAAAGTGGTTTAGACTTCTTTAAACTAGCTCTCACATTTACTTTTTAAAAAAAAAATTGAATTTCAAATTCTGACTTTTTATTAACAGAATTCTGATTTTTTTATTACTTAAATCTCAGAATTCAGACTTTATGAATTTTTGAATTTGACTTTCAAATTCTGACTTCAGCATCGGACTTTTTTAAACATAACTCTCAGAATTTCCGACTTTAGCGTAATTTTGACAACTCCCGCCCCCCAACTCTCAGAATTTGTAATTTTGCCTCAGGAATATATATATTCTGTACGAGTAAATAAAATAAGCAAAAAAAACCTACAAGAAAACAAAACAATAAAGGAATTCAGACTTAATTCACATAATTCTGACTTCCAAATCTACAAATTCTGACTTTTTAGAATTCACATTTTTTTTCCCTCAGAGTCACAATTCGTAGAAAAAACATAATCTAACTCAGAATTCTCTTTTGTTTGCAAAAAATTCTCTCTTCCATTAGCCTAAATAAAAAAAATAGAGTAAAAAAAAAAAAAAGAACAACAGGTAACAGAAGAAATTTATTTATTTAAAGAATAAATCCTGCATCAATATTTTAAGACAAAAATACTAAGATTTGCTTTACACTTTAAAATAATTTTGTTCTTTTTTTTTCTTAAAACCATCACACACAAAAAATAGAAACAGGTACAATTTTGTAATTAAAAAAGAAAAGAAAATGTAACTGTACACAGCGTAATAATAATAATATATCATTTATTGCAAACGGAACAAACCCTGACACCTCAGAAACTATCAACAAGTATTGTAATTCACCTACAGATATGAAAAGACAAAAAATAAAACTACTGTTACAGCTCTGTGCACCTCAAATCGCTGTGTTAAGACTGGTTTTTTCCACCTCCGCTGCCCCCTGCAGGTCTCCAGAGGAAGCTCAGCGTCACGTGAGTGAGTTTCGTTAAGGTCCTTTTTGTTATGTTTTGTTTTTCAGGGATTTCCAGTGAATGTGGCACTTTCTTCTCGTTCCTTTAAAGATTCCAGACGAACAGTCGTATTCAAAGTCCGTCTCAGTCCACGCGTATTATTTTTTGAAAAAAAATCATTAAAAAAGAAGCAAAAATTGATTGAATGACCCTCTCACGTCATGCTAACGTTGTTAGCCGAGCTCACGCTCTCACAGGAAACCTGCTACGACATCGTTAAAAAAAACCATTTGCGTTACGATTATTATTTTGATTTTAAAAAAAGGACCATTGCTCAAAAATGTTTTTGTTCCACTCAGCAGCTGAACTTTGCTAAGCTATGCCTTTATATTAAATATTAAAACAGGCTCAAGTTTTATTTCAACCACAAACCACTCGCTAACAACAACAACAACAAGCTACGTTTACAGTTATGACGTGAATAAATGTACGGTCGTAGTGAAAACCTACTTGAAGAACGCCTCCACGACTACGTCTGTGCTCCAGAAAAGAAAAGAAAAGAAAAATGCCCTGAAGTGAACGAAAAAAATGAAAGTAAATAAAGCTTCATCCACACTACGATGTTTTCATTTCAAAACATTGTAGATTGGGCTCCGTATCAGAAGTGATCTGCGGCCAAAACTTGTTTTACGGGAAAAAAATTTCAGGGTCGATTTTTTATGTTAGTGGATAATAGCAATAAAAAAACGTCGGTTTTTCGTAGAATAATAACAGCGCGTTCCATTTTGAAAGTTGGAAGTTTGGTTTGAGAACTCGCAAGTGGATCTCGCGTCCCGCTAGCCACCGTTAGCAATACCAGTACAATACTGTACGACTGATTTACCGCGACGCAAACATAACAGAAGTGCAACGAACGGCAAACGTAGTGTTTTTACGATTTTACGCTAGTGGCAGCCATCTTGGAATCCTATGTCCGTTTTTTGCGAGGTTGCTCTCCCGACTTAACGAGTTATAAAACCATCCTCCCTGGTTGGAACACGGAAATTCCAACTTCCGGCGACAACTGGAACGCACCATTATCCTACTTTAGGCAAGGGCCCTGCTTCGCGGAGGCAGCCATCTTGTGCTAGCATGTTTCTACAGAGGAACAAAGCAGCCAAAGCACGCGCGTTTTGACGTTTTTGAAGCAGGGCGACGACATCCTTTCTGGTACTCGTAGGCCACCGTAGTTTGCCCGACACCCTCCTTCACTAATTCTTACACACTGGACCTTTAATATCGGATCAATATCTCAGTATTGTTGGTCCAAAAAACTTAATCTAATCAATAGGAGCTGTATAATCTCAAGGATCGACAGTGTGTGAAGACGGTGGATTTAAGACTAAATAGTGGACACAGTGATTCGGAATCTACGACTATGTGTGATATAAAACCCTAACCCTAAACCCACAGGTCCGATCGCTCTTCACGGATTTCACTAATACCCTAAACGTGTAATACGGGACAGAAATAAAGAAGAAGCAGCATTTTTTAGCCGAGTCACGTTGTGGGAAAGTCCAGTGTCTTAAATGTTGTTGTTTCATGATGTTTGGTTATTTTTAAAAAAAGTGGCTCCAAATATAGAATGTTTTGGGAAACTGGACTTAGGTCTAAGTTGTTATTATTAAATACGTTTGAGCAGGAATGAACGGTTTCACTGTCAAATGGACACTTCTGCTTTCACGTCGACGTTCACACTCAGAAGCGTGTGAGCTCGTCACGTGACCTGGAGCCGCGAGGAACAGCGTTCACGCGCAGCACGGGGTTCGTCTGCGTCGTACCGAGGTGAAAGTATCGCGACGGTTCTGTAACATGGTGAGCTTTTCTACGTGTAAGAGGGTAAAAAAAAGTACAGCAGCAGTGAAGTGGAAGTGCAAATTCAAACTGTGATGAAGAACTCTGAACAGTGGAGGGCAGTATAGTACACGTCTCAGTGTACAGTCTGCCAGACAGTATTATTCTTAGAAGCAGCATCGAACAATAAAAAAGTGTGAATCCACGGGCTAAAAAAGACGCTAATTGAGAGATGGTCTATAGATTTTTTTGTTTTGGCCGATAATTGAGAAATGGTCTATTGATTTTTTTGGCCGATAAATGAGAGATGGTCTATTGATTTTTTGGCCGATAATTGAGAAATGGTCTATTGATTTTTTGGCCGATAATTGAGAAATGGTCTATTGATTTTTTCTGGCCCATAATTGAGAGATGGTCTATTGATTTTTTTGTTTTGGCCGATAATTGAGAGATGGTCAATTGCTTTTTTGTCAATAATTGAGAGATGGTCTATTGCTTTTTTGTCAATAATTGAGAGATGGTCTATTGATATATTTGGCCGATAATTGAGAGATGGTCTATTGATATTTTTGGCCGATAATTGAGAGATGGTCTATTGATTTTTAGGCCGATACTTTAGAGATGGTCTATTGATTTTTAGGCCGATAACAGAGACGGCCAATTGTTTATATTGTTTTTTTCTTAATGAATTGATGAGGCTGCAGCAACCTGAGTCACTTCAGCAACTTCCTGGTTTTGGTTGCTCAGTAACAAACGTGACAGAAGCTCCGCCCCTAGGGGAAAAAGGCTTCTTTACATTTCTTTTTGCAAACACGCTGCATGTGAACAGCCACTCAGATGACCTGACCACTGAATTTGGGCGGAGTATTTTTGCAGTGCATGTGTAATCCTACTCGAAGCTGCTCAGAGGATCAGATTCTCTCATCGGTCCGATCAAAGGCATTTTTTAGCAAACTATTATTCATTCAGTGAGCAGTTATTTGTCGTGTGACTAAAGAAGAACATTCGCTTTAAACATCATGTTGTGGTTATTTCTGCAGGTTGTTACTGAGTGGTGCAGCTCCAGGACGCTGCAGGGGTTACAGACAGGGTTTCAGGTGGTGCTGCTGGTTCTGGTTCTGGTTCTGGTTCTGGTTCTGTCCGGTTGCCGAGGCTCTCTGAGGCTCAGGAATGGTGTGGCTTTTGGTCAGAGAGACGCAGCCTCTCTGCCCACCTGCGCTGCAGCAAACTTTTAGAGGGGCACCAGCCTGGTGGTGTGGAACAGGAGGGGGTTCAGGTCCTCGGCGTGGACGGCCCGATGGAGCGACGGCTCCGAGCGGCTCCGCTCGATTTTTGGCAGCAGGTCTTGCACCTGCTCGATGGCCACCAGGATCTAAATGAACGGCAGACGGTTTAGGAGTGACGGTCACATATGAGGACGTTACTCTCAGGGTCAGGACTGGACCGGAACTACAGCTAACATGCGGGGGTTTTATGCGGGCAGTTTTTGGCCGATAAATGACAGATGGCTCACTCACCTGAGGAAACAGCGGCCTCTCGTCGCGCTTAAACTTCAAGCATTCGACAATGAGCCTTCTCATTGATTTGGGTGAGGTACTGGACAGCTTACTGAGGTCCGGAGACAAGTAGCCACGTCCAACCATAAAGATTATCTGAAAAACAAGACAAACAGTCAGTGACGCTGCCGTCCATCATCAGCGATCGGGTAACAGATCTCATGTTGTCCGACTGCTAAACAGAATTAGCCGCGTTGATGTTTTGTGAGTACTTGTATCGTCCAGAACACGGTAAAAGTGTCTCTGTACCATATGGACAGATATTGGCTATGACATTTGTGTAGAGTGTGTGTGTGTGTGACCTGGTCTCTGTTGTTGATATTGGCGTAGGGCAGCAACCCTGCCATCAGCTCAAACAGAACTACTCCATAGCCGTAGACATCAGACTGGAACGTGTATGGGTTGCTGTCCTGCATTCGGATTACTTCAGGAGCCTTCAGGAGGGGCAAAAAAAAAAAATGAGTTTAATTAATTAATTTATGTATTAATCTGCCATTTATCTCATTTTTATTTTAACTTAACTAATTTAAGATACAGTTTCCCTTGCTGTCAAGCTAGCAAACAGTACATAGCTTTTTACTAAACCCACAACTCTTAAAAAACATTAAAAAACATGATTAGAAAAGTCAGAAATGACATTATTAAAATTAAATGCATCATTTCGATGTTTGATGCTCTTGTGACTTGCTATTAAAAAATATTATACATTATTCTGCTTTCATTGAGCAGACTTAGTCAATAGTTTGTATTTGACAATGACGCCCTCTGGTGGAGAATAGTAAAACTCATCAATTCAAAAGATTCCAAGATTTGAACATCCACATATTCTAAAAATGCATGTATTGTGCATTAATGGCAGCAAGATAAAATATGTTTAACTTTGAATGGGTTTCAATGAGCTGGAAATAAGATCAAATAAGATTGAAAAGCACCTCCAAAGTCCAGATCTGAACCGGTCTAACCAGTCAAAAGCCTCCAGTCAGCAAAAAAAAAAGGAGGAAAGAAAGCGCATCACGCTCACCATCCAGAGAATGGAGCCGCTCGGCTGCTGCACCTGCTGAGATCCAGTCCACCGAGACTTGACCGTGGCCAGGCCGAAGTCACCGATCTTTACAGTCCAGCCCTCATGGAGGAAAATATCTGGAGGAGCAGAGCTCAGGAAACCGTTTCCGATTTTTCAACCATTTCAATGTGAAAATGTTGGAGTTTCTTTTCTTCATATAACAAAGAACTGTCGATTGAAAAGATTTGTTCACAGAATCGTTCAGTACGTTCGTTAAAGCAGCAAATATTGACATATTTCCTTTGTATAAAGTAGGAGATTAACACACGTTTTTTTAGTCTTTTTAACTGATCTACAGTTCGGCAACAGCATTAATACAGACACACAACTGTCCCGAGCTGAAACTGGACAATTAAAGGATACTATTTGATTTCAGATCTCGGTGAATTATGTTCTTCGCATGAAGATAGCTGAAAGAAAAGAGAGGGAGAGAAAGACAGTTTAAGTATTAACATTTCTGCTTTTTTATCATACTTTAAACTTATTAAATGGCATTTGAACAAATACAGTATAAGCAAAAAACTGCTCTGTGTGTTGTGGTACAGTGTGAATAAAGCACAACATCCACATCCACAAGAGTTGTCACAGTAACATGAGTGTGTGTGAGTGTGTGTGTGTGTTCGGCTCTTACTCCATGCCCTGCGCCGTCTGTCTGGCCACGTCGATGCGCCGCATCGTGTCAAACTTGGTTTCAGTGACGTGCAGATGGCGATACAGGCTGCTGCCTTCACACCACTGAGTGATGATGGCAAAGTTGGGCTTAGTCATGTAGCCCATGAAGAGCAGGATGTTGACGTGGCGGGTTTTCCTGCAGAGAGAAGAGAGACTGCCTCACATCCTGGTCTAATTAAGACAAAGTTACCGAAACGGTGGCAGGGCAAAAACTCTGCCTCGAGTATTCGTTTAATGATGGCGGAGACGGAGAGTGAAACAGGCCGTAAAAAGGCAGAAAATGTCCAAAGTGTGGGACCATTTTGTGCTTAAACAAGAAGCTAACGCGGTGCAGTGTAAACGACAACGTCCTCAGTGATTGAGCATCTGAGCCGATAGCATCCAGTTGCTAACGCTTCCGGTACATGCTAACGCAAACATTGATGTTAGCTGATTTAATGTTGCCAACGTAAACATTGATGTTACCCGATTTAACGTAGCTCACTTGGGCTGCAGCTATGGAATATTTTTGTAATCGAGTATTCTACAGACTATTCCTTGAGTAATTGGATTTAAAAAAAATGTAAAAATTAAATAATATTGATTATTTTGCGTCCTTGATTCATCAAAAAAAATAAATGGTCCAAAACTCGATTACAAAGATATGCGCTAGCTGCAACCCGATGCAACATTGTACGTCTGACAGTTGAACACGGCGACTCACCGCAGGACCTGCATTTCATTTTTGAAGGCCTGCAGCTGCTCCGGCGTTGGCTCGGTCACTTTGAGAACCTTGATTGCGACGTCGCCGTGCCACTTCCCCTTAAACACCGTTCCAAAGGAACCGGCGCCGATTCTCTTCTGGACGTTGACCTCTCGAGAATGAACCTCCCAGTAGTAACTCGAGTCCCTGTAGCCGCCTCGGTGCTGAAACGACGCCAAGAAACCAACAAACTTTTACTTTGCAGAACAACAATCTGCGAACTTCAGGTTCCGTCCCGGTCCGACGTTCACCTACCACTTTCTTTTTGTCGTCAGACGAGGAGGACTTGCGCTCCTTGTGCTCTGAAGGAGACTTTGGTGGTTTCCTACCCGGGGAGCCGAGAGAGGGCGGGCTGGTGGAGGGTTTTGGGGAAGGTTCGGGACCTGTGGATTCAGCAGGAAGCAAAAATTGAGACACGGGTTCAAGAAAACGAAAACACTGCAAGAGAAAAACTGATTTTAAATCCTTACCAATTGTGTTGTTGAATTTTAGTGCTTCCTAAAAAGAGGAAAAACACAAGGTTAATATATAATGATCTACATTTACATATTTGCTCCTGGTCGCGGGAGATGCCACACATTTTTGAGTCAAATTTCTTTTCGTAACATCACATCTTGTGATATTTTCACGATGATAAAGTAATTTTTCATCGGTTTCCTTGCAGATATGAACCAAATGAAGGTAGAGTGTGGACAAAAAAAAGCGATATATTATATCATCTTCATGCCCATTTCCTACTAAACTTAACTTTAATTTGCCGGGAACATAGAATTATCTGCAGACTGACCTCTATGATGCTGGCGCCAACAGGACCCACCGTGCTGACCATGTGAACGTTGGGAGTGGACGTGGACCGATGCCTCTGCAGAGACTGACCGTCTCCGCCGGGTATGGGGAAGCGAAAGGCCGAGGTCGGGGACAAGAGGTCCATCCTGTGTGATCAATCAACCAACCAATCAATCAATCAATCGATCAATCAATCAATCAATCAAGAAGAGTGTGGGTTGTGGATTGAGATTGAAAAGGATTTGTCTCTCGGGTGGCATCTTACCCAGCGGGCTCTGGGGTTAAGGCTAGATTACTCTGTGACGGGGAATTTTCTGGCAATAGAATCTGTGGATACTCGTCCGTGCAAGTATTAGAATCAATCCTGGACAACACACACCCACACACAAGGGGAAAAGTCATTAATCTATGGGTTTGTTTCTTTGTCCATAAGGAAATTGTGACATTTGTTTTCGGTTTTGTTTTCTGGAGAAGAGGATTCACATGTGAATATTTTAGGAAAACAATAGACAGATTTCTCATATTCTGAGATCAAAACAAAGAGGTCTTTTTCCTCCCAATTCCGAAATGTAGGGAATATTTTTAAGCAGATCAATGAGGAATAGTTCAAACAGCAATATCTATAAAAGGAAAATCAACAGTAAAATAATGAATTTACCCAAATATTTCAAATATGGATGTCGGACGAAACCGTTTTCTGAATTTCAGCCAACATATTATGACAATAGTGAAAAGGATGATCGTCACTCACCGTTTGCTCACAGTATCCATGTCGACACACACAGTCGGGACCTTGCTACTACAGTGCTGATGAAATTTGTATCCACACGTCTGACACCTGAAGCCGTTGAACAGAAACTTGTGGCAGAAATCACAGTAAGCTAACTTGAAGAAGGTTTTCCGTACCTGCACAAACAAAACAAACAGAAACCACAGTGTTTTTTTTTTTACTTCTGCGGCAGCAAAATAAAAACAATTCAGACAGACGTGCAGCTGTGTTTTTTGCCAGCTACTTACAAAATTGTGCATGGTGAGGGGAATATCATCCAGGACTTCAACTAAAAGCTCCTCTCCAACCAGAGGAGTGATGTCTGTGTCCCAGTCTGTCAGTCTCTTACGACTAAACCGGCAAAGAAAACACGCAATCATTTATTTTAATGATATGGGTTAAAAATAGTAGTCCACAAGTCACAATCAATTGTTATTTGGAAGATTGACATGACATGGCCACTCCCTTACCCTTCTAGAAGGCGGAAAACAGCACAGCAGTCCTGATTTAAGCCTCGCACTTTGAGAGCTTTGTCCAGACTCTCGTGCACAGTCTGTCCTTGACGAACGTTGACCTGGGGACAGGAGGAAGCGTTTCATTAAGTCCGACTTTCACACAACGTGAAGCAACGGAGAAGCAAAAGCACGACACAAGCTACACCTGACGATAAACAGAAATGGTCACTTTATTGGGTACAACCGACACCAATAGAGATCGTCACTTGATTAGATACACTACATTTATATTAGGTATACCTGACCTATCTATAGAAGCAGATGCACCTTAAAAAAGCAGTCACTTTATTAGGTACATCTCAAGTGGTTACAATATTAAGAACAGAAGAAAATTGATGAAGATTTAAAAATGAATTCATGAGTGATTAATGGTATAATTGCAGCTGCTCGGTGGAAATAGCGTTTTATAAAAAGGGGTCTTCTCTGATATTAACGCAAATATCACACAAATTTAAATCAAGTTTAAAGTCAGGCTGAAATTGACGATTATTAGGATAAGAACTCAGAGAATATTCACATTTAAGAAGCTGAAAAATCTGAGAAAAATTGACTGATGACGTAAATAACTGATCTGTGCTGTAAAAACCTTTTCACGTGGCTCCATGTCTCACAATTTTTCCCACAATCATGACAATAAATCCACCACATTACAACAACTGCTATTTCTGAGAATGATAAAAACTCTGTTGGTGTGATGGAGATAATGAGTCAAATGTGTGACAGATGGCCACAGGCAACTTCTGTGAAACCAAACACCAACCGACCTCATGCTGAGTCATTAATGTGTTGTGATGTACGTCACATTTCAGTGCAAGTAATTACACTTTCAGCCCACAGAGCTGGCAAACGTCAACAATCCCTCACTAATCCTCTTAAAAAATACTTGAAATTGTTATTCTTTGAATGCGCCGTATGTCGTAACGGCATCGTTAAAGAGGAAAAAGCGTCTCACCACTGTCCTCTGTTTGTTGGGGAGGTAGACTCGGATGGTGCCCCCACCTCGCGGCACATCCTCCGGACTGGTCTCCCCCGAGGAGGAGTAGGAGGAGGAGGTGGAGGACATGATGGGAGGTGAGAGGAGGGGGGAAGGGGGAGAGGATGGTGTCGTCCTTGCACTTGCAGCTCTTCAACCTCAGGACAGATTCATGCACAGCAGGGTCCAGAGGAGCTTCCTCTTCACTGAAATCCTGGAACATTCAAGGACAATCTTCAATTAGAAACGTGTACTTAGGGTTTTAAAGTAAAAGGAAACAATGCTCTGGTTATCACTTTCTTTCTTTCTTTCAGAATATCGATCGGTGTTCCGCAAACCTCAACTTTTAATGATTTCTTTGTTATGTGGAGCAAAGGAACCAGAAAATATTCACATTTAAAGAAGTTGTAAAATCAGAAATCACTCAAACCCATCAAATCAGTTATCAGCCCTAGTTCATTCAGTTCATTTTGTTCACTACATTTTAAAATCTTATTTTAGTAAATTGGAGATATCCCTTAAATTATATCATCTGTATGTCTGCAACTTAGGCTGTTTTTTTCCATTTTGTCCATAAAATATGAAAAAATATTGATCTTTGTTTGCAAACCCTTGAAATCATGATGTTCTTAAATTACTTATTCTGTCCATATCTCACATTTATTCAGTTTAAAATGAAAATAAGGCCTTATTATGAATTTATATGTAATGTTAAATGTAATGTACTTTATTTCTGTAGCCCTTTACAACTACTTACAGGGGCTTTGCAAAATAAAAGACACAGAGCACTAAAAACAAAGGGTATAAAAACAAATTCATACATAAATCAAAGCATGGAAATACCAAATAACAACCCACAAGAATAAAAGGGTGGCTAAAAGGACACAAAAATGACGATATAGTGCCTTCCCCATCTCGGTGTGTTTTCTCGATATTCGATTAAATACATTTTAAGGCTAATACCTGCCGATACCGATTAGATAATATCGTGCATCCCTACTAACATTACCAGGTATTATGTCACACGGAAGCAACGACAAACAAACCACCTGTTGTTACTTGTCGAAATGTAACGTCAACACGTTAAAAAGTACATTTTAAAAAGTAAACAATAGAAATAGAAAAAGACCGAGCACTGAACTCTCGCTGACAGCCTGAAGCTGCAAATGTAGCAAACTTGCTAATTAACTCGGATGACGTTAATGCTAGCTGACGTTAGCCTACGTTAAGATTTTGACTGCGATGCTATGCTATGTGGTTCAAAATCCGACACTTTACTAACTTTGGCATACACTTGTTTCCCCTCTACTTGTGATCTTCACCTAGCGAAACCAATTCACTGTTTTTTTTCTTCCCAGAGCGCTGATAAGTAGGTTAAGCGGTGACACAGTGACGACATGATGCTAACGACGACAAGTTATTACAGCGCTCGTACACTGAAGCGGAGCTAACTAGCTGGGCAGCTAGCGAGCTAACCAGCTGCCGGGAGTGGGAGAGGAGATTAGGAGGCTAACACAGAGGCTAACGCACCTTTCACGTGAACGGTGTCATGCTTTTTTTAATGCTCACGTAACTACTAGCAGGCTAACGTTAGCAAACTTAATAAAGTGGGGGTGGGGGCTGGGGGTTTACCTCCGCGTCAGTTTGTTGGCTACTAGTTCTTCTTTTTACACACTGTCGTGACGTCATATTTCAATTAGCGCGCGGCGCAAAAACGCGACGCAGCAGCTGCTCGCACACACGCTCGCGAGCAGGAAAACAGCGAGAGGAGAAAACGGAAAGAGCCGCCGCACATTTTTAAAGCGTTTCAACGACAGTTTGAAGACATAACTCTCGCTCACCTGTAGCAGCCATCTTGAATCCTCTCAATCTGGAGTCGGATCTGTCAAGAGGACTTCGGGGGAAAGCGGAAAACCTCGGCGAAAGGCTCCGTCCTCATTGGTCCACTCGGAGAGCGACGTCACGTGCCCTATGACGTCATCAGCTGTAAATAATAATGATGTCTGACGTTTTGCTTTGTTATAATAATGTATGTGTTCCTCATTAAAATGCTCTTATCGCTATACATGCATATTAAAAAATAATAATAATAATTCTTTTAAAAAATAAGTTTTGTTTCGATATGTAGTTCACTAAAATACATATTTAGGATGCAAAATTAATCTATAAGACACAAAAAGAGAGAAAACTGTACTTAAAACATTAGACAAGTTTCTGTATAATTGAATGTTGACAGTGCTAGCTTCAATAATGTGATAAATAAAATCTCATCTGTTAACGTTCTAAAAAAACAAACAAAGTTTAAGCCCTCTGGTGTCGAGTGTTGATATCGAATGATATCGCTAGCACCGCTAAGTTTGTGTTTCCGTTTGTTTGGTGACGTCACTCCCATTTCCGACTTCCGATGTAAATAGAAAGGAAGTTCCAGCAGGCTGTATACAATAATAGGTACAATGCTGCCCTCTACAGTTTGAAGACCATAATCACACACACACAAACACAGGCACATATTATTTTCTCATATTAATTAAGTTCTGGTTTGGCCCATAAAATGTTGAAAAGTATTGATCAAACCTGGAAATGATGTTCACAAATGTCTTGTTTTTGTCCTCAAACCAAAAATGATTCAGTTTTATATTATATGGAGCAAAGGAACCAGAAAGTATTCACATTTAAGAAGCTGAAAAACTATTGAAAAAAAACGATTCATTGCATAATTGTTGGGTCCTTTCTGGGTCGTGAGGTTCTGGTTCAAACACTGAAGGAAAACTGTGAATCAATACAAATACCTTTTATTATAAAACTGTTGGTTTCTACTAATACAACAGAGTATTTATTAAGGCCATATTGAAGAAAAGTAGTATAATAAGAATCAAGAAACATTTCTTCAGTATGACACTCACACTCTGCTGTAAAACAGTCAGAACAGTAAAAAGTCACTCATGATGATAACGTTGTGTAATTTGAATTATTCTTAAATTTGTGATCATAAACGACACAATTTTAAGACCTTTTCTTAAAGTCCAACAAGTGTTTTTTGTGGCTCCTCTTCGCTGCGTCTTCACTGCACGCTGAGGAACCTCCTCTTCTTGGACGTGTGCGTGAACGCGTGGTGACGCCACTCCACGTCCGCCGTGCTCTCGTTTTCCAGAGTGCCAAGTTTGATCATGTACACTGAGGAGGAGGAGGAGGAGGAGGAGGAGGAGGAGGAGGAGGAGAACCAGAGAGTGAAACAGACAGACAATTATTGCAGTGATAATTTATTTACATTTAATCTGCAATCTTCACTTTCCTGTTGAAAAAGCCTGTCTAACAAGAGAGCTAAAGACGTGAACATGTTCTTAAGATAGATATTTAAAATGTTACACATTATATATATATATATATATATATATATATATATATATATATTTAAAAGTCTATATTTATATATCTTTTAAAACATCTTTAAAATTTAACATATCTAGCTTTAAAAGTTTACATATTACATCTTTAAATGTCGACATACTATATCTTTAAAATGTTACATATTATGTCTTTAAAATTGTACATATTACATTTTTAAAAGTAATTTAAACTTATTCTAAATGTGCTGGGACACTGTGTGTCTTGGCGCTAAGCTAGGCTAACCAGTCCTGGACCTATTCACTATGAATGGATGAATCTCAAAAGAGCCAAAATGCTTACATTTCATTTCAAACCTCGGCCCTACTTCTGACAACTCAATGTTCCTATGGTCTGTTTTCTTGTAGGTGTGATGTCTGTAAAGAAAAAACACAAAGATATATATATATATATATAAAATATAACGTTATATTGTTACCGTTGTAGCTGTTGTTGTGCGAGACATTTAGCTGGAGGCAGAACTTTGTCCCTGACCTGAAAGAGATGTAATCCTCCTGGTTGGCAAACGTGATCACACGCCTACTGTCCTCCTTTGGCACTGGAAACAGATACTTGAGGATATTGGACACCTGTGTGAGCAGAATTCATTAGGGCGGTAATGCGCGGTGAAGTAAAAGTAGCGGCGGTTTTGTGGTCCGGCCCTCTCTCTCACTCACTCACTCACACAGACACACAATCACTCACTCACTCACTCACTCACCCTCCTGCCGAGCTGCGAAGAGAAGTTGTGAAAAATGAGGTGGGGGTAAGCCTCCGACATGGTGCCGATGTCTGGGACGTCGTGCCTCATCACCACGTTGTAAAGTGTGAAATACGCCGTGGGTCCAAATGGCAAGTGGCTCACGATCAGGCCGTCTGTGAATACAGCAGAACAACAAAAGACTGAAGTCTTGTTTGTGTATTTTATTTAAAGTCTCTACGTAAGTCCTTTCTTACTTACAGTAACTCACTCTCCCACACCAAACCCCATAGAGAAAATCATTGATTTTAACATCACAGAGACACAGGAGTTCACAGGAGTTGTCGATCCACTGCTGCCTCCATCACTAAGTTCAAATGTCTTATTTTGTCACTTCGGCATTTGAAAATCTTTGTACCGATTTACCTCAGTGACACAAAGTGACCACACGAGGCAGCAGTAGACCAGCAGCTCCTGTGTCCCTGTGAGCTAAAATCACTTATTTTTTTCTATGGGGTTTGGTGTGAGGAGAGTGAGTGGTTTACAAACTTTAGTTTTCTGTTGGAAAAGTCTGTCTAACAGTGACATAAAGAGACATTTACCAAAGAAACGCACGATTATTTAAGTGGCTAAAATAATGTTTTGTTTTCTTTAAGTGAGCAGAGGTCAACAGTCATACCTGGCTGTCCTCTGGTTTCATGAATGATGACGAGGTCTGTGACGTTGTTGGCTTTGCAGGCTCTCACCAGCGCAGTGACCTCGTGGTTTCCTCTGTTCATGCGCTGAGCTCCAGGAAACATCAGCTTCACCTCCTGTAAAACACACACAGCTTAAAACACGTCACACCAGTATTTCCCGTTCGTCTCCACTGGTGGATTGTTCAATACGGATACCAACAGGACAACCATGTACTGATATCACTCCATCACAGTCGGTCACCTCTTTTAAACCTCTTTTTTTGTGTTTACAGCAGCTTCTCTGTGACATATTTATGTCATATTTAAGAGTTAAAGATTGACTTTTCTCTTTTTTAGCATCTCAAGTGATTTGGAGAAGATATATGGAGAAGAAGGTGAAGAGGTGAGGAGGCAGGAAGGAAGGTGAAGAGGGAATGAGGAAGTTAAAGAGGTAAGGAGGGAGGAAGGTGAAGAGGTAGGAAGGAAGGGAGGTGAAGAGGTAAGGATGTAGGAAGGAAAGGAGGTGAAGAGGGAAGGATGAAGTTAAAGAGTTAGGTGAAGAGGTGAGGAGGCTAGGAGGGTAAGGAGGTAGGGAGGTGAATAGGTAAGGAGGTAGGAAGGAAGGGAGGTGAGGAGGCAGGAAGGAAGGTGAAGAGGGAAGGCGGATGTTAAAGAGGTAGGTAGGAAGGGAGGTGGAGAGGTAAGGATGTAGGAGGGAAGGAGGTGAAGAGGGAAGGAGGAAGTTAAAGAGTTAGGCGAAGAGGTAAAGGAGGAAGGTAAGGATGTAGGGAGGTGAATAGTTAAGGAGGTAAGGAGGGAAGAAGGTAAAGAGGTAGGTGAAAAGGTAAGGAGGGAGGGAGGTAAAGAGGTAGGTGAAGAGGTAAGGAGGGAGGAAGGTAAGGAGGTAGGGAGGTGAATAGGTAAGGAGGGAAGAAGGTAAAGAGGTAGGTGAAAAGGTAAGGAGGGAGGAAGGTAAAGAGGTAGGTGAAGAGGTAAGGAGGGAGGAAGGTAAGGAGGTAGGGAGGTGAATAGGTAAGAAGGTAGGAAAGAAGGGAGGTGAAGAGGTAAGGAAGGAGGAAGGTGAAGAGGTAAGGAGGTAGGAAGGAAATGGGGTGAAGAGGTATGAAGGAAGAGTGGTGAAGAAGAAAGTAAGGAGGTAGGAAGGAAGAGGGAAGTAACAGGTAAGGAGGGAGTAAGCTAAATATGTAGGTGAGGAGGTAAGGAGGGAGGTGACTAGGTAAGGAGGCAGGAAGGAAAAAAGGATGACGAAGAGGTAAGGAGGTACTGGGGAGGAAGGTGAAGAGATTAGGTGGTGGAAGAGGTAAGGAGGGAGGGAGGTGACTCGGTAAGGAGTAAGGATGTAAGGACTACTTACATCCTTACTCCTTACACACCCCCCAAAGAGAGAGGGGGGAGGGAGGAAGGTAAGATGATCCAACAGGACCTTGGTAGGTACATAAAGATTTAGGTGAGGAAGAATGCGGGTAGGAGGGGTGGGAAGGAGGTGAGTGGGGAAATATAATAACCCTAACACTGAGTATTGGATCATGTTACAAGTTAAATCAAGAGTAAAAATTGTTGAGTCACCACAGAAAAAGAGGTCTGACCTTTGCAAACATCTTGAGTCTGGAGCTCGGGTCTCTGGATGTCGTGACCATGAGTTTGGGATCTTCTACTCCGGCCCATTTATACTCATCGTCCATGTGAGAGCTGACGCCTGCGAGAAACATCAAGAGAAATCATCAAGAGAGACGTTTAGATCAGAGATCAGATCAGATCGCTGTAGATCAGGAGAGAAGATAAACAAAGACACCAGCCTTCTGCTCCTTCATCGTCGTACTCCACCAGTTTCTGCAGCTGCAGAGCTTCTCGACGAACATCGGTGGGTAGAAGAATGTTCTCTGCGAAGATGAAGAACAAACTTAATAAACCGTTAACTAAGTTCTGTGGCAGAAGTCAGGCCTCGTTTACCCGCACGTATTGAATCAAATGTTGATGTTTGATGCTAGCCCACAAGCCTCTAACAGAGTATTCTGACTGTGAACCAGTGGTGAACGTGTCAACATCCTACCATCAAGAGCATTTTTCAGCTTGAGTTTTTTCTCCTCTATTGTCCTCAGTCGGTCTTCTTGTGCCTTCCTGTACAGATACTCCCTCCTCTGTCTCACCTCGCGACGAAGCTGAAAACATCACAACAAAAACAAGCTTTTTGTTCAAGTCATTTTTATCCAGCATTTAAGCAAAAGACAGAATTTATTTCCTCCAGCGTGCATTAAACCACGGATCTTACTGTATTTATTAATTGTTTACAGCCCCGAATCTACAGTGATTTCAACCCATACTGTAGACATTACCATTTAATACCACATTACCATATAATATATAGCGGTTTATCGATTATTAAGCAACTATTGATAGTCAATTAATCAGCTTGAGTGATTTTTCAGCTTCTTAAATGTGAATTATGCGAGTATAAACAAAATAAGACAATTGAGAACACCTCATTTTTCCCAGGTTTGACAAACATCGATCGACATTATTCAACATTTTACGGACCAAACAGGAACTAAAAAATATTCGATTATGAAAATAATCGTTAGTTGCAGCCCTAATATATTATCTCTACATAGTATATTGGTAAATCGTCATATTTTCTAATGAGGAAACGAAAATTAATCTCGATTTAACTTCGTAAACACGTTCACATTAAACACATCACTGTTTATTTCATAAAAAGCGCGGTTGAAGGTAAAATAGCGAAGCTAAGTGTTGCTGTTGTGTTTCTACAGTGTGACTGCTGTTAGCATCAGGGTTAGCATCTGTGAAAACAGCATTTTAATAACACGTATCCACGCTAACTTCGTTAGCAGTGTCAGGCTCGTTAGCTGCTAACGATGCTTCGGTTTCTGTTCGCGCCGGTAAAAGACAACGACAACGTTAAATATTCTCTTTATTTAAAAACACCAAACGTAAACTTACCATGATGTTTGGCGTTAGCTGGTATTTTAGCAGTCGAATGCTACACACATGGAGTAAAGGAGACCGGCAAACAAAACCTCCTCTCATTGGCTAAGCGAGGAGCCAATGAGAGCGCTCGATGCTCGCGGAGCGGCTTTTCAAAATAAAAGCTCCGGATCTCTTTCACGAAAACTGACGATTTTTTTATAGATATAAATGTTTATTATTTTATCCAGATCTGATGACAGATTAGTTACTGTTAAATATCTCCCAATTTCTTGCTTTTTATTTCATCTTATTCTGTAGAAACGCATAGTGACACAGACAGAAATAATAATAAAAACACAATAATAAAAGAAGCACTTTATGAAGAAATAAGTTTGCATTTATTGGACAAACCAAACTTAAGCAAACTCACACAGTGTAAAGATGGAACATGTCATGAGATGAAAATAGATGAAGGGTTTTTGTTCCAAAATATCAGACGTCCGAGTGCAAAATGCAGTATTTTAAAGGGGGCAGTTCATTACGAACACCTGACTAAGACTAGAGCAGTAAATCATGCATAAAATGAAGACGTATGCATGTCGTCATGATTTATATCGGGATTTGGGTCATGATAGTCCCTAATATTTTACATTATTACTCTAGTTTTCCTGTTAAAACAATGTCGCAGGTGCATGTTTTCACAAGGCGTTTGTCATTTTGGAACAAAACTCTTCACATATATTTATATATTTATATACTTTATACATTCTCTCTATTTTTTTTTTTTTACTGTACATTTAAGTCTCATGCTTTGCTTGAAACTGCTTTTCAGCATTTATCCTCAATCACATGACAAAAGACAGGGGGGGAAACAAACAAACAACATCAACAAAACAACAACAACAGTGTACAGTATTCAGGATCAATGCTGCATAATTTAAACTTTGGGAGAAAACAAAATAAATCAAACATAATGTCTTTGTAAACCAACAGCGTCACCGCGAGAGATGGAAACATGTATGAAAACTGTCCGAAAACACACGTTTATTTGTCTTCTAATGTCAGGAAATGTTGTTTTCGTGCGAGCGTGTGGAAGATGCTAAATCCCGACACCAGGTATGAGACAAAAGTGGTGAAAGGTGACGTCAGCGTGTCCACAGTTTACTTAAAGCAGAGGAAACAAACAAAACGAAAGGCTGCGAGATGCATTTTTGGAACAAAACAAACATGAGCGAAAACTTAACCTAGGAATAAAATTAATTGTTGCACTGACAGAGAAATAATAACAAAAACTCCAGAATAATCCTTTATAAGGATGTTGGGGGGGGTTTTTTGGAGGAAAAACACAAACACACAAGACAAAATAATGAAATATTTCACCGCAAACTCTCAACAAGCTTCTAAAAAGGGATTCATGACAAGTTGTTGTTTTTTTCCACATGTACACCTGCTATAAGTCTACGATATGTTAAGAATATGTTTGCAGCTTTATTTTACAGTTTTTTAATAACCACTCAATTTCGTCTGGTCCACTGCTGCCCCGTGTGGTCACTTTGTGTCACTGAGGTCAATCTGAGCGAAGGATTTCGAACACCGAAGTGACCGAACGACACTTTGAACTCACTGACCGAGGCAGCAGTGGATCGACTACTCCTGTGTGCTGTGACGTAAAAATCGCTGATTTTCTCTATGCACTTTGGTGTGGGAGAGTGAGTGGTTTACATACTTCAATTTCCAGCCAGAAAAAAAAAAAAAAGCTGTAACACTCCAGACAAAAAGCAGTAAACATGTTCTTATGATGTCTTAGTCTTAAGAATGTTTATATTTAGTGGCTAAAATTAACGCTCATACAACCACACTGGGGAAAAAACAACAACAAAAAACTGAATTATCCCTTTAAGAGCGATCTCCTGTTTAACTGATAAAAGGACAGGACGTTGATTTCGAAACCCAACAAAGCTTTAAGAACACTTAACAATAATGGTTCATGAAGAGAGAGCGGAACACAGTTCCCTTGTCGTAACCTCTGTGAAGGCAACAGCATGGAGAAAAACATGGAGTGGACTCGTGTGTGGAGCCTGGATTCTGTGGCAAAGAGAGAGAGAAATCGAGGAAGTACAGGAGGAGCGTAGTTTGTGGAAAGCAAAGCAGAGTCAGGTGGCACGAGAGGCCATGTAGGATAGGATTTATGAAAAGTACTTCCAGTATGTGTAAAATCTGCCATAAAGACCCTCAATCACCATTTTTTTTTGTCTTTGTGTCATAGACGGTATTGAGAAATGCGTGCGGTCTTTCTGGTTTCCTGCCCTTTTACGTCACGAGAAGTCGGAAAAGCAAACGAATCTCGGGATAGTTTGAAAATCCACGTTCCTCACACAGGAGCGCGAGCTTGGAAATTTTTGAGTTCCGACAACAAATGGAAAGCAGCAAAACTGATATCCACCAGGGGGCAACCCCGTTGTATTTTTTTTTAAATGCAAGTCCATGTGAAAGTTAGCTTCAACGTTTTCTTAAGTGTGAAACCTGATTTTGCAAATCTTTCACAATAAGAGTCTCGTTGACAAAAAGGATAAGAATTTACGTACGTAAAACACTAAATTGCGACACTATGATTAAAAATGTGCGATATGGCTATTAATAATGTGTTTGAGTTTGACCTCCGCTGCCACCCACTGGCTTTGTTCCGCACTGCATCTCAGGTGATATTTTGATTTCTTGGGGGCATTTGCGTCACAACAGTTTCCCAAAGACTGGGTGGGGACCCACAAATGGGTCACAGGAAATTGTTTTGGGCCCCCAAACAAATTTGCATGTACATTCCTTCGTAAAATTGACCTTTAATTGATTCACCAATACATGTCTTGAAAAAGATTTGTTAACCGATTCAAAATCATATCCTTTTTTTAAGGTGAATTAGGCGCTTTTTTGTGACTTAGGACACGATAGTTTGGGTCCACGTAGACAGAGCTTGGGAAACATTGGACACTGGGCAAAATGATTCAATAACAATAATTAAAAACATAATTTTCTTTAATAGCAATGTAACAAAAAGTTCAATATCTGCATAATAAATATGACGCTGATGCTTTGCACATGTTTTATGTCAGACGTTTCTTTAAAAAAAGCTAAAACCCACAAGTCAACCGTTAATCATCAGAGATTCATCGTGATAAATTCATATCGACACGGTGGTATTTTCCTGTTGCGCTGCTTAAAAGTTGGTCAAACTGAGAGGAAACTCGGTGTGGACGAAGAGAAAAGCGACAGAGAAAATTAAACTGGCTTCGTGCGGACGAAAAAAGTGGGACGACTTAAATTTCAGAGACGCTAATCTGGAGAAAGACGTTTGGGCAAACACGCAAGAAACGAAAGAAAACGAAACAAAACAAACTAACACTATTAATGATTCAGTCGTCACTTTGAGCATGCTCTCAATTATTACACCAACCACACAAACATTCAGTCTCACTGGTCACACTATTTACAGCAGCTGTTTTTGGAGTGGAACCACTTGTCGCGTGTATCAAATCAAATCAAAGGAAAGGAAAAAAATTACAAAGAGTACAAAGAACCAAACGTCTCAAAGCTGCTTTTCCACCGCAAGGTACCAGGAACGTCCAAGTACCAGAAACCTTTTTCAGGGACCTCGGGGTCTGTTTCTGTAAACATGAAGGAGATTCAGGCTGCGATGATGTAAAACAAAGCCAAAAAAATCTGGCTATCTGGTACTTCCATTTAGTTCAATTTCAAGCTACAGTCGCTAGTTCCAGGTCCTGGTTCCTGCAGTGGACACATGTGGTTCCAGGTAGAGTTCCTAGTTCCTGGTACTAGTTCCTTTGGAAGAAATGCAACTAGTTCCTGGTACTAGTTCCTGCAATGGAAACCCCAAAAAAATCATGGTACGGCCACTGGTTCAAGGTCCTGGTTCCTGCAGTGGAAGCATGTGGTTCCAGGTACAGTTCCGAATTCCTGGTACTAGTTCCTTTGAAAGAAAGGTACCAAGTTCCAGGTACTAGTGGAAGCAACATGGTTCCATCTACCATTTCTAGTTCCAGGTACTAGTTCCTGGAGTGGAAACAAACATGGTTCCATCTACCGTTCCTAGTTCCTGGTACTAGTTATTTTGGAAAAATGCAACTGGTTCCAGGTCCTGGTTCCTGCAGTGGAAACATGTTGTTCCAGGTAAAGTTCCGAGTTCCTGGTACTAGTTCCTTTGAAAGAAAGGTACCAAGTTCCAGGTACTAGTTCCTGCCATGAAAACAGACATGGTTCCAGCTACAGTTCCTAGTTCCAGGTACTAGTTCCTGGAGTGGAAACAAACATGGTTCCATCTACAGTTCCTAGTTCCTGGTACTAGGTCCTGGAGTGGAAGCAAACATGTTTCCATCTACAGTTCCTGGTACTAGTACCTTTTGGAAGAAATGCACCGAGTTCATGGTACTAGTCCCTGCGGTGGAAACGCATAGTTCCAGCTACAACCCACACACGGTTCCAGGTACAGTCACTAGTTCCTGGTACAAGATTTTTTTTTGTTGCGGTGGAAACGCATCTTCCACGGTATTTGACGCTGTAGCTCGTTACAGTACTCGCGGGTGTCTGCTGTTTCTTAGTGAATTGGACTGGAAGTGAGAGCAGCAGCAGTAGTAGTAGTAGTAGTAGTAGTAGTAGTGCAGATGGAGAAGAGTCAGTTAGAAGGAACATACAAAGTCCTCGGTGTTTTACCTGGGTGTCGTCGGTAGCCTTGCGTATTGCGTATGGCTTGGAGATGCTGCTTTTATGCACATACAAGGTCAAGGAAACCAGGAGTCTCAGAAGGACGGTGTCCGCTCGCTGCCACGTGGTGGCGCCACTTCCTGACAGAACAAAAAAAAAACAACCTTTTATAGTTCCTCATAATCGCCGTCATCCATTTTAACCAATCCCGCTCCGCCTCCGCCTAAAAAGTCCTCCAGTTCGTCCACGTCTGTTTTCTTGGTGCGGGATTTCTTCTTCTTCTTCTCTTTGTCGTCTCCCGCAGCTGCAGCTGCAGCTGCAGCAGGAGCAGCGTCGTCTTTTTCTTTCTTCTTGTGTTTGTGTTTCTTCTTGCTTTTGTCGTCCTCCTGAAAGAGACGAGACAAGATTTCGGTTTTTATTTATTGACATTTCACAACGTTTTTGCGGCATGAAATCTGAGCAGCAGATGCTTCACCTCTTTGCTCTTCTTCTTCTTTTTCTTCTTGTCTTTAGAGTGTTTGCTTTCTTTCTCTGCGAGAGGAAAAAGAGTGGAAATCAGCAACAAAATGCAACTTTCAAAACAGGCTCCGTCAGGCAAAACTATCAGACCTGACAGAGGGAGCGTTTGTGTGTATACAGCTGCATTATCGTCATCCAAATGTATTTCCATAGCACATTTAAAAACAACGGAGATGACCGAAGTGCTGTACATAGCATAAATACACTACCGTTAAAAAGTTTGGGGTCAACTATATATTTTTTTTGCGTTTTCCATGAAAAGTCACACTTTTATTTGTCAAAAGAGTTGCAAAATGAATGGAAAATATAGTAAAGACATTGACAAGATGAGAAATAATGATTTTTATTCAAAATAAAGAACCAGCAAAACTGTTTTCAGCTGTGCTAACATCATTGCACAAGGGTTTTCTAATCATCCAATAGTCTTCTAACGCGATTAGCAAACACAATGTACAATTAGAACACTGGAAATGGGCCTCTATACACCTATGTACATATTCCATTAAAAACCAGACGTTTGCAGCTAGAATAGTCGTTTACCACATTAACAATGTATAAAGTGTATTTCTGATTCATTTAATGTTATATTCATTGAAAAAAAGAGCTTTTCCTTCAAAAAAATAAGGACATTTCTAGGAGACTGCAAACTTCTGAACGGTAGTGTACATAAACGTAAACAAAAAGTGAATAAAGGTCGAAAAGACTTGCCTTCCTGCTCGTCGCTGCTCTCCTTGGCCGCAGGAGCCTCCTCCTGGAAGCCGAGGCCAAACAGGTCGGTGTCGTCCTTCTGCTTGAAGGAGATCACAGTGGGCTTCAGAGGCTCCGACGCTTTGACCAACCGCGCGTCGTCGTCCGAGAGATCGGACAGAAGCTCGTCCCTGAATGGAAACGAATCCTGCGGGGGGGGGAACGAGGCAGGACGGAAAACGTTAGAGCAGAACTGGTGGCTTTCACAGTCTTCTGTATGACTTCTCTATATTACCTTTACTATTTTCGGTGCGTGCGATACTTCAGACTCAAAGTCGGGGTCGTCCATGACAAACGAGAGCATCTGCTGAGCCACGGGAGTCTCTGTGTCGGTGTCAGAGTCGTCAGCTTTGGTCTTCTTCTTGCCTTGGTGTCGGCTCGGCGGAGCTGCGGCTGGGATCAAAGTGAGGGAGACGGGCGCGGCGGAGTTCAGGCCTCTGCTGAGCTCTGGAGCTTTAGACGACGATACCTTTGGTTTGGTGGCGTGAATCACGGGCCTGAAAGGAGAGTGGTGGTGGTTTTAAAATGATATCGACATATCGATAAATGCGGTTAAAATAGGATTACATGAAACTATCAGGTTGTTTTTGTGATTATTGCGACCAAAAATGGCTGATTTTAATTTTTTTTACCATTGTGAGGATATCGTTTAAATATTAGGATATTAAGAACTAATCAAAGTGAAAGTAATTAAACTAGTTAAATGACGGGGATTAGGGACACAACTCGTGATTATGTCACTGGAGTCGGGAGAAAAACAGATTTTTGTAACTTCATGCCAAACGACGCTTTCCAGTGGTTTGAATTGGGATTGCAGTACCTATATTAAACACTAATGGCCGCAGTTTCACATATTAATCAGCGTGCATGTGTCACCCGTTCCAAAAGTGCTTTACGAGAAATTATAAAACATACAATAATAAAAAACCCACAATATAAATCAGTAAAAGAGTCAGAAAACATACATTAAGAGCAGAGGGAAAGTGTCACTGTGATACGAGGTATTAAAAAGGTTCCAAAGCTTTGGTGCAACAACAGCAAAGGAACTCTTTGCAGTCGGTGAGAGAGGACTTACGCTTTGAGCTCAGGTTCACTCAGGTCCAGGTCTTGGTCCAGAGCGATGGTGAGAGCTGCAGATGCTTTCTTTTTCTTCTTCTCCTCGTCCTCCTCCTCCTCTTCGTCACTGGTCAGAGTGACGTCTTTACTGGGACGCAGAGTCTTGGGCTGCGGGAGGTTCGGCTCCGTGTCGTCGGGGTCCAGCTCGTCCTGGAAATGAGACACCATCGGGTTTCCTCTGTCCTCGTCGCTGGAGCAGAGACGGAGAAAGAAATGTCAACTATTCTGATAAAGGATCCATCCGTTTGACTTTTTTCTGATTTTCCGCATCTTACAGCTTCAATGTTCTTAAAATGTCTCGTTTTTGTCCACAAACCGCAATTATTCAGTTTTAACGACTTCTTTTTTTTATATATATGGGGCAAAGAAACCAGAAAAAGCAAACAGGGTCAAAAAATATTCCCAGTTTTAAACAGTTAAACAGCTAATTTCCAAGATTTATAAACATAACCTGAGAAGAAGTTGAAAAATCTGAGAAACTTCATCTTTGTACCCGAGATTAATCTAACGGTTTTCTCCTTTAACTGATTAACTGCTCTGTTTGATGAAGGCGTGTATGGAAAGCAAGCAGGGTCAAAACATATTCCCAGTTTTAAAACAGTAAAACGGCTAATTTTCCAAGATTTATAAACAAAAACATAATCTAATAAATGAAAATGGACAATGGAGAGGACTCCTTTCTCACCTGTCGCTGTCCACGGCTGGGCCGGGTTGAGACACCTTTGTCCTCGAAGGCAGACTGTCCTCCAAGAAACTCTTGTCCAGTCTCTCGTCCGGGACAAAATCGTCCACGCTGTGAACCTGAGCAGGAAACGCTGACGCTGCAGCAGAATCCTCTGAGGACAAGAAATCATTGATCGATCTGTCAATTATTATTAGTTCTTGGTGCACAAATTGTGAGACAATAGTAAGGAAACTAAAATCTTTTACTCCTAAGACACCGTACAAATTCTCTAAATGATTATATTTGACATATTTGAAGATTTAATCTCAGGAATCACCAAAATATTCATGACAATCAGTCCAATTTGTTTAATATTCTTTTTTGTAGGGCAGGAATAACAACATTTTATTGCACTGACACAAAGTTCGATGGTGAACAAACGGCGACTGACCTGACGCAGGACCAGGAGCATCAGAAGCAGGTGACGAACCAAACCAGCGGGACATGAAGCCGCGTTTCTGAGGAGCCGCTGCTCCCGACGCCTGATGGTGTTCTGGAGACTGAACCGTCTGCAGCTTTAACTCGGCGGTGGGCGAAGCCGCCGCGCTCACCGTCGCCGCGGGAGGCGCAGGCGCAGTCGGCGGCGGCGGCGGCGGAGGAGACGACACGGACGCGGACGCAGACGGCGACTGCGGAAGCATCTGCGTGAGGATCGGAGGCTGAGGGGTGCTGGGGCTGGAGCTGCCGGTGGACGCACCGCTGGGGGGGACGATGGGGGACTGAGAGCCGGAGGAGGAGCCGTTGGCTGGACCGGGAGAACCGTAGCTGGTCTTGCGCGTCTCCAAGTTCTCTATGAAACTGCAGGAAGCACACATTGGTCGTTCCTGTGCAACTCTAAACATCTGTAGATGAAAGAAAAACGGATCTCACATGTCGTAGTTCTGATCCTCCGTCTCCTGCTGGACACAGAGCTCCTCCAGGGTGGCGTCCATGTCCAACTGGTTGGTCTCCAGCTGCCTCAGGAGGGTCTCCCTCTGCGCAAAAAACATCACATGAATAACTGTACTCGGAGCTTCATGTTCATATATTCAACCAAAAACAACAAACGTTCAAATCATCGTCAAATGAGTCAAATATCAGCTCCACACGACTCGGCGAGGCGAGAGAAGCACGCGGCGCGAGTAAAGCCAGACATCTTCATGCAACAGCAGCAATATGAGCAGTATGAATGAAAACAGAGGATTCTACTGTTATACAAATACATATATATACACACACGTATATATATATATATATATATATAAATATATACGTATATATATACGTATATATATACATATATATACATACACATATATATATACATACACATATATATATACATATACACATATATATATACACATATACACATATATATATACACATATACACATATATATATACACATATATATACATATATATACACATATATATATACACACATATATACATACACACATATATACACATTATACATACACATATACATATACATATACATATACATACACATATACATATACATATACATATACATATACATATACATATACATATATAGTAGATTCTGAAGTTCTGTAATGGACAACTTGCTTGTTTGAGTGCCTTGTAGTTTAGTGTAATAACTTTTCTGGCTTTCATTGAAACATCAATATTTTATGAAAAATAAAAATGGGAGGAAGACTTATAACGAAGAAAAATAGCATAAATAATCCAGTGTCCAGGCACTCGAGATGGTTTGCAAAAAAAATAAAAGGTGTTTAATTTACAGGACTACACTCTGAAGAAGACCACGCTGATATATGTTGGTGCGTTAATGTTTGTAGCACCCGTAAATTAGGACTTTTATTTTTTCCAAACCATCTTGAGTGCATGGAACCTGGATTATTTATGACATTTTTGTTTATAAATATCTCCCCCACCACTTTTTTAGTCTGTTAACGGGATCATACAGTGAAATAAACAAAACTGTGTCGTCGTATCAGTAACCTGGTGTATTTAAACACACAATAGAGTTTGGAAAAACTAGATTAAAAACTTGAATTATAATGGAAGACAAACAAACCTGGAGCTGCAGGAAGGGGATGTTGAAAAACCTGTGCAGATACTTGAGCCCAAAGCCGTTCTTCATGGAGGATTCAGCGTAGTGGATGTAAGAAGATCCCATTGGTCTGTGAAACACCAGAATATCATCAATGTTCCTCATTCACTATTATTATCTAGACTGGAAATGACACGTCACAGAGGCAGTTTTTGAGTTCTACGAAGGAGCAGAACGTCGACGGGTCTCTACCTGTTGAGTCCAGCGATCAGGTCTCTGATGTCATCGGGGAGGATGACCCGATGTTCGCCCATGTCTCTGTGGTTCCCCAACACACACACGGGAACATGGGTGGGAACTTTGGGCAGCTCCCTCAGGATGTAGCTAAATGTCCTTTAAAAACACACAAAAAAACCATCATATAGATTAAAAAATAACAAGAAATAGAAATATTTCAACTGATTAGAATGGATTTAAAAGAATTTAATGAAAGTTTACTTCAGTGCAGTGTCATTACAAATTAAAAGCAGCTTAAAATAATGCAGAAATTAACAATTAAATATTAAAAATAAGGTTTTGTAGTCAGAACTTCCATCAGAAATTCCAAAATCAAATAAATTGGATTTTCCAACTGGGAAACATTTACAGTTTTTATATATATTTTGTTTTTGTAAACTTGCCTGTGGCTGTTTTGTCTGTATTTTATTACATTAATCAATTTTAATAATGATGTTCTCAAAAGATTAATTTAATATTCAAATAGCAGCCCTACTTCTAATATTCTTCTTATAATTAGGCACAAACTAAATATCAACTAAATTAATTCGGTCAAAAATTTACTTTAGGGTGAAAAAAAAAATCAACTTTAATCAACATTTATCAAAATACAAGGAACCATGTTAAAAATGTCTCTGTAATTTGTTATAACTGTAATAATTGACCAACGTGAAAATCATTATTATTCTTTAAATATCTTATAACAGTAAATATTGGTTTTATATGGTATGGTATAAATACACTAAATTCTCATAAATGCATAATTGATAAAATATCGTTTAGTTTAGTTTTTGTGGGTTAAATGGGTTAATCTGACAGTTTGCATACTTTAAACTATCCTTAATCTGTCGTCCTCTACTCTGTCCCCCTTTTTCATTAAACTAGATTTACAGAAAGAATCTCCATCTTTTCCCTCGGGATTCCTTTAAACTGGAACATCTTTCAGGATTTTCCTCTCCTTTGAAGCCGGAGAATAAATCCACCAGCTGCAGTGAAGCTCTCGGCTTCACAGCCGCCGAAACCTAATCTGTTCATGCATATATTCATGTCAGCACCGGAGCTCGCACACACACGCACAACCACACATACACGCAGACGCACACACACACACGCGACTCTTACCACTGCTTAGTGATGTCAAACATCATGATCACTCCGTTGCAGTTCTTGTACACGTCCAGGAATTCTGCGTCCAGAGCCACTTCGTCAGACTGCAACACACGTCAACACACGTTAAAGCATAAACAAAACATAAACTGGTCTTTTTTTAATATATATTTTACTGCTTTTATGTGCATTTCCTTTAAATATTGTGTCCTCGTTTATTTCATTATGTCGTTTTAAACACATTAAACACTGATTTTAATGCTTTTTCTTAAAACCTTTACTCTTCTTAAACTTTTAAAATATGTTTTCTCAAGGATTGCAATCTTTCAACTTTGTGCCTATTTCTTACAATTCTCCCGTTCTGTGCGTGTTTAATTTAAATGTGTGGCTTTTCAACGTCAGCACCGATCGCCCCTGAGCGGAATTTAAATTAATTTTAAGGAGACAGAGAAGAGCGTTCTCTTCACGGATGCAGCTGCTCCCGTTTGTGTTCTTTTCTCTGTTTTTATGATGCTAATTTTAAGCGAAGCGATTTTCTTACCTGGTTAAATAAAGGAGCGATATATATATACAGTATAATGCTTCTGTACTGCAGAGGTGTCAAACTCAGGGTCCGTGGACCACATGCGGCCCTCCATATGATTGCACACGGCCCGCTACTTAATATGGTATGTACACATATATATGTAAACATATGTACATACATATATATGTACACATATATACATACATATATATATATATACGTATACATGTACATGTACGTACATATACATGTATACATATGTACGTACATATATATATGTATACATATGTGGATACATATATATGTACATACATACATATGTACATATATATGTATATACATACATACATATACATATACATACATACATATACATATACATATATATATATATATATATATATATATATATATATATATATATATATATATACATACATTAGTAATAAATTAATTGAGCATATATATATATTTTGAACTATACATCAACACAGACATTTATTTTGAAATTCTGTAATTGGAGAACATGTCTCGTGTAGTCTTAGCTTTTGTTTACATGCTTTAAATATATAATTTCAGCTGTAATATCATCAATTTCAACATGGCAAATTTGATTAAAGTTTAATCTAGTAAAAGATTAAAAACTATCCTTTAGGATTATATACAGGAATGTTTATTACTATGCTTAGTCCAAAAAATAACTCCGATATGACCGTCTTTGGTTAATTCCATTACTGACCCACATACTTTAAATAAGCCTATTTCTCTTTTTTGTTTTTGCTCCCCTGAACACATGACAGTCATGTGATAGTCACCTCTTGGGGCTCGTTCTCCAGTTTCAAGTTCTCTCCTCGTCTTTTGCCTTTTCCTGAAACAACAACGGAATTAAAAGCATCGTAACAGCAACTTTGTTTATCGTAGGTGTTTCTCTCTGCGGGGGAGTAAAAGCAGAGCAGGCCAGCACACACACACACACACGCACACACACACACTGCAGCGTCATTTCATCACACTCTCAGTTGTTACTCGCCAACACCTCACACTGTGCACACACACACACTCGAGCTCAGACCGGCTAACGTGTCCACCGCACAGCAAAGGTGGGAACAGGCAAAACCTTGAGTGTATTGACACTGAGATAAGAGTGGAAAGAGCTAGGCCACGCCCACTGCACACACACACACACACAGGTGAGTTTACGGTCTACACACACTATCGTGACGCACCTTCAGGAAGAGGGTATTTTTGGCCTGAGATGAGTTTGAGAGAGACGTGGAAAAAACAACAAAAAAAAGACAAACATCAAACATCAACACTGAGGACAGAACACACACAAACACACAGGCAGTCATGAAATGATCAGATGATGGCAAATACCGACATTGAGCTTCTTAAAAGGTCCAGTGTGTCACATGTAGGAGGTTTTTCATCGCCATAAGTTTGTAAAAGTGTATCACATCTTTACAATAAAACTTTCGTTTTTTGTAGCTTTAGTAAAAGCCATTTAAATGCACTTTCTTTATGGCGTCTGCCATTTACAGTCTCCCCATTAGATGTCACTAATTCTTACTAGAGGTGGTTTCCAGCTAAATATGCTGCTCCATTTTGGTATTAATGCATGCCAATGCAAGATAATCCAATTCATTATTGTATTGTTGCCATTACAATTGCTAATACTTAACACACTGGTCCTTTAAAGTGAGGTCAGTCCGGGTAGAACGTCTCCACGCTCACCTTTGTCGACCACGTCCCAGACCTCGACCTTCACCACGTCGTCTGTAGCTGAGAGGGAAAAAGAAAGCGTGTTTTTTAATAATTTATGCCACAGAGCAAAAAACTAAACAACCTTAACTACAAAGGCAGTTGAGTAAAGCTAAGGCCCAGGCCACACTGCATTGTGTCGTCCTCTGAGGATCAAGGAAACAGGCCCGTGGCTGAAAGCCTTAAATTTGAAGAAGCCACTGAAGTGTCTCTTTGCTGAAAATAAACCTGCAGACGATCGTCCAGGACCAGAGGAGGATCTATGCTTTGAAATCTACGCGATGAGCAACAGACACAAATATCCTCATATGACGTCACGTCCTCATGTCGTCGTCCTCCCTCCCACTCGCGCTTTTCCACGATGCCGTTACAGCTCAACTCGACTCGGTTTGGCATCGTTTCCCATCACTATAGTACGTCCTCGGTGTGGGCTGAGTCGACTATTGTGACGTTGTAATTATAAGCGACATAAACGAGTGACTTGTAACCGAATCATTAGAATCGGTTCCTTAAAAAGGAGGAGGAAAAAAAACGCATCCCCAGGAAGTGGAAGAGTACACAGTACTGTGAAAAAGTCTTAGCCACTAGCTTTGTTGTTTGAGCAAAATTATAAAGCCATATTTTCCCATGTTTATCTTCAGTAGCAACACTGTTCACTCTGTGTCCATCGACATATAGAATACTTTATATACCAGACAATATCTCTGGCTTCTTCACTGGCTGGTTTCATCAAAAGTGAAGATCGATAGATAAATAAACGCAGCTGCAGATGTGCTACCATAAGCAGTGTGGCCCGGGCATAATCTAGACCCAGAAACTAAACACACTAAAAGAACTGAAGACACAAACCTACACACACACACCAACTTCTAAAAATACTTTAGCTGGAGCCAAAACCAATTGTCTTTCTTTGTCTTTTTTTTTTTACCTTGATATGGAGCCACTAAAATAAATCACCAAGGCACAAAAAAATCAGATGTCAAACACAAACCAGAATAGAAAACAAAGCAGTGAGGAGATCAAACAAAACAAAAACCATGATCTTCAATGTGTCGTCGTCGCTTACTTTTGTAATTCCAGTGGATACTCGTGACTTGGATCTCCTGAGTGGGTATGTAGTCCTCCGCAAACTTCTTCCCCTGCAGTCGATGCCATAAAGTACTTTTCCCAGTGTTTCTATCACCACGGATGACTATTTTCACTGGGGAGAGACAAATGTTAACACATGCATGTTTCTTTTGACATTTTTGAGTGAAAAATGCCGACTTTTTCCCCGGATTACTCACTGTTATACTGAACTCCTTTGGCGAAACGCCTCTGCAAACTCTGGTTCATGGACTGCAGGCCAGCGGGAATATTCTTATCCCGCAGCTGACCTGGCTCCGACCCCACCAGCTTCTTCAGCGCTGAAAACATCTTCACGGCCGTGTGCAGAAACGACCGACTGTACAGTGGTGGAACAACTCCCTGATGATTTGTCTCACAGTGGCTGAGGGAAAATCGGACCAACGCGGCACAGAAATTTACGGCTCCATGCTCAAGAGCAAATGTGACGCCAAATTATTAACCGCTGACCCTGAATGGAGTGGTTGTTTTTTTTTCCTGATCCTGAGCGGTTGTTCATACGTGCCAGTCAGTGGTGGAGGTCACTACCATTTTGTTTGAGGCATAATCTGAAAAAAAAAGAGTATATAAATCGGGATTAACAATGATCACTGGATTTAAAAAAAAAAAAATGACTTATTGTATTCATTAAATCTTTCCACTCTGGCAGTAAGTTTTTAGTAAGTGATTTCATTCAAATTCAATTCAAATGAACAAGGTTTCGTTTTGCCGGGTTCATTGAATGCATCTCCTTAGCTGGAAATGACAATGTCCTCAAATGTCTTGTTTTGTCCACAAACCGGACAAAAATATTTCAGCTTTAACTATTTCTTTGTAACATGGAGCAAAGAAACCAAAAAATATATTAACTAAGCCAAAAATATTCAATATGAAAAAATGGAAACAAACGAATTCATTCATTCATCCGTCTTCTGCCGCACTATGCTCCACATGAGGGTCACAGCGGATGCAGGCATTTGCAAAATTTGAGGCAGATTCAAGATTCCTTCAGTTGTCATTGTAAGAACGCTACAACAACATTGCACATTATTGCACACGGTTGATCAGAACAATCGTCAATCGGAGTTTAGGGATTTGCTGTCGACTTCTTTGCATCGCGAACCCGAATCAATGCTCCTTTGAGGTTGTTGACCATCATGCTAACAAAACAACACATAACGAGGGTCACATTTGGGTCAGTTCAATCAATCAATTTATTGACCAAATAATTGATCCCTTAATCAATTAAATAATCAGCAGATTATTTGACTGACTGTTAATAGATCGGTCCTTAAAGCTATCATAATATATTATATTTTCCTTGGGTCATGCAAAACAAATAACAACATGTATGTTGACCGTCCAACCGTCTACCTCTTATTGACATTATGACTAAGGCAGCTATTACTGGATATTTAAAGATAATTAAACAATTACTCAATAAAATTGCTATTCTGGTAATAAATTAATAGGTGTAGGTGCTTCTTAGAAGTGAATTGTTCACAGTTTTTTGCGAAAAAACCTTTAAACTACATAATAAAACCAAGCCATTTGAGAACATCAAGAATTCAAGGTTTAGGAAACAAAGATCACAATATTTCTCAGACTTTCTTATTGGCTTATTATGTAAACGGTCATTGGTCGTGGTTCTGAGACGTGACACGAGTACAAACGTGACAGAACATCTCTGAAACCAGCGGAGCGGTTTGACAGAACAGTGTTTGTTTTAGTGCGTTTAAATAGAGACATCTCTGCTGGTCAAACACTGCTGCTCATTCATTTGCTTTTTTCAGAGTGAGATGCTGAGCTCTACGACAATAACTAAAGGGCTGCATGTGATGATGTGGTCAGGTGACATCATCATGCAGCACGTCCATACGAACACACTCCAACTTTGCAGTGTGCCTCGGATGTAAATACATGGGAATAATGGAGCCATATTAGCAACAACAAAGATTTAAGAAAGACGGTACCACTGTCCACATCTTTCAATGTTTTGATGCCAACACTATCATCATCATCATTATTATTACTTTATATTATTATATAATTATTATTATAATAATATGTGTGTCTATGTTGCGCTGAAGAAGAAACAACTAGAGAAGAATACACATTTTAAAGCCAACACGGTGAAATTTCCCTTTAACCATATCCACCTAGCATAAACTAAACATGCTAACAGCGCTACGCAAATGCGTTAGCGGTTTAAAAAACACACACAACAGCAGCTAATTAAATATAAATACTACGGCAAAGGACAATAACGTGTACGTGAATGTGTTCTCCTGGTGATGGTCGATCCCCGTTAGTGACCTGCTGCTGCTGCCGCCGCCGTGTTTGTTTCACAGGTAACGTTATCCTCCGGCTCTCTGTTACAGCTAGCACGGCTAACAGAGCAGCTACTAAAGCTAGCTCTCCAGCCGATATTAGCCCATGTTCTTTTTCTATTTCTTCTTCTGCGTGACATTAGCGACAGATGAACACTCACCGTTATTTGGAGAGAAATGAAGCCGCAGTGCCGACATCTTTTTCCCCCTCCTCAGAGCATCTCTGTCACGGCTCCATCCACGCAGACGTGCAGCGGCGACATTCCTTCAGGGGAAGAAAAAAAAAGCTGCTGCCAACCGAGCAGGAGTAAAAGTGAAGCGTCATGCAAAAAATGATTCACTTCCTGTGAGACTTTCAAAATAAACTCCGTGTTGTGGAAATACTGTGCATCTCCACTGTCAGGTCCTTTCCGGTTGGGCGGAAACGCACGCAGGGAACTTCAAAATAAAAACCGTGAAAGCATTTCTGACGGAAGCTTGTGTTGTGGATTTGTATGAACGACATCATAAAATGGAAAAACATTTATTTCTTCAGTGTTTTACGCTGCCATTTGAATAATATGTTGAATAACATATGTTTCCAAAGTGCACTACGTTGTCATATTAAGTCAACGTCAGTCTGCAGGAAGATGTAAATAAGGGCTCACTGTTTTGCAGTCAGTCTATTAGATGATGTAGGGATGGCTCGCTATTTGGCAATCTTTGTGTTTATAGATAGAATAGCTCATTATTTGGCAGTTATTCTATTGGTACTATGTATAAAATGGTTCATTATTTAGCAGTATCTATATCTTCTATTTATATTGATGTATTATATATATTATAAGATAAGATAAGATAGTCCTTTATTCGTCCCACAGTGAGGAAATGTCCAGTATTACAGCAGCAAGACAATAAGGATAAGAATAATAAATAATAAACATGCATTACCAAAAAGAAATAGAATATATAAAGTACAATATATAAAGATATTAACACTGACTATAAAAAAAGGTTTAAAAATAGAATGTAGAATGTACATTACAACCGGTCTGCAGAATATACACAGTATGCACATGGTATTTACAGTGTAAGGAAACAAGGCTGAGCTATTAAATAAGGATATTAAATAAGGATATGGATATTGCACTGATGAGAAAACTACAGTAATAACATTTGACAGTATGAGAAATGACAATATATTGCACTTAAAAAAAAATATATATTATATTTTTATTAGGTAAGTGTCTTGTACAGTAGCTAAAAATATTTTTCCTCGTCTTTAAAAAAAAAAAAACAAACAAAACGCTGCACCAGCCAGTCTTCTCAATGGAAAATCTTTTGTCAGCTTGCGCCCTCTGGTGGTAGACATAGTTACCTACACCTAAACGTAGCATCCTCATCCTCCAGCTGTCACTTTTATCGCACCCAAGCGCTCGCTCGGTTTTTTTTCTTTCGTCCGTGTGCGCGTATGAACATGTCACGAGCAGGAAAACCTCAATAAACTGAGCCAAAGCAGCAGCGATGATTACGTTTTCCATAAAATCACACTGAGCTGTGAACACACCCCGATATTGTTCTGGGGGGGTGGTGGGAATAATGGCTGCACAGGAACCGTCTCCACCATCTTCCCTGGAAGGAAACAAACCGGGCTTCCCAAAGAAAATCCTGGCCAACAACCACGAAGACAAACATCTGTGCAACTCGTGCCAGAAAATCCTGAGGAGGCCGCTGCAAGCCCAGTGCGGTCACCGCTTCTGCTCCTTCTGCTTCAACAAAATTGTGAGGTGAGTGCTGTCACGGTTGCTAGCCAACGAGCTAGCCCCCCTACGAGAAAACCAGACCCCGTTGCCAAACATCGTTGACATATCCATTCATTTAAACGGTTCCGTACCCGGTATTATCACAAGCACCAGTATAATAAATTGCGTGATACGGCACTGTTATTACAAAGACGTAGTGTGAAGTTCGGCGTGTATGTGGGTCCACTTATTACGATGATATCCAGATAAAATCACAACTTGTGTGAAAAGGCTTAGCCAGGAGAGTGAGCGCTGTCACGGTTGCTAGCCAACGAGCTAGCCCCCCCTACGAGAAACCAGACCCCGTTGCCAAACATCGTTGACATATCCATTCATTTAAACGGTTTCATACCCGGTATTATCACAAGCACCAGTATAATAAATAGCGTAATACGACATTGTTATTACAAGGACGTAGTGTAAAGTTCGGCGTGTATGTGGGTCCACTTATTACGATGATATCCAGATAAAATCACAACTTGTGTGAAAGGGTTAGCCAGGAGAGTGAGCGCTGTCACGGTTGCTAGCCAACGAGCTAGCCCCCCTACGAGAAACCAGACCCCGTTGCCAAACATAATTGACATATCCATTAATTTAACGGTTTCGTACCCAGTATTATCACAATCACCAGTATAATAAATTGCATGATACGACATCGTTATTACAAGGACGTAGTGTGAAGTTCGGCGTGTATGTGGGTCCACTTATTACGATGATATCCAGATAAAATCACAACTTGTGTGAAAAGGGTTAGCCAGGAGAGTGAGCGCTGTCACGGTTGCTAGCCAACGAGCTAGCCCCCCTACGAGAAACCAGACCCCGTTGCCAAACATCGTTGACATATCCATTCATTTAAACGGTTTCATACCCGGTATTATCACAAGCACCAGTATAATAAATAGCGTAATACGACATTGTTATTACAAGGACGTAGTGTAAAGTTCGGCGTGTATGTGGGTCCACTTATTACGATGATATCCAGATAAAATCACAACTTGTGTGAAAGGCTTAGCCAGGAGAGTGAGCGCTGTCACGGTTGCTAGCCAACGAGCTAGGTTTGAGTTAAACCCCCTGTGAGCAACCAGCGCTGGTGACCAAACGTCATTGAAATATGTTATTATGTAAGTGTTCCGCGGTCATTATCATCATAAGCACTGTTATGGAAAATTACCAGACAAGACATTGTTATTACAAGGACCCAGTGTAAAGTTCGGCGTGTATGTGGTCCACTAATTACCGCTGTATTTGGATAAAATCACAACTTGTGTGAAAGTGACCTGAGCTCATGGTTGCTAGCCAGCTAGGTTAGGTGGGTAGTTCAGCCCCTGAGCGCAACCGGGACTCGTTTATGTCCACAGTCACCGCTATGGACATTTATTACACATGCTATTGTTATAAATAAAATAAAATAAAATTATTATTAACCACTGTATTCAGATAAAATCACAAATTGTGTGAAGGGTTAGCCAGTTGTTTGTGCTGAGAGCCCGTTACCCAGGTATCATTCACATTTTTGTCGATTTAAAGTTGCCCCATTCATAATCGTCACAGGAATGGCTATGTGAAATAACTGTTTAGACAATGTTTAGCTATAAAAAACATTTTAAACATCGGCGTACTTTCGTAACCGTCTACTGTCTGCATTCAACAATTGTGAGGTGAGTGGTTTCGAGAGCTCGTTACCAGAGCTCGTTACCAGTCATCGTTCAAATATCCGCTTATTTGACTGTGCCACTTTTATTATGATCACATAAAACATATTGTGAAATTACAATATGCATTATTAATATTAATAAGACGCAATGTAAATATCGGCAAGCATATGATTCACTTATCACCACTTTATCTCAATAAAAAAACATTATCATAATTACAAACACCTTTAATTATTATTAATATCTGTATTATTATTATTTTTTTTACTCCTTTTTAAGTTCGGGACCACAGAAATGCAGTGCTTGTATCAAAGAGGACTTGTTTGAGGACCCGACCTCAATCCTCAAGCAAGGTGGTGTAAGTATATATATATTTTTTAATCATATTTTGTTTTCAGAGATTCTCGATAGTTGCCAGGTTTTGTATATCTGGGTTATATGATGATAGCGAGAGCCAATGTGCTGCAGTCTGTAGACTGCTCTGAAACTCTGTGTAAATCTTGGCAGCGCAGACAGTAAATGGAACAACAACAACAACAACAGTCCTGTGTCCCTAAAGAAAAGACCATATGTGCTTTTTAACAAATGGATCCAGGAGAGTTTGTGTGACTGAAAACGCCAACAGAAGCCACATGACGACGCACACACTGACAACAACAACTTCTGCTTCTCCATCCACATCATCCAGGCTTTTCCAGACAATGCAGCTCGCAGAGAAGTGGAGGCCTTGGCCGCCGTGTGTCCCAACGAGGGATGCACGTGGACCGGGACCATCAAAGAATTCGAGGTGCGAGCGAAAGCAGAGGACACTGGGGAAATAAAAAACGCGGAGCTCCTCGTCTCATATTGTAGAATTTAGAAGAAGCTCAGCAACACCGTGGCTAAATTTAAATTCTGAAAAAGCCAAAGTTATTGGCGCTGTAGGCAGTTCACGGTCTCTGATGTCATTGTTTGTTTGTTTGTTTGTTGATGTGCAGATGAGCCACGAGGGAAACTGTGACTTCATGATCATCCTGTGTCCGTCCTGCAAAGAGCTGATGAGAGCCAACGAGCTGGAGCGCCACAACGAGAGGGAGTGTCCGGAGAGGACGCTCTTCTGCAAATACTGCAAAGAGCCTTTCCTGCTCAAGAACATCAAGGTGACACTCGCGTCCTGTGGGATCCCCGGGATTATATGCTCATTTTGGCTAATCCTGTCCATCCTGGTCGCTCACAATGAAAATATCAGCATCTTCACATCTGTCACCTACAGCTCTAGCGCCTCCTGTCTTTGAGACACTGCCACTGTCTCCGAGTCACACGTCATAGCATGTCTCACTACTGACTTATAGAGCTTTCCTATCATTCTGTGTGGATGTAGAGACCATGGAACAGCTCACTATTTGGCAGTCAGTTCCTTGGTTGACGTATAGAACAGCTCACTATTTGGAAGTCAGTCTATCCAGTGTCCACGGATATATAGAATAGCTCATTATATGGCAATCAGTCTGTTGGATGTATAGAATAGCTCATTATATGGCAATCAGTCTGTTGGATGTATAGAATAGCTCATTATTTGACAGCTGGTCTGTTGGTGGATGCATAGAATAGCTCATTATATGACAGTAAGTCTGTTGATGAATGCATAGTATAGCTCATTATTTGACAGCCGGTCTGTTGGTGGATGCATAGAATAGCTCATTATATGGCAGTCAGTCTGTTGGTGGATGCATAGAATAGCTCATTATATGGCAGTCAGTCTGTTGGTGGATGCATAGAATAGCTCATTATATGGCAGTCAGTCTGTTGATGGATGCATAGTATAGCTCATTATATGGCAGTCAGTCTGTTGATGGATGCATAGTATAGCTCATTATATGGCAGCCGGTCTGTTGATGGATGCATAGAATAGCTCATTATATGGCAGCCGGTCTGTTGATGGATGCATAGAATAGCTCATTATATGGCAGTAAGTCTGTTGGTGGATGCATAGAATAGCGCATTATATGGCAGTCAGTCTGTTAGTGGATGCATAGAATAGCTCATTAAATGGCAGTCAGTCTGTTGATGGATGCATAGAATAGCTCATTATATGGCAGTCAGTCTGTTGGTGGATGCATAGAATAGCTCATTATATGACAGTAAGGCTGTTGATGGATGCATAGTATAGCTCATTATATGGCAGCCTGTCTGTTGGTGGGTGTATAGAATAGCTCATTATTTGACAGCCATTTTTGTTGGTGGATATATTGTATAGCTCACTATTAGGCAGTCAGTTTGTTGCTGGATGTGTAGAATATCTCATTATTTGGCTGTCAGTCCCTTGGTGGATGTATAGAGTAGCTCATTATTTGGCAGCCGGTTGATTTGTATAATTGATCTTCTTATTCATTGACTGTTACTGTTTATTTTAATCTGTTTTCAGGCTCACGATGAAATCTGTCCCAAATACCCGATGATCTGTGAGGGCTGTGCGAAGAAAAAGATCCCCAGAGAAAAGGTAGAAATGCAGGAATATTCAAGTTTCAACGTTCACAATCTTTCTGTTGATCTCATGAACCATTTTAGTCAGGGATCAATTTCTTTTTTTTTCTTTCTTTCTTTTCTTTCTTTCTTTTTTATCTTTGTTTTGCTTTGCAGTTTGTGGACCATATTAAGTTCTGCAGTAAATTAAAAGCACCATGCCGATTTCATGTTGTTGGCTGCGATACGTCTGTAAGTAGAGACTTTTGTCATCATTTGCTTCACGTGTAACTGCTTCAGATGAATATAACACGTAGATTTATGCCACATAGAAATTCAATTCAAAAGTCAAACGTTTAAAATGAACAGAATTAGTTTGAAAAACCGCAATATTATCATTATTATGGGTTAGTTTTGCATGTTTTTCATCTTCATCCTCAGGAGTGTTTGTGTTGTCTCACCTGTGTAAGCTTAAATCCATACATTCAATATATGTCGCTAATCTCCATGCATATTAAAGGGTTAATTTTTTTTTTTGCCACATAATCAACGCTGACATTTCCAAGCATGCTGTGAAAGGAAAAACAGTTTTTAGCCACTTAACTAAAGGCTAATCTAATAAAATCAATATCGGATTAAGCTGGAAACTGCAGCTTTGTAAACCACTCACTCTCCCACACCAAACCCCATAGAGAAAATCGGCGATTTTAACTCTCGATGACACAGGAGCTGCTGGTCTACTGCTGCCTCGTGTGGTCACTTTATGTCACTGAGGTAAATCTGAACAAAGGATTTTAAACACCGAAGTCACAAAATAAGATGTTTGAACGCGGTGATGAAGGCAGCAGTGGATCAACAACTCCTGTGTGCTGTGATGTTAAAATCACTGATTTTCTCTATGGGGTTTGGTGCAGGGAGAGTGAGTGGTTTACAAACTGTAGTTTTAAGCCAGAAAAGGTTGTTGACGTGGTGTTTTACGATGTGTCGCTGCCTTTTTTTTAATGCAAAAATCTGAACTAACCCTTTAATGTGAAACTCTAGCTTAAGTTCTGAATGTTAACTATGTAGATGTGACAGTTCCTAGTACAGCACCTGTATCGTTTCTGTGGCACGGTCCCGCAAACGTCAACCAAAATCGCTCTGAATGTTCCTCTGCGTCGATCTCCCTTTGCCTTCCGAAGGTGGAGAAGGAGAAGCTCCACGACCACGAGCGACTGTGTTCCTACGAACACCTCAACCTGCTGCTCCATTTCATCATGGGCATCAAGGTGAGCCTGGAGAGCCTGCAGCCTCAGAGCCTGGAGGTGGTCAGCCACAGGCTGCACGAGCTCCACCAGTCGCTCAGGGACCTGGAGCAGAAGATGAGCCACCTGGGTGCTGCTGCTGGTGCTGTTGCTGGTGCTGTTGCTGGTGTAGGTGCTGGTCCTAGTGCTTGTGCTGCTGCTGCTGCTGCTGCTGCTACGCCTACACCTACACCTACACCAGCTCCAGTTCAGGGTGCGTGCGCCCCGGCACTGGCCACCTCCTTCACGCCGCTGCCCAGCGCTGCGGGCGCCGCGCTGGAGCTGCAGCTGCAGAGCGAGAAGACGAAGGTGGCCGAGCTGAGCCGACGCTGCCAGGAGCTGGAGCTGAAAGTCGGCACGTTCGAGAACATCGTGTGCGTCCTCAACCGAGAGATGGAGCGCTCCTGCGCCACCATGGAGGCGTACAACCGGCAACACCGACTGGACCAGGACAAGATCGAGATCCTCAACAACAAGGTGACAAAGTGACACACGGACCACACCAAGCAGTTGAGTGCGTACAATACTGTTCAAAAGTTTGGGCTCATTTGGGCTAATTTTTTCAATGAATATAACACATTTTGAGAAAGAAATGTAAATTTTGGGAAAAACAAATAATTATAATTTTTTGAGAATTTTTTTTTTATTTGAGAAAAAAATTTAAATTTTGAGAAAAATATGTAAATTAATTTTTTTAATTATCTTATTTTTGAAAAAGAAAGCACTTTTTTCAATGAATATAACACATTTTGAGAAAAAAATTTTTTTTTTGAGAAAAATAAATACATTTTGAGAAAAATAAATAAATTTTAAGAAAAAAAAAAAAATTTTGAGAGAAAAATAAAACATTGAGAAAAAAATTAAATTTTGAGAAAAAAAATTAAATTTTGAAATTTTTTTTTTAATTTTGAGAAAAAAAATGTAAATTTTGAGAAAAAATAAATAAATTTGAGAAAAAAAATTTTTTTTGAGAAAAATAAATAAATTTTGAGAAAAAAAATTAAATTTTGAGAAAAAAAATTAAATTTTGAGAAAAAAAATTAAATTTTGAGAAAAAAAATTAAATTTTGAGAAAAAAAATTAAATTTTGAGAAAAAAAAATACATTTTGAGAAAAAAAAAAAAATTTTGAGAGAAAAAAATTAAATTTTGAGAAAACATTTTTTTTAATTTCCTTATTTTTGGAGTGAAAGCACTTTTTTCAATGAATATAACTTTTGCGAATTTTTTTTTTTTTGAGAAAATCGTATAGGTGACCCCAAACATTTGAACAGTAGTGTAGATGCACGATACGTGGCTACGTGCTAAGCTAAGTGAAGCGCTTGTGTGCTGCTGTGCCGCAGGTTCGTCAGCTGGAGAGAACCGTGAGCCTCAGAGACCTGTCCATCGTGGAGATGGAGGGGAAAATGAGGGAAATGTGCGCGGCCACGTACGAAGGCATCTTCGTCTGGAAGATCTCGGATTTCACCAAGAAGAGGCAGGACGCCGTGGCCGGCCGAGCTCCTGCCATGTTCTCTCCTGGTAAAAAATACTTTATATCACGTCTGATGACGACGATTTGTTTGATGTGCAGTCACGATCACAGTGTTTTTTTTTTTTTCCCTCCAGCCTTTTACACGAGTAAATACGGCTACAAGATGTGTCTGAGGATCTACCTGAACGGTGACGGAACAGGAAGAGGAACTCACCTGTCTCTGTTCTTTGTGGTGATGAGAGGACACAGCGACGCTCTCCTCAAGTGGCCTTTCAATCAGAAGGTAACGACGTCATCAAATGAATGAAAACACAACTGGTGCTGCAGGAGCGACGGCTCATTCGCTCCGGTCTCCTCTCGTTCCTCCTCTCCTCTCAGGTCACGCTGATGCTTCTCGACCAGAACAACCGCGAGCACATCATCGACGCCTTCAGACCCGACATCTCGTCGTCGTCCTTCCAGAGACCCGTCAGCGACATGAACATCGCCAGCGGCTGCCCGCTCTTCTGCCCGCTCTCCAAACTGGACTCTAAAAACTCCTACATACGCGACGACACCATCTTCATCAAGGCCATCGTGGACCTCACGGGACTATAGACCAATCCAACCCTGCTTTTTTCTTTCCCCCGTTTAAATTATTATTATTTTTTTTATGACTAATAACCCAATAACATCATTGTCTGCTCTGTTTTTGCCAGAGATGTGCCATTTTCAGCTGGTTAGCCTAGCCGTTAGCCTATCCATTCATTTCTGTAGCAATCCTTAAAGCGTTTAATATATTTTATTTCATGAATAGCATCATTTAAACGATCGATTTGAAGAGAAACCCAAGTAAAAGATGGGGAAATGTCATTCCCTAACCTGTTTTGTTTCCGAGAAGTTAATTACCTGGGTTTAAAAATCCTGATTTACTCACTAAATTTAACGAAAAACATTCTACTGGTAGCTAGCGTAACTATCAAATGTCCCACAAAACATAAAAACAAAAATTCCAAAGAGAACTCTACTGGCAACTATGGATTTTCATAATCATGCTGCGTTCCATTTGTAGTCGGAACTTGGAAATTTCCAACTCCGCAACTCGGAGCAACCTCACATACCCTGAGTTAGCTTTCCAAGATGGCTGCCACCGTAGAAACACTGCTTCTTCTGTTGTATTTATTTCATGGCACGGGGATCAACTGGTATGTCACGCCCCAGCTCCGACTTCCAAGTTCCGATGTAAATGGAACACGGCAATTAATGTTAGCAACTTATTTGCACATCTAGCAGACATTAGCGTTAGCAGGGTGGTTGCTGATTGGGTGTTGATTCGGTCCCCCCCACCCCCCAACTCCCCAATCAAAAATACCAAGCTCCTTAGCATGCTAATTGCCACATTCACAAGCTAGCTGTTAGCTTTGACTGAGCTGGGCGGGTACACAAACACCATCTCTTAAACAACAAATTGCTTGTAAAGCAAATTGTTTTCCCATTTTTTCTTGTTCCTTTTCGTCTTTGCATTTTTTTTTTTTTAATTTAGACATTTAAAAAAAAAAAAAACTGAAAATACTGAGCCATTGAACCACTAGCTACGTAGATGACGAGCACAGCGATAGATCTTGCCTGGTCTCGGTGCTTGTTGCTCACTGCTGGCTTGTACTGTACTGCCTAACACGATTAACTCATCGTTCGCATTTAGAAATGTAGAGTTTCCGGGCGTGACGCCCATGTAGCCTTTTCTCGGACCGTCGCCCGGCTTTTTTGCACACGGTTTGTGGTGCAGTCGTAACTTTTTTCTAAACTCGTTTCTAAGTACGTTTACTGACATTCATGCCTCCAACACTCGAGTCCGTGTTCGTTGGTGATCATTTGTGGTGGTGGACGTTGTTTGAATTCCGTGAATTCTGAGTGCAGTATTTCATTCGTGAAGGTTGTTGGCGTGCGTTTGTGTGCTTGTTTACATGTCTCTGTGGGGACCAAGACCTCAAAGTCTGGGACTACGAGGACGTTTTATCCGGTCCTCACTGAGGATTATGGTTTGGTTTTGGGGGGGGGGGTTCATTGTAAGGATTATGGTAAAGTTTTCGTTGATGATCCGTTCCAGTTGTAATTGGAAATCCGTATTTCCAAGTTTGTTCATGACTTGAGAGGATGTTCCAGTTTAATTTTTACGAAATTAACCTCATAGAATTGCACCAATAGTAGAACTGTTTTTACGAGGGGCAGCCATTTTGGAATCCCACCTAGTGGTTTCTGAGGTTGCTCCAACTTCCCAACCAGGTGGCCTTTCAGTTGAAAGGTACGACTAGGAACTCAAAAATTCCGACTTGACTTTCCAAGTTCCAAACACAATTTGATTGGGTGTTCCGGGTGTAGACGTAAGTCGGAATTTCCAAATTTCTACTTGTAAGTTTCAACTGGAACACCCGCGCAAGTCGTGGTGTCTAGCCGAAATGTACAAGTTGAAATGTGGAAATTCCGACTTGGAAAGTCAGACTACCCCAAGTACCATGATATAGGATTCCAAGATGGCTGCCGCTCACAGCAACAGCAAAAGTAGTGAACACTTTGCGGTGGCCATCTTGTCCTATGTTGTGGTTTCTGAGGAAACATGACTTGCGGGGGGGCGTTTCAGTTATAGTCGGAAGTCGGAATTTCCGAGTTCCTACTTGTACGTTTCAACTGGAATGCCCTCTCGAGTCAAACTTGGAAAGTTTCTGAAACCTCAGAAACCATTTCAAGATATTCAACTATGGAACAGTTTGAGTTTTTATATGTGAAAAGTGACGCTACACCATTAGCGTGCGCTAAAATAAGAGTTTTGTCATCGACTGGTCTCGTTCGCGGTGGCTAACCACAGCTAGCCAAAGATACATTTGCATCCGAGGTGACGTGTAAAGGGAACGCACCGTCGGTTGTGATGGTTTTAGTTTATAAAGGTTCTGTCCTCACATAGATAAATGTAAACCTGTGTGTGTGTGTGTGTGTGTGCGCGCTGTTCCCCTTTACAGTTTCATTTTTCATGTTTATACATCGTTTTTCCCCCCAAAAAAACAAAACAAACAACCACAGTGATGTTAAAAGTTGCCCAAATGAAAATATAACATATTTTATTACAAATAAACATATATTTGCATAAATAGATCTCTTCAAGTTAAACTTAAGTGCCATTTTTATTTCGCCAGTCTTTATCTTTTATCTTAATTAAGTGTTTATTTGTTTTTTTTTAATGTTTATTCCTCCCTGATCTAAGCGACTAAGAATGTTTCCATTGTCCCTTTTTCACACATGAAACTAATGAATGTCACAGTGTTTTTTTTTTTTCTTTGTTAAATCATCCACCAAATTAAAGTTAGGTCAGTTTATTATCAACACCCAGGTTTTTTGGCATCTTCATCATATATACACTTATACGTACACACACAGTATAACATATATAAACACTGAAACCTGAGACGTCTCAGTAGGAAATAAAGTGCCAGTTCATTTCATGGACCAACAGTATATTTTTTTATGATTTCGTGATCAGCACATTCTGCAAATGATTGACAGCTTGAGGTGTGATTTTTTGGATCATTTTTCTGACCGTGTGCTTGAGTTTGATGTCGTGTTTGAGGAAGTTGAACATAAATAAAATAAAATAAAAAATATATACACAAAAATTCGCCGATTACTTTGTGTTGAAATGGTTTTAAATCGCGTGTTTGTTAATTAATAAAAGAATAATAACTGTAACTGACAAGTCAAGGTCTGTGCAGCCTCCGTCTGACCAGAAGATGGAGACGTTGAGCCACGCTGACACATTCAAACGCACAGTGAGGAGGTAAAATAACATTCATAATTGGTCTTATTATTATTTCTCTTATTTTAATACCTGACATGGTTCCATTGCATCAAAACACTACATTATTGACTCAGATAATGAGCTGAAAGTATGTTCATTTGTGGATTTTTATGATTTAAGTGATACAACGATAAACTATAGAGAAAACACTTTTCTCACACCCACAGGAAATTAAATCAAAATGTCTCCTTTCATTTTGTACAACCTCCTTATTAATAATAAGTTAATACATATTGTATGAAGTGTCTCTGTGGCCAGCAGGGGGCAGGCTTGTCTCAATACTGACATGAGGGATTCATTTATTTATTTATTTTCTTATGTCTTCATTTTTAATGTCCTGGTATTTGTTTAAACATGTATACTACTACTACTACTACTACAGCTACTGCTACCACCGCTAATAATACTACTACTGCTACTGCTACTACTACTACTACTGCTACTACTGCTATTGCTAATGCTCTACTCCTACTGCTACTACTACAGCTACTGCTCCTGCTACTATTACTGCTACTGCTACCACCGCTACTTATACTACTACTGCTAGTGCTACTGCTACTACCACCGCTACTAATACTACTACTGCTACTGCTACTACTACTGCTACTGCTACTACTACAGCTACTATTGCTACTGCTACTAATACTACTACTGCTACTGCTACTACTACAGCTACTATTGCTACTGCTACTACTGCTACTGCGCTACTCCTACTGCTACTACTACTGGTCCTGCTCCTGCTCCTGCTACTACTACTTCGATTACTACTATAGCTACTACTCCTGCTACTGCTACTGCTACGACTACTAATACTACTACTGCTACTATTGCTACTGCTATTACTACTACTACAGCTACTACTCCTGCTACCACTACTGCTACGACTACTAATACTACTACTGCTACTGCTACTACTACCACCACTACTAATACTACTACTGCTAGCGGTACTGCTACTGCTACTACTGCTACTACTACTGCTACTTTATTTCCAGATTTAAAACAGGCAACAAACTAAACTAAATATTTAAAATGCTAATTAGCTATGCTAATGCTAAATTAGTATAGCATGCTAATAGCCAATCTCCAGCTAAGCTAGTCTGTCAGCAGTCGAGTTGCACTGTGGGTAATGAGGTGGAGACTGTTATTTCCCTCCCCCCGCTCCTTAAATTGTATCTTTGTATCGGCAGAAGCGCTGGAGCGTCATGCTAAGTTGTTAGCTACTGCTACTGCTACTACTACAGCTACTATTGCTACTGCTACTGCTACTACTACAGCTACTGCTACTGCTCCTGCTACTACTACTGCTACTGCTACGACTACTACTACAACTACTACTCCTGCTACCACTACTGCTACTGCTACTGCTATGACTACTAATACTACTACTGCTACTGCTACTACTACCACCACTACTAATACTACTACTGCTAGCGGTACTGCTACTGCTACTACTACTGCTACTTTATTTCCAGATTTAAAACAGGCAACACACTAAACTAAATATTTAAAATGCTAATTAGCTATGCTAATGCTAAATTAGCATAGCATGCTAATAGCCAATCTCCAACTAAGCTAGTCTGTCAGCAGTCGAGTTGCATTGTGGGTAATGAGGTGGAGACTGTTATTCCCCCCCCCCGCTCTTTAAATTGTATCTTTGTATCGGCAGAAGCGCTGGAGCGTCATGCTACGTTGTTAGCGCCGTCTGTCAAGTGAGATATTTTTCTGACCTTCTCGGAGGAAAAATCTATAAAAAGAAAAAAAGATAAAACAAAAGTTTCACTCTCACTGGAGAGAAAGTTTCCATCCAGGGGCAACAATCACGATAAAACAAACCGTATGTGAAATAAGTATCAATAAATGTTCAAAGTATCGGGAGATTTGTTACAACATCTGCGAGAAATTTTGTATTCTAGCGTTTATTTTGTGGGGGGGGGGGGGGGGGGGGGGGGGGGGGGGATTGAAGTGAGGCCGCGTTCGTATATATATTGAGTTTTATGATCTCATTTTCTTTGCTGTCTGCAGAGGCAAAGATAAAGCGCTTTGTACTCGGCTCGTCTGTTTGTGCTCCACACAATCACCGACTGTTATTGCTTTTATGGGCCGTTGATAAAAAGCCAACGCACGGCGCTGTTTTCCGCGCTCCGTTTGTCTTCGGGCTCGGCAGCTGCTTTAACGCTCAGTGGAAACCGTGGCTGCTGCGGATCTGGCTGTTTCTACCTGCTGGGATGGAAAAAAAAGTTACCTGAACTTTCTCAACTCTCTCCCACACACACTGACCCTTTCAACTGCTGCTGCACACCGGACCTGGATGTTCCTGAGAGTTTTCAGAAGAAAAATGTTCACGCTAATGAGACGATTCATCGTCCACTTCACAGTGTTTCAAATTTAAAACTTAACCTAAATCCCAAATGTATGAGTAAGAGGGCCATAATGAAAAAATATGTTCGATTTGGATGAATAAAGTCATAATATTACAAAGAAATTATGAAATTGGTATTTTACAAGTAAAAAGATGTAATTTTACAATTAAAAAGTAAATAAAGTAAAGTTGTAATTTTTACGAATAAAACTTGTACTTTTACAAAAATAAAATTGCAATCTTACAAAAATAATGTTGTAACTTTACAGGTAAGAATTTGTGATATAAACATAAAATTGGCATTTTATAAGTTAAAAGATGTACTTTTACAATTAAAAAGTTGTCATTTTTACGAATAAAATGTGTACAAAAACAAAATTGCAATATTACAAGAATAAAGTTGTAATTTTACAGGTAAGAATTTGTGATAGAAACATAAAATTGGCATTTTACAAGTTAAAAGATGTACTTTTACAATTAAAAGTTGCAATTTTTACAAATAAAATATTGTATTGTAATATTGTTATATTACAAAAATAAAATTGCAATATTACAAGAATAAAGTTGTAATTTTACAAGTAAAAAATAATATTACAGGAATAAAGTAGTAATTTTATGGATAAAAAGTTGTAATATTACAAGTAAAAGGTAGTAGTTTCATGGGTAAAAAAAGAGTTCTAATTATACAAATAAAAGTTGTAATATGTGTAATAATGTCAATAATAAAAGAATTAAAGTCGTCATTTTTACAAATAAAAAGTTCGTAATGACTAAATCCTGAATTTAGTAGAGAAGAAATTGGTGCAACCCCAACCTGTCGGCTAACTTTTGGCTAAATTTGAGCTAACCTTTAGCTAATACTAACTGTTGACTGGTGTTTGGCTAACTGTTACTGGTTAACCTTTAGATAGCTGTTGGCTAACTTTTAACTAACTTTTAGATCAACTTTTTATGTAGCTTTCAGATAACTTCAACTAAAATTTAGATAACTGTTGGCTAATTTTAGAAAATAACTTTAAGATAGAAGTTGGCTAACTTTTGAACTAACCTTTAGATAGCTTTTGGCTAACTATGAATACATTTTTCGATAGCTTTTGGATCACTTGTAACTAACTAACTTTTAGAAAAGCTTGTGGCTAATATTGAAACAAACTTTTAGAAAGCTTTTGGCTGACCTTTGGCTAATTTTGAAGCTAACTCTTGGCTAAACCTCCTGTTCGTTGCTGACGTTAACTTTGTGGATTCGTGGAAACGTTTCCCTTTGATTTACAGTCAGACTTGATGATGTCACAGAGCAAACACGCCAGCCTGTGATTAGCATGAAGCTCATGGCTAAACACCTCCTCAGATGATGTTGGTTGCTATGGCGGCGGAAGCAAAATTGACTGTATTTTCTCTATTTATTGAAGTTTCCCTTAATGTTTCCATGACTTCTCTGCTTCCTGGTCCTAGGATGTGGTCTTTGTGTGGTAAAAAAAAAGCGTCTCTGGTCGGGGCCACCGTGATACCAACCAAACCAGAAGAAAAAAGGCAACTTTAAATCAAAGCGTCCACCAAAAACTTCAGCTGCCAGAGGGGGTTTGCGTCATGCGCGTGAGTCACACAAATGTGATCGCCTCAAGATGGAGGAGGCATGTGGCTCTGGACGCTCGGAACCCACACGGAGGTTGGGGTCACGTTGGAGTTCACCTCCACGGACCAGGAGAAGAAGCTGGAGCTGTGAAGTGTCTGTGACAGGGTTTGGTTTATGCTCCAGAGAGCGCGGCCATCGCAGGACGCCTCGCATTAGCGCGCACAGATGAAGGAAGTAGGAAGAATCCACAGGTGGCGCCACCTGACGTCATCGTATCTGAAGACACGGACAGCGCTGTGACGGGTGGGTTTCTCCAGAGGTCAGCGAAGGCGTCACATCTCCGCAGGGTTTCCTGAGATGATGAAGCAGGCGTCAGACTCCGAGGAGACGCTCAGCGGAAGCCATTTTTCATTTCGAGATGTTGAGACCGATGGAGTTAAACTTGAAACCGTTTTTTTGGTTAAAATACCGCGATGTTTCTTAACCTTCTCCCACTTCCGTCACGTTCACGGTCTAATTTGACCGATTTGACCCAGGAACTCATGCTATAATCCGTCACGCTGAGCATCTGCGGACGTGATATTTTCAGGTCTCAGGAGTGACTGAAAATTGGTTTTCAAGAAAGTCAATTTTGATCTGTTTTTTTTTCTTACAGTCTATTCTTAAATTGATTTATATTTTGTTGTGCTAACACTTTAGATTGGGAAACTTATTCACCATTAACTAGGTGCTTACTAACACGTGTAAGTCGCATACTAGCCCTTTATTAGTTATCATTAATCATCATTAACACCTTATTCTACCTCTATTATGACATGAATTAAGATTTTTTCCTACATAAGGTGTTAATACGTGCTTAAAGGTGCATTACGTAACAAATCTAAGCACGTGGCGCCACCTACCGCCGTCTACCAATCATTGCGGCCAGTAGAGTCTCAGCTGCCGAGCGACCACGGGTTGCCAGTTACGTTTTAGAAAACGAAACCTAAAAGGTTATTTTGAATTTGAATGCAGTAACCGTTTTTGGCCACATTCTTACATATGGCGCCTTTAATATTTACTAATAAAGGACTAGTATGCGACTTATAGCACCTAGTTAGCGGTGAATAAGTGTACCCTAATCTAAAGTGTTACCTTTGTCAAATTTTACAAGTTAAAAGTTGTTATATTACAAAATAAAAGGGTAATATTATAAGAAATTAACAAAACTAAACGAAAATTGAAGAAAGCTAAGAAGATTAAGCTGAATTGAACATATTTATACATAAGAATTTTGCTTGAAAGCTTGTTACTTAGCTTGTAATTCAAGTTTCAAGTGACCTTATTGACCCTAGAACACCATTGCTGGGTGATTTTCACCCGAGCAAATACATTTATGTGATTTTCATGAAAACCAAGTTTTCATCTTCATTATTATTATTATTTTTTCTATTTATTTGCACCCAAATTCCTAATTTTCCAGTAATTTTGGAGCATTTTTTATAGGGTCCCCTCGTTATGCTTTTCTTTCATTTAGTTAAAATAAAAGAACACTACTCAAATTTGTCATGTATTGTCATGTTTTGATATATTTTGATGACGAGTACTTTTTATTGGGTGTATTTATTATCTCGGGTAAAAATCACCCGCCGTTAGTGATGGTGTTTTGGATTTGAGCGATAGTGTTCTAGGGTTAAAACAAATTTAGCATTTTTTTATTCAAATTTCATTATTTTGCTTCTTCCAATCTTGCTTGCCAACATTTATTTTTCTTTTTAGGTAAAAAAAATATCAAACATTTCCTATAAACAAGGCTTTAAAGGTGCATTATGTAATAAATCATAAAATCCTCCTAATATGTCACAGAGACTCAGGAATAATGTTCATATAACAAACTGAACTCACCAACAACAACAGTACAGACAGAATATTTGCATTAAAAAAAAATATTTTGCAGACTGCAAATCATGTTTATGTTTTGAAATAATTTTTTGGCGTCATGTGGTGCCACCTACCGCCGTCTACCAATCATTGCAGTCAGTAGAGTCTCAGCTGCAGAGCGAGTTGCCAGTTACGTCAGAAAAGCGGAACCTAAAAGACGTCGGTATTTTTGAATTTGAACGTAGTGACCGTTTTTGGCCACATTCTTACATATGGCGCCTTTAATATAGGTTTTAATCAGTGAAACAAAAGACTCAGAAGCAGATGAAATGTTGTGATATATTGAAGAATATATAACATGACTGTGGAGGATGATATACAGTGACTCTGACACTGCTGCAGAAAAAAAAAATGAAATGAGAAGAAACAGCGGGAGGTTTTTCATTTTCTCCAGAGGAGAAACCTCCTGCTGAGGATCTGCAGCTCTGCAACACTGACCGTCACTTAGAGAAAATACTTTCAGAGGGAAAAAATAAGATAAAATAGCTCCCTGGATTTTTCCTCCTACTGAGACGGACTTTCATGATTCTTACGTCGAGCTCCACGGGATCTTCTGTGCGAGGTGAGACTTTTGTCCGTGACTCTGAATCCACACCATTTTTCACATTTCACGACACTGACGGAAGAACGGAGGACGTCGTCGATCAGCGAAAAGACAATCTGACGCCACGCGATAACACATTTACGTCCAGATTGTTCATTATTCAGGGGGGTCACGGCTCACACTTTATGAATCACTGATCAACAACAAGGTCAACGGTGGGTTTAGGATGAATATTTAATAAACTAGTATGTGATCTTTTCTGCTGACCGCTCATTTCTGCACTGATGACTCAGCTCATTTGTTCCTATACGCTATCATGTTCAAGGAGGTTCATGCATTATGTGTGTGTAAACATATATGTATGTGCTACCTCTTAGGGACCTGGATAAACACTGACCTTGTCAGGACCAGGGAGTCCTCATGGAGACCAGAACCTGGCCCTAATGAGGCAGAACCTCATTTCTGAGGAACTGGTTTAGGATGATGTGGATGAACTAACCAACTATTTGCATTTTTTTTTTAATCAAATGCTGTGAATTTTCATCAACATCATCATATCACAAGTCAGCTAATACTTCTTTTGGCTTTCCGCTAGCAGTTGGCTAACATTTGGCTAAGTTTTAGACACATTTTGGCTGATTTTAAATTAACATTTGACTAAATTTTAGCTAACTTTCAGGTTTAACAATTAGCTATTTTTTTTAGCAAACATTTGACAAACACTTTTGCTGTTTTGGCCAATTTAAATTTGGCTTTTTGGCTATAGTTTTTGGCTTACTTTTGACTATCTTGTAGCTAACTCACTTTAGGTAGTTTTGGCTAGATTTTAGCTAACGTTTGACTAAATTTTGGCTAACCTCCGACACATTTTTAGATAACATTTGGCTATAGTTTATAGCTAACCTATGGGTTACTTTAAGATAGCTTTTGGCTAACTTTAAAGTAAGGTTTAGCCAACTTTTGGATGGCCTTATTCTTTTTTCACTTTTAGATGTTTTTGGCTAATGTTTGCATGGCTTTTGGCTATATTGTTTTAGCAAACTTATTCTTCTCTCTCTTCTGTCTGACCTTTCGCTGATGATTTGCTAAACTTCCTGTCGGTTGTTGATATTATTAATCTTGTGGAATGCTAGAAAAGAGTCCTGGGACTGAGACGAAAAACGATCTTGATCATTGAAAAAAAGCTTTTTAAAACAAATTTTAACAACGGTAAGTCACTGACAGCAGCTATAATTGTAAAAACATTTCACAGTATTTTCTGGCCGAGGTTAAAGGGTGAATTATACCCTTCACAATAAAATCAGTCCTATGAGATTCTACTATATTTTGGATTAAAACAACTTACACATGTTTAGTGGATTTTCAATAAATTCACGAGTGTATGGTTTTCTTTGCTGTCAACAAAAAGTGAGAATGATGAGGTCAAATACAAAGCTTTTGTTCCGCTTGTTCATTATTTACTGTCAAAGATCTTCAGGATAAAGTTCCAACGATTCAATGTTTCCTTCAGTGAAACAAACTTGGTTCGCTCTCAAATGTGTTCAAACACGATTACAATCAGGAGGACGTGATTGGCTTTGACAGTCGAAGGACAGAGGCTACGTCCTGTTTGCACAAAGAACACTTTCAGGATTTTGTAACACTGTACAAATACACGCAGAGAATTTGTAGAGTATTTGTACACTCGTACTCATCAAAAAGCTGTCAGACTTGGCCAAAAAGTGTTTATTATTTTAATATTACTCATCCAGAAAATGATAGACAAGTGAGGCAAACAGAACAATTGCATAGATTGTACACGGATACAGACACTAATCTTTATAATACAGTAAAAATATTTCACGTTCAGGCTCTTGGATTGTACGACTGTTTAGGGCCACCAAAAAGTTAGCTCAACCTTACTTTAAAGTAAGCGAAAAGTTATCTTAAAGTTAGCTAAAAATGATAGCCAAATGCTATCTAAACGTTAGCCAAATCAAAAAGTGAAAAAAAAGTTAGCTGAGACAAAATATAGGCAAGGGCCACCAAAAAAGTTAGCTAAACCTTACTTTACCAAAAGCTATCTTAAAGTTAGCTAAAAACTACAGCCAAATGCTATCTAAACGTTAGCCAAATCTAAAAGTGAAAAAGAAGTTAGCTAAGACAAAATATAGGCAAGGGCCACCAAAAAGTTAGCTAAACCTTACTTTACCAAAAGCTATGTTAAAGTTAGCTAAAAACGATAGCCAAATGCTATCTAAACGTTAGCCAAATCTAAAAGTGAAAAAGACGTTAGCTAAGACAAAATATAGGCAAGGGGCCACCAAAAAGTTAGCTAAACCTTACTTTACCAAAAGCTATCTTAAAGTTAGCTAAAAACGATAGCCAAATGCTATCTAAACGTTAGCCAAATCTAAAAGTGAAAAAGACGTTAGCTAAGACAAAATATAGGCAAGGGGCCACCAAAAAGTTAGCTAAACCTTACTTTACCAAAAGCTATCTTAAAGTTAGCTAAAAACGATAGCCAAATGCTATCTAAACGTTAGCCAAATCTAAAAGTGAAAAAGACGTTAGCTAAGACAAAATATAGGCAAGGGGCCACCAAAAAGTTAGCTAAACCTTACTTTACCAAAAGCTATCTTAAAGTTAGCTAAAAACGATAGCCAAATGCTATCTAAACGTTAGCCAAATCTAAAAGTGAAAAAGACGTTAGCTAAGACAAAATATAGGCAAGGGGCCACCAAAAAGTTAGCTAAACCTTACTTTACCAAAAGCTATCTTAAAGTTAGCTAAAAACGATAGCCAAATGCTATCTAAACGTTAGCCAAATCTAAAAGTGAAAAAGACGTTAGCTAAGACAAAATATAGGCAAGGGGCCACCAAAAAGTTAGCTAAACCTTACTTTACCAAAAGCTATCTTAAAGTTAGCTAAAAACGATAGCCAAATGCTATCTAAACGTTAGCCAAATCTAAAAGTGAAAAAGACGTTAGCTAAGACAAAATGTAGGCAAGGGCAGAGAAGTATTTGTACACTCGTACTCAACAAAAAGTTGGCAGACTTGGTCAAAAAGTGTTTATTATTTTAATATTACTCGTACAGAAAAAAATGACAGACAAGTGAACAATTGCATGGATTGTACACGGATACGGACACTAATCTTTATAATACGGTAAAATATTTCACGTTTCAGGCTCTTGAATTGTACGACTGTTTATCCTCTGAGCTGGTGGTCGAGGTGCTTCCACAGAGTTTGTGTTCTTTGGACGGTTCTCTAACGTTCGTCCCCTCCGGCTCGGCTTCCTCTCCCGTCCATCAGCCTCGCGTCGGCCTCGTCTCTGCTGGACTTACAGGACTCTTTGTCTCGCGGCAGGAAGCGGAATCCTGAGCGGCACCGCTGCCTCTCTCAGCGCCGACGTGTTTTCCTTGTCAGCGGCTCGATCCGCTTCATTCAGGGGCCAAACTTTTCCAGCCCTCTGATTGACATTTAAGGAGCAAAAACAGTAAAAGAAAAGTCCTTATCACGTAAAAGAAGAAACCCCTCGGTATGTTTCTCATTATCACACCTGAGGCTCCAGCTCAGTGAGGGCCCGTCACACACATGGTTCTGGTTTGGGAGCTGAACGCTCTCTGCATGTAAATCACGTTCAGTAGCTGAAGTCATCTCATTTAGCTCTGGCCTCCTGACTGCAGCCCCCCAGTGGTTTCGCCTGTGCGTTTAATATCCTGCAGATGTGTGGAACCTATTTAGAAAGTTAGAAATTAAGATACAAGTTTGCACTGTAGCAGGAAAAAAAGAAAAGGAAAAATTACATAAAACCTCATATTTTACGTGACTTTACTTTAAAAAGGAAACACGTGTGTTTTTTTCAGTTTTATTTTTGAAAACCAAAAAACAACAAAAAAACCCCCAAAACTTCGATTTCATCAATAAAGGTGTGACAACATATAGCCAAAAGCCCTCCAAACGTTAGCCAAAAGCTATCTAAAACTGGGAAAAAAAGTTAGCTAAGACAAAATATAGCCAAAAGCCATCCAAACATTAGCCAGAAGCTATCTAAAACTGGAAAAAGTTAGCTAAGACAAAATATAGGCAAAGGCCACCCAAAAGTTAGCAAAACCAAAAGTTGGCTAAAAACTATAGGCAAACGCTATCTAAAAGTTATTCAAAAGTTAGCTAAATCTATAGCCAAATGCTATCTAAAATTTTGTAAAAAGTTAGCTCAATCTATAGCCAAATGCTATCTAGAATTGTGTCAAAAGTTAGCTAAATCTATAGCCAAATGCTATCTAACATTTTGTCAAAGGTTAGCTAAATCTATAGCCAAATGCTATCTAAAATTTTGTCAAAAGTTGGCTAAATCTATAGCTAAATGCTATCTAAAGTTTTCTCAAAGGTTAGCTAAATCTATAGCCAAATGCCATCTAAAATTTTGTCAAAAGTTAGCAAAATCTATAGCCAAATGCTATCTAAAGTTTTGTCAAAAGTTAGCTAAATCTATAGCCAAATGCTATCTAAAATTGTGTCAAAAGTTAGCTAAATCTATAGCCAAATGCTATTTAAAGTTTTGTCAAAAGTTAGTTAAATCTATAGCCAAATGCTATCTAAAATGTTCTCCAAAGTTAGCTAAAAACTATCGCAAATGCTATCTAACATGTTATCATAAGGTCTCCAAAAGGTTGCTAAAAGTTAGTCAAACGTTAGCTAAAAACTGTAGCCAAAGCAAGATAGTATAGCACATCATAACATATATAACATAATAAAATGAGTCACGCGTGCACTCTTTTTGTAGATTATTGTACTGCTTGTCTGGCAACCCATGCTGCTTTAAGGTGGACTCTTCCCCTTTGCACACGACCCCATTTTCCTGTCCACCTTCACATTTTTAATAAGCACTGGTCGGCTAATGATTTACCTCGCTGTGCTGCTGCTTCTAATAAAGCACAGGACACTGTTTGTAATAATAATAATAATAATGATGATCCCACAGACTTTGATCATCCACGAGCACCTGGATCCTCCTCACACTTCACAAGAAACAACCCGTGAGAAACAAACCATAATAACAGTGATTATATACATTCACATGTCAGTGAACGCGACCTTCAGGAGAACACTTCAAGGTCTATCTATCTGTACGTATATACGTATATATGTGTGTTTTTTTATTGCTGCAGTAAACTGTTTTTAACTGTTTTCCGCATGAACTGATGACAGTCACCTGTTCAGCTGCTGCAGAAACAGACGCACACTTTATAATTCAATCACAGAGGGAAAACACACACACACACACACACACACACACACACACACACACACACACACACACACCTGTACACCTGATGTTTATGGTGGTGATTAAAACATGCCGTGCATTGACCAGCCCCCCCCCCCCCCCCATCAGTGAAATCAATTTATAGCGTTTGTGAAAGGCCTGTGGAATTCCTGAAAGTCGTTCTTGAGATTCCCGGGAGAGCAGTTTAGACGAGACTCTGGACGTGGGAGGAGAAACAGCTGCTCGAACTAAAAACTGTTTTAGTGACCAGGTACAAACTCAGGAAGATTTAAGCTTCAGGGTGAGCAGCAGGTCACTATGTGGTGAGTTAGAGACAGAATATTCCATTTTTATGAGGGCCTGAGCCACGAATGACAGGGGGCCTTCACATTGTTATTATTATTATTACGTCATTTTTGAGGGGGTTAACGTGCATAAAAACTATCGAAACTTGGCATGGAGGTCAAGTGTGGCAAAAATGCGATATTGGCATCTATGATATAATATAATATAGCCAAAAGCCATCCAAAAGTTAGCCAAAAGCTATCAAAAAGTGAAAAAAAAAAAGGTAGCTAAGACAAAATATAGGCAAGGGCCACCCACAAGTTAGCTAAACCTTACTTTACCATAAGCTATCTTAAAGTTAGCTTAAAACTATAGTCAAATGCTATCTAAACGTTAGCCAAATCTAAAAGTGAAAAAGAAGTTAGCTAAGACAAAATATAGGCAAGGGCCACCCAAAAGTTAGCTAAACCTTACTTTACCAAAAGCTATCTTAATGTTAGCTTAAAATTATAGCCAAATGCTATCTAAACGTTAGCCAAATCTAAAAGTGAAAAAGAAGTTAGCTAAGACAAAATATAGGCAAGGGCCACCCAAAAGTTAGCTAAACCTTACTTTACCAAAAGCCATCTTAAAGTTAGCTTAAAATTATAGCCAAATGCTATCTAAACGTTAGCCAAATGTAAAAGTGAAAAAGAAGTTAGCTAAGACAAAATATAGGCAAGGGCCACCCAAAAGTTAGCTAAACCTTACTTTACCATAAGCTATCTTAAAGTTAGCTAAAAACTATAGCCAAATGCTATCTAAACGTTAGCCAAATCTAAAAGTGAAAAAGAAGTTAGCTAAGACAAAATTTAGGCAAGGGCCACCCAAAAGTTAGCTAAACCTTACTTTACCATAAGCTATCTTAAAGTTAGCAAAAAACTACAGCCAAATGCTATCTAAACGTTAGCCAAATCTAAAAGTGAAAAAGAAGTTAGCTAAGACAAAATATAGGCAAGGGCCACCAAAAAGTTAGCTCAATCTTACTTTCAAGTTAGCGAAAAGCTATCTTAAAGTTAGCTAAAAACTATAGCCAAATGCTATCTAAACGTTATTCAAAAGTTAGCTAAAAACTATAGCCAAATGCTATCTAAACGTTATCCAACAGTTAGCTAAAAACTATAGTCAAAAGCCATCCAAACATTAACCAAAACCTTACTTAAAGTTAGCCAAAAGCTAAGCTCCATCGGTTAGCTAAAATTATAATAATAATAACTATAGCCAAATGCTATCTAAAAGGGCGCTATAGCGCCCCCTATGGTGAAAACGAGTCACACCTTTGGTGTTCCTGGTCCAAAAATGACCACCATACGAAATTAATGGTTAATACTAAATAATTATTATAATACTTTGCCCCCTTGCATTTACACATTACAAACACTAGATGGCACACTACATTGTTCCCGACAACGGTATAAACAAAATATGAATAAAGATTTATGGGTTTTTTGCGTCAATTCAAAGTGTTTAAAACACGTCAGACACTGAAATGAGAGAAGGTTTAAGGGGAAACTAACTGGAGGAAAGATTAAACCACGTCGGGAAACACGTCCTCAGGGAAACGTCGTCTTCAGGACTAACAAACGTCTCCTCAGAGACCTGGAGGAACGGAACTCAGGGACGACAACGTCTTAATAACAAAGTGTGCAGGGTTTGAGTGGGTGAGCGTGGACGAGCAGACGCTGGGATTATGTCGGCGAGTCATCAGCGCGGGCGAGAGGAAGCGGTCGATCATTTCCACGTCCTCAGCAGCTGCCGTAGGATTTTGTCCTTCGGCGGCTTTGACCTCATGTTTCTGCGGTTGGCGAAGACGCTTTGAGTTTGGCTGTAGTGGAAAAAGATGACGTGAGGGGGAATTTGAAAAGTCCTCATATTTCACATTTTGAGGTTGTTCCCCCCCCCCCCATGTTCTCATGAAAGCATGGGATTGATTTTCCTCTTAAAGCTGGAGTACGCAACATCTTTAGGTTCCTCGTGTCGTGTTCTTGTGACTTAATGAGAGTCATTTTCTTGCGTTTCCGTCTTCACCCGCTCTCCTTTTATCTGTTCATGGAGCTGCTTCACACCTGCTGCACATCATGTTAATTCAGTGGCTCAGGTGTGTGTGTGTGTGTGTGTAGTTCAAAGACCGTTGGACAAAGTCTTAAAAGGTTCACAATCTTCAAAAAAAAATGCTCAAAATAAAACAAATTCTGCTCACACTCACACAGCATTGACATGACTAACACATTTTGCTTCATCCATTTATGATTTATTGTTTTTCATTCTTCACGTGACATAAATTCATTTATTTACACGTCTACTATCCTGATTTTTAAATGATTTTAGGTCAGTAATAATCATAAATACTTTAAAAACTCACAATTAAGCAAAAAATATGAACAGACGAAGTAAAGAAAGTTAAATAGAGCATAAAACATGATGGAGCAGCATGAATAATGTCATTTACTGAAAATTATTAAAACAATTCTTATTCATTTGTTCAAATAAGTTGCACAATTGGAAGTTTTACAACGCTACAGCAGCAGAGACGGTTAAAAGTAAAGGTGATGAATAATAAATTAGCATTTTTACATCTATAAAAAGAAAATATGTAAAACTATTAGATGTTAAAGCTAAAATAAATACTGTCGTAAATGCAGTATAAACACAGAAGACGTGGTAATTCTCTCAGGATTAAAATAAAGTTTATGCTAATGAGCTTCCTGTGAGCTGAGGTCAACTCTGACCTCTGACTGTTGACCTTTGACCTCTGACTGACCCCCACAGACAGACACTGACACAGAGTGACGTCATGACTGATTGTCACCACTTCATCACCACTTCATCGTCCCTGATGATTGATGTGAGTGTGGATTTCTTCTCTCCAAACAAAACACCACAGGAAATGAATGAATGAATGAATGAATGAATGAATGAGAGTGTATTTTCATTTTTCACCTATTGAATTTCAGGTTTTATTCAACTTTCTAACTCCGTCTTATGACATTAGTTCACTTCGGTATCGTTGTCTTGATTTTCCTCGTCTTCATATTCCTAGTCAACATATGCTAATTATCGGCACTTTAGCCCCCCCCCCTTTGCCGGACGAGGTAATTGATGAGGTGCGATAACGTCGTCCTGCGTCGCTCGTTAGCGTCGCGATTTCACTGTGAGCGAGCGGTGATTGATTAATTAGGCCTCTGTTTTCCTTCTCTTTCTCTTTAATTGCTCACATTCATCAAAAATTGAAATCCGTAATTCAATCCTTCTCCCTCCGAACATTTGAGTGGAAACGACACGGCCGAGCATCCACAGATGGATTTTTACGTCTGGAAGTCGTAAAGTTTTAATTAATATAATAATAATAACGATCACAGCGATGATGTGACGCTAATTGTCTCAGGTTGGCGCCGCGTGACGGAGTCAGGACGACGCTCCGAGCAAAGCGTAACTTAACGCTGAGTCGTGTTTCTGCTGCCGTTTTCACCAACAAACCTCAAACGTCTGACCCACGACCTCAGATTCTTCTCAGGTTTTCTCTTATAACTGAGGTTTTTAGATCCAATTTGATGTCTTCACGTTCTTTTGTGAACTGTCCAACTTTGAACGAGTCGTCCAATGTTGATATTTTAGCCCTTAAAGGTCACATAGAGTGGTCCTGTTGCACATATATGTGAGTTATGGAGGTCTATTTACATACATTAACTTGTTTTTATGCTCAAAAACCTCCTAGTTGCTGTAAACGAGCTGATAGAAATCTCTCCTTACTGAAGCTCTCCTCAGCCGCGATGTTTCAGACTGAAATCTCACCCCCAGAAGACAGACTGTGTTGTGATTGGCCAGCCAGCGTAGAGCCTTCCCAACTGTCTTGTGATTGGCCAGTACCCGGAAGTGACATATTCAGCACAACACCCGCTCTCAGAAGCACAGCTCCCCCCTCTGGAACGGTGGATGCACTGCTGCTCATTATCAAAACATTGTTTTAACAGTGTTTAAAAATAGTTTTGTCACGACTCCCCCGCCGCAGTCCCTTTGACGACCTTTGACCCGGAGTCAGAAGACGCTGTCGTTCGTGAAACACCTCCACGACGGACGTTATTCTTCTTCTGCGGTTCAATGTACGCAACCGGATGTGCCCGGACTAGTGCCCGGACTAGTGCCCGGAGCAGGACGATCTGCTGTTTTCCGGGGAGAACCGGTGTTTACGTATAATAATAAAACACAGCGTTCTCAGCAGTGGCTGAACTGTTTGTTTTGGAACCTTCAGGGCTTCGTAAAAACAAGGTAATGACGCAGATACGCACTAAAAAAAACAGCGTTAATTGGAACTTCCTAGGTCTAGGTCCGCTTTATTGTCAAATTTGTTCTTGTTTGGTCAATCAATGAATCCACAATCACTCAGTGAATCCGATTTTAAGGTTAAAAAGTGGAGAAAACGCCTCACTTATGTGTATCCTGTGACGGTTTCTACGCGTACGTACATTTGTGCATCGTGAGAGTTTGCAGATCAACCGGCGCGAACGCTCACCATGTCTTACTTCACACATAATCGCGCAGCGTTTACTCCTGTGGTAGCAAAGTAAAAAAGTTTCCCGATGCAGAGTTTGGTTTTTAATGAGGATTCTTCTGCGTCGGATCATCTGGAAGTTCATGTGGAAATGACACGTTGCCCCTGGTGCTGTTGCTCATGCTCTGCCTTGGAGAAATTATTCTAATTAGACTCGAAGAAAGTGCAGCAGCAGCAGCTCGTGGAATAGAAAGTGCAAATCTCTAGATTCATTATTATTATTATTATTATTATTATTATTATGAACACGGACTTTATTAGATTAATCTGTCAGGTTTGATTGTTTTTCCCGCTCTGTCAATATCAACATGAATATAGATGACCAGCGACTGGTGATGAAGTTCGCTGCAAATCCCAGGACACGTCATTAAAGCACCTTCTCATTTCTGCGCCACTATAAGTGAAGACGGAGCGCATGAGATTTATCGATTCCTCTTGCCGCTCGACTCCCGTCGGTGAGGTCGTTTTGAAATGAGCGGAGCTGTTCGTCAAACCCTTGTGTCTCACAAAGTGATGAATATCTTTTCACGAGCGCAAACGCACCTTCTCACTTCTTACCGAGGAAACTCACGGACATAATGCGTTCCCTAGCCCCTAACGCTAACGCTAACCCTTAAACCGAAACCTAATTCTAGCCCTAAAAGCAGGTCTTCGTCCCCCCAAAAAAACCTTTAAAGTTGTAAGGATCAGACAAAATGTTGTTTTTTTAAATGTTGTTTGGTGGGTTAGGGGTTAGGGGTTAAAATTTGTTACCATATATTTACACATTTAATGTGTTACCTGGTATTAACCTGTAATTAGAAGGTAAGAACAATGGCCAAAATACTGGGTAATTACCCGGTAAATTATAAAGCGTTATTATTAGGGCTGTCAAAATTAACGCGTTAACGCGGGATGATTTATTTGTGGAATTCACACGTTAATTTTTTCAGAATGCTAGCTGACGCTAACGCTAACGCTAACTAGTAGAAGCAGTGCTTCAAAGGTGCTGATGAGGAATTTCCTGCTGTGGGTTTAGTAAGAAAACTATTTAACTTCTATACTTTATATTTTGTTTATAATGTGAGTTATTTACAGTGCAATGTATAGGTTTTTTTTAAAGTTATTTACAGCATTTTATTTTTTCTATTTATTTATATTGTCTTATAATGTGTTTTTTTTTTTTTTTACAATGTAATGTTTATTTTTTACAGTTATTTACAGTATGTTATTGTTCTTTACATGTATATTTTCACATACTTTATTTATCTCTCTGTTCCTACAACAATATAAAGAGAAAATTAGAATTTTTTTGGCATATTTACGAATGGTAATTAATCGTGATTAATCGTGATTAATCCACAGCTACCCTGTGATTAATCTGATCCGAAATGTTAATCTTTTGACAGCCCTAGTTATTATATTAACGCTTAAATTACTTAAAGGTACAATATGTAGTATTTATGGGTTTATATAACCCAAAATCCACTTTTTTATACATATTATGTGCTCCTGCATTGTCTAGTCGCTGTATAATAGTTTTTGTTTCATTTTTTGTAGTGTTTCAAAAAGTCATGTAAAATAACATGGTCGCGGGCCGCGGTTGCATAGCCACTGTTAGCAGAGAGACGCCATGTTTCTGCCGGAGCCTGTAAGGACAAACGCGAGAGAACAAATCAAGCTTTACGCTTTACTTGTAGCTGAAGTCCCGCCTCCACTCTCTCCGCTTCGTCTGCTACGGCCGCGGTAGCTCCGCCCTCTCCCTCGCCTCACGAACCTCATCTGCTGACACGGAGAAAGACGACGAGGACGACATTTGACCGGCTGAGGATACCGTAGCGCTCAGGGAAGGGAGGGGGTGAGCAGAGGAGCAGGTCTTTGTTGTAAATTTCAGCCTCTCCTCTAGATGGCACTATAAACTACTTATTTCCCCTTTAACTATAAAATGTAGAACTGCAATCTGGTCATTAAAATGATTACAAATGGGATTTCTTTCTGTCTTTTTTTTCTGTTTTTTTCCTTTGGCGGCCCTCAGTCCAATGTTGGGTTCCTAAATTGACCCTCAGGTATCAAAAACTTTAAGAAACCCCTTGCTCTAAACGCTCTGGAAAACTCTTATTTGTTTGTTTCCGTCTCTGTTTTTGGCAGTTTGACCTGAAGGTCCATGTGTGTGTATTGGCTGCTCATTCATGGATTATAAATAGAAGGCATCCTCTTTTTTTTTTGTTTTTTTTGTTTTTTTTGTTGGTGTGATCCTTTGTGTTTCATATCAGCTGAGCCAGTGATGTCAGAGGTTTTTTTGGGGGGAAGCCCAAGCTCTGACACGGTCTGAGCTGCTGGAACAAAGCCAGTGTCAGTGGAGGCAGACGGGGGAGTAAGAGGAGGAGGAGGAGGAGGAGGAGGAGGAGGAGGAGGAGGTGGTGAAAACCCAGCTGTCTGTCTCACACAGAACCGTATTGTTTCCTCGCCACTGTTTCCACTCAGCTCCAGCGCCGTCAGGATTCCTGAGCGTCTGCCACAGACTCACACAAACCTGCGGTCATAAAGGAAACTCACTCACTCTTTGGGCCCGATGTCAAATTCTCTGGGGCCTCTGTGATTTCCTCTCATCCGGAGAATAAAGGTATGACTGTGATAGGATTTGCGGCACAACAAACACACACACATCTTGGGGATTAAACTGAGATTCTAGGACAGGGGGTTCTCAAAGTTTTTGATACCTGAGGGCCAATTTAGGAACCCAACATTGGACTGAGGGCCGCCAATGGCCAATCCCATTTGTAATAATTTAAATGACCAGATTGCAGTTCTACAGATTAGCGTTAAGTAATATAAGCGTTAATATAATGTCATTTAAGCGTTAGCATAATAACGCTTTATAATTTACAGGGTAATTACCCAGTATTTTGGCCATTGTTCTTACCTTCTAATTACAGGTTAATACCAAGTAACACATTTCTGTTACCATATATTTATTTGGTAAATAGCTAGTAATTGGGGGCTGTAGCTACCTGCTTATTACCAGCTAATAACACAATAATACACTAAAATTCACCATATAGAAACCAGGTAAATACCCAGTTTTTTCGTTTACACTTTTTGGTCTGTATCCAGTAATGTCCAATAAACATTTAACAAGCTTAGTAACTTATTCACTGAGGGCCGGCAGAAGTGTTTCTGCGGGGCCGCCATTGGGCCCCGGGCCGCACTTTGAGAACCAATGTTCTCGGCCATTTTAACACCGGTTCTCTTTCTGACTCTCTGATCTGCTTAAATTCAAAACATTCCCACTATATTTATCGTGCATTTGCATTTGTGGTCCGGTTTGGAAATGGTTAATCCCGGGTTAAGCTTTTTGATTTGACTTTTGAAGAGTACGTTTACTCTGGTACCCCAAAGGTCAGGGTGTCAAAGAATGCAACAGTTGGGCGATGGTTATTTTTGTACTATTCTTAATGGGTAGACAAAAATAAACGTACCCCACTGTGCTAAACCTGAACTGGAAAACGTGGCTTAAATGTTTTTATGCTAGGTCACAATTGAGTCTGAACTCAGGAGATGATTTTATCACATGTCATTAACCTTGTTCTTTTTCATCCCTAGTTTGTATCTTTCATTCCTGTCCACTCTCTATCTTTCTCTCTGTATCCTCATCTTGCAGGCTGCAGGATCCAGATCCAGTTTCAAGGCTATTATTATTATTATCATTATCATCATTAACAGTCGTGTAATTATTATTATTATTATAATAATAAATGACATTGCTTGACATCAACTTGACACAACTCTCTCTGTCCCCCAGTTTTCCCTTTCACCACAACCGGTCGAGGCAGATGCTGCACATGTTTGAGTCTTGCAGGCTGCAGGATCCAGATCCAGTAATATAATATATTTATATGGGAATTTTGGATCCTCAAGTTGTGATTTAAGGTTTGAGTGTGGAGATTTTTTTTTTCCAGATTTCACTCTTCAGTTTGCGAATGGCTGTTCTTAATATAAAGTGTGAAGTGGAGAAACAAACTTCTGTTTCACCAGTCCCATGTTTATCTGCATCTGCTCCGCTTTGGGTTTTAAATCAACGCTTTGTTTGTCTTTGAACCGGCTGAACTAGATCTTCCTGTACTCTCAGAACCTCAGCGTCCACCTCGCTGTCTCTGCCTCTGGTCCTGGTCCAGTAGGACATTGTTGGCTTTTGTCCTGACAGAAGTCTGGTCCAGTTATTATCCCAGTATAAGTGCTGTAAATCATTTCCTCTGGCTCGACTCCAGAGGCAATTTCCTGCCACTGTTACATACCTGTCGTCCTCCAGGCATGTGTGTGGGGCGGCGGAAAAAAAAAGCAAAATGTGTGGGACAGTCGTCAAGGGAGTCGCCGCTGTTACATAAGACCTTTTATAAATGTGCTGAATAAGAGGGAATTGTGAATTCACATGGAAGGGATGTTATTTTTTACTTTTTTTTACCTGCAGACAGAACTGGCAACGCACAAAGACCTGCACAGATGGAAAAATGTGTCCAACTGTGCGAGTTATGAATATACAACTACAGTTTTCATGTGAAGATACCATTAAAAATAGACATATTGTTACGTGTATAGTAAAAGAAATAAAACAATGTATATATACATGTCTGCACTTCCTCCCGCTGTAAATAAACTAAGTGGAAATCCACTTGACTAGTGTAACGATGTGCTCATTATTTGGCAGGCAATCTGTTGGGTGGATATGTAGAATAGCTCATTATTTGGCAGTTAGTCTGTTGGTGGATATCAGTAGCACCTTATTATTTGTCAGTCAGTGTGTTGGTAGATATATAGAATAGCTCATTATTTGGCAGTCAGTCTGTCTGTGAATGTATAGAATAGATCATTATTTGGCAGTCTGTCTGTTGGTGGATATCATTAGCGCCTCATTATTTGACAGTCAGTGTGTTGGTAGATATGTAGAATAGCTCATTATTTGGGGCAGTTGGTTTGTTGGTGGATGTGAAGAATAGCTCATTATTTGGCAGCCAGTCTGTTGGTGGATATGTAGAATAGCTCATTATTTGACTGTCAGTCTGTTGGTGGATATATAGAGTAGCTCATTATTTGTCAGTCAGTGTGTTGGTAGATATATAGAGTAGCTCATTATTTGGCAGTCAGTATGTCTGTGAATGTATAGAATAGCTCATTATTTGGCAGTCGGTCTGTTGGTGGATATCAGTAGCACCTCATTATTTGTCAGTCAGTGTGTTGGTAGATATGTAGAATAGCTCATTATTTTGGGGCAGTTGGTTTGTTGGTGGATGTGAAGAATAGCTCATTATTTGGCAGCCAGTCTGTTGGTGGATATGTAGAATAGCTCATTATTTGACTGTCAGTCTGTTGGTAGATATATAGAGTAGCTCATTATTTGGCAGTCAATCTGTCTGTGAATGTATAGAATAGCTCATTATTTGGCAGTCGGTCTGTTGGTGGATATCAGTAGCACCTCATTATTTGACAGTCAGTGTGTTGGTAGATATGTAGAATAGCTCATTATTTGGGGCAGTCTGTTTGTTGGTGGATGCAAAGAATAGCTCATTATTTGGCAGCCAGTCTGTTGGTGGATATGTAGAATAGCTCATAATACAGCAGTCTGTCTAGTGATGGATGCAAAGAATAGCTCATTATTTGGCAGTCAGTCCATTGGTGGATGTGTGTGTGTGAAATATAATTTAATTCTGGTGGGCCAAACTAAAGGCTTTGAGTCAGTGTGAGCTGTCAATCATGACATCACATCCTGTTTTCCGTCCAATATTCACTGTCTTTTTTCTTCTCTGTTTCTTGTGTCTCTGTTTATTCCCGAGGGAAATATCTGGCACGGATATTTTTCACACTTTCTTCATCAGCTCGTCTCGTCTCTTGTCTCATGTCTCATGTCTCATGTTTGCAGCAGGTCGAGAGACTCACAGTGAGGTTTTTATTTAGCTGGAAACAGCTGCCTGTCATGTTGTTGTTGTGAACATAGAACAAAATGATACCGCGAGGGAGGATTTAGACTCAAAAACACAGGTTTCTGGTGTTAGTGTTTGGTACAGAAGCAAATCTGTCCAGCAAAAAAAGACAGGAAGTTAAAAAAAAAATCAACAAAACAAAGAGATATCTGGGTTTGACCAACACAGACAGATATGGTAAAACAAATGAAAAATAAATGACATACAGCCCAATATAAAGTATTATTAAATTTTTTAATAATATGGAGCAGTTTTCATCAAATGCAAAAATCAAATTTCCCAGCTCTTCAACAACCACGTTGTATTCATATGATAATGAGAGATTGAGAACAGATTGTTTTCCAGGAACATCATTAAAAAAACAACATCTGTGTAAAATCACACGTGAACTCGGAAAACCTGGAGAACGATAATGTGAATGTGACTCAGCGGTAGAAGAGTCGGTGATTAAAAAAAACAACAAACCCCACATCGATCTTACTTAAACTTGAGTTTCTCAAGGACGTTTCTAACGAGGAAGTCACGTATAATGATGATGATGATGATGTCATTGACTGTGAATAACATCAGCCTGCTGCGATTCACCGTCCTCATGAACCTTCTCTGAGCTCTTCCTCGTTTCTTCTTCAACATCCTTTGTCCAGTATAATCTCCAAACTCTCCAACCTGAGATGTCCCTGGATTATATGCTCATTACTAATCTGGTCCATTCTGGTCACTCCCAATAATAAAAAAAATGGATGGTGGGTGTATAGAATAACTCATTATTTCAGTCTCTTTATGGACGTATAGAATAGCTCACTATTTGGCAAAAAGTATGTTTGGTTATGTTAAAAACAGCAGTCAGTCCATTGGGGGATATATAGAATAGTTCATTATTTGGCAGACAGTCTGTTGATGGATATAGATAACAGCTCCCTAATTTATAGGCAGTACACTGGTAGATGTATAGAATAGCTCACTATTTGGCAATCAGTCTATTAGGTTATATTTAGAACAGCAGTCAGTCCATTGGGGTTTCTATAGAATAGTTCATTATTTGGCAGTCAGTGCATTGGGGATATATAGAATAGCTCATTATTTGGCAGTCAGTCTTTTGATGGATATAGATAACACCTCCCTAATTTATAGGCAGTCCATTGGTGTGGGAATGGAATGGCTCACTAATTGGCAATCAGTCTGTTAGGTTATGTTTAGAACAGAAGTCAGTCCATTGGGGGATATATAGAATAGCTCATAATTTGGCAGTCAGTCCATTGGGGGATATATAGAATAGCTCATTATTTGGCAGTCAGTCTGTTGATGGATATAGATAACAGCTCCCTAATTTATAGGCAGTCCATTGGTGGGTGTATGGAACGACTCACTATTTGGCAATCAGTCTGTTATGTTATGTTTAGAACAGATCATTATTTTACAAGCAGCCTCTTAGTGGATGTATAGAATAGCTCATTATTTGGCAGTCAGTCTGTTGATGGATGTAGATAACAGCTCCCTAATTTATGGGTAGTCCATTGGTGGGTGTATGGAACGACTCACTATTTAGCAATCAGTCTGTTAGGTTATGTTTAGAACAGGTCATTATTTTACAAGCAGCCTCTTAGTGGATGTATAGAATAGCTCATTATTTGGCAGTCAGTCTGTTGATGGATGTAGATAACAGCTCCCTAATTTATGGGTAGTCCATTGGTGGGTGTATGGAACGACTCACTATTTGGCAATCAGTCTGTTAGGTTATGTTTAGAACAGGTCATTATTTTACAAGCAGCCTCTTGGTGGATGTATAGAATAGCTCATTATTTGGCAGTCAGTCTGATGATGGATGTGGATAACAGCTCCCTAATTTATAGGTAGTCCATTGGTGGGGGAATAGCACGGCTCACTATTTGGCAATCAGTCTGTTATTGTATGTTTAGAACAGGTCATTATTTTATAAGCAGCCTCTTATTGGATGTTTAGAATAGCTCATTATTTGGCAGTCAGTCTCTTGGTGGATGTGTGGAACATAAGATTTTCCCAGTCTGGGACCTTTTTTCACAAAAAAGTACAGTTTCAGGCTGTTCCCGAAACGCCAAAAACGCAGACACAACAATCCCTTCATCGGTTGAATCTCAACAATAACGTGACCCTTCTTCATTGTTAGTCACAGACCCATTGGCTAATGGGATCCCTGCCATCACAGGATTATGATGATGTAGCTCCCTTTGCACATTTTACGTTCATTCTCCATCAGTCTGACACACACTTTGTCAGCGGCACTTGATAATGTGTCTCCGCAGCTCCATACAAGAGGAAAAAAAAAGAAGTATCAGAAACATGATATGATTAATGGTGAGAAAAGTGCGGAGGATCAGAGATGTCAGGAGTTTTTCTTCTCTTTGAAGATACAGTCTCATCACGGCGGAGTATCGCTTCGTGGAAACGCTTCGGAGGATTCCCGTCCATTACACTTTTCCCCGACGACGACAGGGGATTAGTCCACATGACAGTCAGGCGGGGGGGGGGGGACGGACGGGACAGCGGGAGGCAGACGGGGAGGGAATAACGGCGTGCTTCATCATGAACCTGGAGGAACGATGACTGAGGAATGATGAGGCTTTCAAACAAAGGACAGAGTGATTACACTTAAAAAAAAAAAAAAAAAACGCTAATGTGAAACGCTCTTGGTTTATGACAAGCCAATGTCAGATATGATGACACTGTGTGTGTGAGGGTATGTAGAGCGACGGAAAAACTCATAAAGATAAGGCTCACTCTATCACACAGTGTCCTCTAAAGGGCAAGTGTGACATTTGAGGGGATTTATTGGCAGAACAGAGTGTCTGGTACTAACATAATTATGTTTGTATGAGTCTATAATCTCTGGATCTTTACGTTACAGAAGAAGGAAGAAGTCGGTGCCTCTTCCATTGGGATGATTATTGAGAACTGGTAATAAACTGATACAGGTTTAATTCAATTATTCTAAAAATTATTTCTTTTTGAGACTAAAGTCAGCTCACTGTCAAAGTGCATCAGGGCAAATGGATGATTTCCTGAATTAAAGAAATTCATTGAAATTATTCCTTAAGAGGTTTGCAAATATTTTCAACGGATCTTTGTTCAGGGCGATGCCGACTATTATGACGGTAAATTTCAAGTCATTCCGAGATACTTTTTGTTTTTGAGAAGAAATTCAGCTCACTATCAAAGTGCATCAGGGCAAATGGATCATTTCCTGTTTTTCAAAAATTCATGAAAAATATTCCTTAAGAGATATGCAAATATTTTCAACGGATCCTTGATCAGGGCGATGCCGACTATTATGACGGTAAATTTCAAGTCATTCCGAGATACTTTTTTTTTTTTTTAAGAAATTCAGCTCACTGTAAAAGTGCATCAGGGCAAATGGATAATTTCCTGATTTTCAAAAAATCATTAAAAATATTCCTTAAGAGATATGCAAATATTTTCAACGGATCCTTGTTCAGGGCGATGCCGACTATTATGACGGTAAATTTCAAGTCATTACGAGATACTTTTTGTTTTTTTGAAGAAATTCAGCTCACTGTCAAAGTGCATCAGGGCAAATGGATAATTTCCTGATTTTCAAAAATTCATGAAAAATATTCCGTAAGAGGTTTGCAAATTTTTCCAACAGATCCTTGTTCAGGGCGATGCCGACTATTATGACGGTAAATTTCAAGTCATTCCGAGATACTTTTTGTTTTTTTGAAGAAATTCAGCTCACTGTCAAAGTGCATCAGAGCAAATGGATCATTTCCTGATTTTCAAAAATTCCTTAAAATTATTCCTTAAGAGGTTTTCAAATATTTTCATCAGATCCTTGTTCAGGGCGATGCCAACTATTATGACGGTAAATTTCAAGTCATTCCGAGATACTTTTTGTTTTCGTGAAGAAATTCAGCTCACTGTCAAAGTGCATCAGGGCAAATGGATCATTTCCTGATTTTCAAAAATTCATGAAAAATATTCCGTAAGAGGTTTGCAAATATTTTCAACGGATCCTTGTTCAGGGCGATGCCGACTATTATGATGGTGAATTTCAAGTCATTTCGAGATACTTTTTGTTTTTTTGAAGAAAGTCAGCTCACTGTCAAAGTGCATCAGAGCAAATGGATCATTTCCTGATTTTCAAAAATTCATGAAAAATATTCCTTAAGAGATATGCAAATATTTTCAACGGATCCTTGTTCAGGGCGATGCCGACTATTATGACGGTAAATTTCAAGTCATTCCGAGAGACTTTTTGTTTTCGTGAAGAAACTCAGCTCACTGTCAAAGTGCATCAGGGCAAAAGGATTTTTTCCTGATTTTTAAAAAAATCATTAAAATTATTCCTTAAGAGGTTTGCAAATATTTCCAACGGATCCTTATTCAGGGCGATGCCGACTATTATGACGGTAAATTTCAAGTCATTCCGAGATACTTTTTGTTTTTTTGAAGAAATTCAGCTCACTGTCAAAGTGCATCAGAGCAAATGGATCATTTCCTGATTTTCAAAAATTCCTTAAAATTATTCCTTAAGAGGTTTTCAAATATTTTCATCAGATCCTTGTTCAGGGCGATGCCGACTATTATGACGGTAAATTTCAAGTCATTCCGAGATACTTTTTGTTTTCGTGAAGAAAGTCAGCTCACTGTCAAAGTACATCAGGGCAAATGGATAATTTTCTGATTTTCAAAAATTCATGAAAAATATTCCTTAAGAGATATGCAAATATTTTCAACAGACCCTTGTTCAGGGCGATGCCGACTATTATGACGGTAAATTTCAAGTCATTCCGAGATACTTTTTGTTTTTTTGAAGAAACTCAGCTCACTGTCAAAGTGCATCAGGGCAAATGGATAATTTCCTGATTTTCAAAAAATCATTAAAATTATTCCTTAAGAGGTTTGCAAATATTTTCAACAGATCCTTGTTCAGGGCGATGCAGACTATTATGACGGTAAATTTCAAGTCATTCCGAGATACTTTTTGTTTTTGAGAAGAAATTCAGCTCACTGTCAAAGTGCATCAGGGCAAATGGATAATTTTCTGATTTTCAAAAATTCATGAAAAATATTCCTTAAGAGATATGCAAATATTTTCAACAGATCATTGTTCAGGGCGATGCCGACTATTATGACGGTAAATTTCAAGTCATTCCGAGATACTTTTTGTTTTTGAGAAGAAATTCAGCTCATTGTCAAAGTGCATCAGGGCAAAAGGATTTTTTCCTGATTTTTAAAAAATCATTAAAATTATTCCTTAAGAGGTTTGCAAATATTTTCAACGGATCCTTATTCAGGGCGATGCCGACTATCATGACGGTAAATTTCAAGTCATTCCGAGATACTTTTTGTTTTCGTGAAGAAACTCAGCTCACTGTCAAAGTGTATCAGGGCAGATTGGATGATTTCCTCATTTCTAAAAAATCATTTAAATTATTCCTTAAGAGGTTTGCAAATTTTTCCAACAGATCCTTGTTCAGGGCGATGCCGACTATTATGACGGTAAATTTCAAGTCATTCCGAGATACTTTTTGTTTTCGAGAAGAAAGTCAGCTCACTGTCAAAGTGCATCAGGGCAAATGGATAATTTTCTGATTTTCAAAAATTCATGAAAAATATTCCCTAAGAGATATGCAAATATTTTCAACAGATCATTGTGTAGGGCGACAACGACTATTATGACGGTAAATTTCAAGTCATTCCGAGATACTTTTTGTTTTTTTGAAGAAAGTCAGTTCACTGTCAAAGTGCATCAGGGCAGATGGATAATTTCCTGATTTTCAAAAATTCATGAAAAATATTCCTTAAGAGGTTTGCAAATATTTTCAACAGATCCTTTTTCAGGGCAACACCGACTATTATGACGGTAAATTTCAAGTAATTCCGAGATACTTTTTGTTTTTTTGAAGAAACTCAGCTCACTGTCATAGTGCATCAGGGCAAATGGATCATTTCCTGATTTTCAAAAATTCATGAAAAATATTCCTTAAGAGGTTTGCAAATATTTTCAACAGATCCTTGTTCAGGGCGATGCCGACTATTATGACGGTAAATTTCAAGTCATTCCGAGATACTTTTTGTTTTTGAGAAGAAGTGGCTCCGTGGGAACGCTCAATAAGAATTAGGTCGTTACCCGAGGCCCAGTTCGATGGATAATAAGAAGACGGAGTCAAAAACTGGGACGTCCCCTTGTTCTCAGGACCAGTGTATATTTGAGTTTCTGCTCCTCAGACACTTTTTAAAGGTCACATTATACTCAGCGATTTTCTACCGGGAGAACTTTTTCCTCCGTCGACCGGGGTCAGAGCCCGGAGGAAATTACAAAGTCTTTCATGCTGCATTTATTATAAATATCCTTTTTCTTCTTCTGATGAGCGTCTACACACCCATCACCATAGCAGCAGACTTTCACTCATTCCAGGAAGTTGACACTCGGCTTTCCTTTCGCTGTCAGAGCAAAAAAAACCGGAGCGTCCGTTTCCTTCTCACGGCAGGATCCAGTGAACGCTTGAGCTCACAGAGTAATGAGCGGTGGTGCGTTCAGGTAACGTCAGCCGTGTTCTCGTCACAATCCGCTCAGTCCATTTCGGAGCAAGCTGATCCTTCCTGTGGCTTCTGTCGGCTCAAACATCTGCGCGCAGTCGTTTCTTCCTCATCATGCCGTCATGTTTTCATGCACCGCTTCTCTCCGCTATTACAGACGTTTCCACCATTTCATGAATTGTTAGTTATAGAAACTCCTGCAGATCCAGAATGTCATTATTAAACATAGGAATAATGTTTGGCAGCATAGGTGACATTTTAAAAATATGATAATTCTGTGTGGTTACACTGTTTTTACGGTGTAATATATTATTTTATTTTAGTTCCGATAGGATGTTATAAACACATGGATTTGATTACATTTTCCGAAAATGCTCTGTTTAAAGAAAAGTACACAAATTGTGTGCGAGAAGTTTGAAAGAAAATCATTTTAAATAAGTGACAAATAGTTATTTCTAATCGTGAACTGGAGAAACACTGCTGTTATCTGTAGATTTTCCATTTTTTTTTGCAATAGTTAGTGTCTTTTGTGTTGATGATTGTGGATGCGTTTACTCAATACGCCCTCTAGGCGGCACTGTCGAGCGCCAAGTTGCAGGCATTAACAAACGCGGCGGGCGGCAATTTTATCGTGCTCGGTCTGAACTAGAAAGTAACACGAGCTCTTGGCAGTTTTTAAATCCAAGTGTCCGTATAGACTCTTCTTCGTATATCGTATTTAGCGTAAAAGTATTTAAAAACAGGCACGTAATTACGTGAAAACAATACCGCGGTCGCAAAAATGGCTACGCTCCTCTCTTGATTCTTGTTCTTGTTTACTTTGTCGTGTGTTTCATGACCTGAAAAACACGTGTACCAGTTGTCGTTGATGTACGTGAAATGTTTGACGTATTAATTTGCCCCGCCCATTTCCAATTCGCCCCGCCCATTCTCAATTTGCCCCGCCCATTTCAACGTTTCCCCCGCCCATTTCCAATTTGCCCTGCCAATTCTCAATTTGCCTCGCCCATTTATAATTTGCCCTGCCCATTTCCAATTTGCCCCGCCCATTTCCAATTTTCCCCGCCCATTTCAAATTTGCCCCGCCCATTCTCAATTTGCCCCGCCCATTTATAATTTGCCCTGCCCATTTCCAATTTGCCCCGCCCATTTCCAATTTGCCCCGCCCATTTCCAATTTGCCCCGCCATTCTCAATTTGCCCCGCCCATTTCCAATTTGCCCCGCCCATTCAATGAACCCCTTTAATGTCACACTTAAATTTTGTTTAGTAGTTTTAGTGCACGTTAAGTGCCTTAAATTTTACAATTTATTCAAAAATGATGATAATAATGATAAGAATTTTTAGATATTTAAAACACATTGTTAGAAACCTAGGATTGTAATTGTTTAATTAATAAGCTGCGTAAAATAGATCTAAGATTTGATAACGTTACTACATTTTGTCCTAGTTTTTGTCATATTGACATTATTTTTGTTTACTTAACGTCTCCTTTTCGTTAATTTTTCGTCAGACGGTGATGTTTTCGTCTCACGATTTTTAATTTAAACGTGTTTTGGTGCGACTCAGATCACCGACATGAGCTTTAACCTCTGCGTCGGTGTTAATTAAAGTATAAAAACAAAACTGTAGTGAATGCAAACAAAATAAAAAAGCTTTGTCAGAGAGGCACGACATGTGGGTAATCTGGCGACGCTAATCCGTGCCGTCACCGCGTGTTATCAGAATACTCAACGGAAGCTTAGCCGAATGACAACGCTTTAAAAAAAATGCACCAATCTGAGGGATTAGATCAGACTCTCGGGCTCACACACGTTTTCACTGTAACATGTGAAAATTATTTTTAGTCCCATAATGAAGATGATATATATCTAAATATATGTATAAAAAACCCCCTGACATCAGCTTTATAGGAACATAAACAGGCCTCCAGGTTGACGAAGGTGGATCGTTTTTCCCTCCCGTGACTTTTGCAGCGATATCACGAGGGTTTTTAAACTAACCGTTTAAGAGCGACAACGTCCACGGATTTGACATTTATGTGGACGTTTTATCTTCGTCTGGAGTCTGGAATCTCACAGCTCTCTCTCTCTCTCCCGCGGGAGTTTCTTTGTGCCTGTTAACGCAGATTTGCAGAATGTGCAGTTTCTTCTTCAGCGAGAATGGAATCAAGAGGAGTAAAAATAGTCCGACGTGTTCGCTGACGTATTAAGTTTCTCTCGTTGTCATGCGCAGCAGATGCTGCTCATGACAGTACAGTTATTAAAGGTTCACTCTGGTCATTTATTTCATTTATTAACTCAAATGAAGGATTATTGTGTGTTGTTGATGTTTTGTTTGTGATCTTATTTTGGTTTTGTTTGTATTGATGATGAGATTAGTACGGTGGCAAAACTGAGGTGCAAAACACGAACGCAAATCACAGAACACAACACAAATCAAAAAAACACAAATGCAAATCAAAAAACACAAAAACACAAATCAAAAACACAAAAACACAAATCAAAAACACAAAAACATTAACTCAAAACAGAAACACAAATCACACAACACGAACGCAAAAGCAGAAAACACGAAAAGTTAACTCACAACGCAAACACAAATCACACAACGCAAACACAAAAGCAGAAAACACTAATTTATTAACTCACAACGCAAACACAAAAGCAGAAAACACTAATACATTAACTCACAACGCAAACACAAAAGCAGAAAACACTAATACATTAACTCACAACGCAAACACAAAAGCAGAAAACACTAATACATTAACTCACAACGCAAACACAAAAGCAGAAAACACTAAAACATTAACTCACAACGCAAACACAAATCACACAACGCAAACACAAAAGCAGAAAACACAAAAACATTTGTGTTTGCGTTGTGAATTAATGTTTTTGTGTTTTCTGCTTTTGTGTTTGTGTTGTGTGATTTGTGTTTCCGTTTTGAGTTAATGTTTTTGTGTTTTTGATTTGCGTTTGTGTTTTTTGATTTGCGTTTGTGTTTTTTGATTTGCGTTTGTGTTTTTTTGATTTGTGTTGTGTTTTGTGATAGTGTTTTGCACCTCAGGGCCACCGTAGGTTAGGCTAAAATTAGCCTTGAGATTCAGTCTGGTCCCATGTTTAGTAACTGGTGTTGAGTAATGATTCGGACGATATATATATATATATATATATATACACATATATATATATATGTGTATATATATATATATATATACACAGGAAGTGATTCGACAAAAAAAAGCGGGATTCAAGAGACAAAGACGCGTCCTTGAAAAGGTTCCAAAGCAAATTCTACTGTTCAACAAAAATGGCCGTTCGGCAAAAAAAAATATATTGGCCCCACCCGCCTTTGCGCTGCCACTGTATGCGAACAAACGCTCCCTCATTTAGGTCTGATAGTTTCAGGTGAAGGAAGGTCACGTACTGCAGCTTTAAACGATGTAAACACAAATTTCTGTAACTTCATAATTCTTACTTATGTGGACCAAGAAATTCCAAAACTGTCATAATGTGTAAGTAAAAACATAAAAAAGCTTCAGGTCGGACAGTTTTATAATCAACTGTTGCCCCTTGTTTTGAATCTGGACTGTACCACGTGATAATAAAGCACGTTTAATTGTCTCTGGATGTCCACGCTGACGCAGACCACCCGGGTGTTTTCTCATCATGATCATGATCATTATCATGATCATGATCTCAGTCGAGTTTTTACCTGCTTCAACAAACCAGAGGCTCAGTCCAATCAGAGGAAATACTATAAATATAAAGGTCATCAAATGGGGTAACGGGTCAGATCAGGTAGACTAATAAATTAGAAAATGCTGCAGAACTTGGAAAAAAATGCTCCAGACAATCTGGCAGAGGTAAAAAAAAGAAAAGAATGGTTCAAATTATACAAAGTGGAACTGATGAGCTGCAGGTGAGGAGAGAGAGAGAGAGAGAGCGAGAGAGAGAGAGAGAGAGAGAGAGAGAGAGAGAGGTCCAGGTGAACCAGCTGATTTCATGGAGAGGAAGATCTGAACTGACAGGAGAGAGAGAGAGGAAAAAACAGTCTATAAATGCAACAAACACTTTGTCTGTTAATCATTAAAAATCTCTTCTGTTGACTTCAAAGCTGCCTTGTGATGGTTGACGTTGAATAAAAAACTAATATTTGGGGTAAAAATATACCATAGTGGCCTGGAAGTGCAGCTCAAATCCAAAAGTATTTAACTTAACTTACAAACTACCAGGATTATTTGTTACGATCCGTTTGTCAGTCAAGTTATTAGGTTGTCAGTTAGTTATAAGATGATACTCATACAAATATTCAGCTGACAGTTACCACACACCACGACTTATTGAAAAGTAAACCATAGCAAACCATCGTGTGTCCGCAACCGGCCGACTATTGACAAAAGATCGTAAAATAAAAAATAATATTACTCAACAATGACGTCAGTAATCCATAATATGGGCCTAAACTAAGATAATACAATGGTTTTCATCATTTTTATATCTCTATTAACAAAGAAAATACTTCATTTGTATCGCACTCGCTTCGCTGCTTTCGGCGCCATTTTTGTTATGTGAAAACACGCAATGCATTATGGGTAGCCCTTGCTCCCAAGGGTGGTCTCAGAAAAAAAATCTCAATATTGAGGGCGATACAGCCCTTAAACTTGACCCTCAACTTAATTTTTCTGAGAATCAGGACAGCACTTGCACTAGAGGGAGAACATTTTTGAGATTGAGGGTTAAGCAAGGAATTGGAATTCACCCTAAATTCTCACAATTTCTCGATTTTATTCTTGGAAGATTATGGCTTTATTCTCATTACATTACAACTTTATTCTCAAATAACTTTTTTTTAAAAAGTCTCCAGTCTCATACTAAATGAATCTATGTCATTGTAGCCTCTTTCTATTATTGTTTATGACCTGTATTTATTTATTATTCTGTGACACAGGTTAATGTTTCTATTCCTAGTCTAAATATAAATCGTATTTTTTTTTTCTTTCATACTCTGAGTCTGTTTGTATGTAAATGTTCAGATTAAAACTGCAGCAAATGATGAACGTTACATTGTTTCTGTTCACAAAGAACAAACAGAGGCAGAAAAAACAACAAAAACTGACTCACTTTTCCTTCTTCTTCTTCTTCTTCTTCTTCTTCTTCTTCTTCTTCAGAGTGTTTTACTTCCAGGTTCCAGGTTTGTTTATCTTGACTTTAAAGTTCACACATTCTTACAAAATTAAAAAACACTAAATGTCTCCTTCCCTCCGTCGCGTCTCCACGTTTGATGAAACACAGTGAAGTCGTTGCTCTTCTTCTTCTTCTTCTTCTTCTTTGGTCTTTTCACTCATTACAATCAGCTTCTCTAGCGAGTTCCACCTGAGCCTCGTTATCTCCTCTCCTTCAGGATAATGACGTCATGACGCTCACTCTCCCTGCACCAAACCCCATAGAGATAACCAGTGATTTTAACGTCACAGAGACACAGGAGTTGTTGATCCACTGCTGCCTCCATCACTAAGTTTAAAGGCGCCGTATGTAAGAATGTGGCCAAAAACGGTTACTACATTCAAATTCAAAATACAGAGGTCTGTTTAGGTTTCGTTTTCTGAAGTAAGTATCATAGAATAAAACACTAACATTTGTGGTAAACATATACCATAGTGGCCTGGAAGTGCAGCTCAAATCCCGTATTTAACTTAATTTACAAAATACCAAGACACCAATTAAGGCTCGTGGAGTGACAATAAAACATTCATTTAATTTTAAAGAATGAACTAACACAGTGAACCTTATGGCAAAAGTGTGATATAAGAAATAATGAAAAGCCAAAAATCAGCGGCTCTTATTTTGAAAACCAGGTTTAAAGGCGCCATATGTAAGAATGTGGCCAAAAACAGTTACTACATTCAAATTCAAGATACCGAGGTCTTTTAGGTTTTCGTTTTCTGACGTAACTGGCAACCCGTGGTTGCTCGGGCAGCTGAGACTCTACTGACTGCAATGATCGGTAGACGGCGGTAGGTGGCGCCACATGACGCCAAAACAATGCAAAATTAATGCAAAATATTGTCTGTACTGTTGTTGTTGGTGAGTTCAGTTTGTTATATGAACATTATTCCTGAGTCTCTGTGACATATTAGGAGGATTTTATGGCCAGTTGCTTTAGATTTATTACATAATGCACCTTTAAAGAAAGTGGTGATATATATCAATATTAAAACATATAACATCAAAAGCAAATTTATGCAGTAAAACTTGCGAACATGTACAGAAAACATGATGCTTTCCTAAGGGACAGATTTTATTTTTTAAAACAACTAGATGTACATGTAACTTTAATCTACTCTGATATTCTAAAGGTTCATTTATACAACATTTTTTCTGTTTTTTACGACCTAAACGGCATCTCCATCACTTTTGTTGATGGTACGGACGCGTTTACTCAATCCTTCCTCTAGAGGACAGTATCGAGCACCAAGTTGCAGGCATCAACAAACATGGCGGCCGTTGAAGAGTTTATTTTATGGAAATAGACAGAAACACAAGTGGATTCTGCGTTTTCTGACGTAACTGGCAACCCGTGGTTGCTCAGCAGCTGAGACTCTACTGACTGCAATGATCGGTAGATGGCGGTAGGTGGCGCCACATGACGCCAAAACATGATTTCAAAACATAAACATGATTTGCAGTCTGCAAAATATATTTTTTAATGCAAATATTTTGTCTGTACTGTTGTTGTTGGTGAGTTCAGTTTGTTATATGAACATTATTCCTGAGTCTCTGTGACATATTAGGAGGATTTTATGATTTATTACAAAATGCACCTTTAAATGTCTTATTTTGAAATCCTTTGTTCAGATTGACCTCAGTGACATAAAGTGACCACACGAGGCAGCAGTAGACCTGCAGCTGCTGTGTCCCCCCCCGTGAGCTAAAATCACTGATTTTATCAATGGAGTTTGGTGCGGGAGAGTGAGCGGTTTAGTGATCCGAACAATGGCCACGCACTGAGTTGCTACCGAGTGATTGGCTTCATTTTTGTTTTCGTCTTCTAAGCAGTTGAACAGGTGTACCTAATAAAGTGGTATAAACAGGTATAAATGTGATGCGTGGAGTCGAAAATGAAAGTGAATTTGATCTAAATATAGAAAAGTAGATTTCATGTCTTTCTCCCAGATTTAGGTCAGTGGGACAGAAGAGACAGTTTGTCTGTGTCTCTGCTCTCCTGGGATTATATTCTCTGAACATCAAAGAACCATTTTATCACACACACACACACACACACACACACACACACATTCTTGTACTTGCTGCATACTGAGGACCAGCATTTCCACTTTATAAATCAGCACAATTACAAATATCTACTTCATGAATGACATCTACAAAGAACTACTGGTTGCAGTACCATAAAATGTCTGCAGGTGGAGCCCCAGAGCAAAAAGGGCTGGAAAACTTTTTCGATTTTATTTTATTTTTTTAATTTTTGGTCCAACATTTTACAAAAACGTCATACTATACTATGTAGACCAACATTTAAAAAAGAATTTGACAAAAAAATGTTGGTCCAACATTTGACAAAAACGTCATACTATACTATGTCTTCCAAATATTGGAAAAAAATTTTTGACCCAAAATTAAAAAAAAAAATTTGACCCAAAATTTGAAAAAAATTTGACCCAAAATTTGAAAAAAATTTGACCCAAAATTTGAAAACAATTTGGCCCACAATTGGAAAAAATTTGACCCAAAATTTGAAAAAAAAAAATGACCCAAAAATTTTGGTCCAAAATTTGACAAAAACGTCATTCTATACTATGTCGTCCAAAATTTGAAAAAAAAAAATGTACCCAAAATTTTTGGTCCAAAATTTGAAAAAAGAAATTTGGTCCAAAATTTGAAAAAAAAAAATATGTCCAAAATTTGAAAAAAAAAAATTGGTCCAAAATTTTAAAAAAAATATTATGGTCCAAAATTTGAGAAAAAATCATCCAAAATTTAAATTTTTGACAAATTGAGTATAGCATGTTATAGCAACCTAAGGAAGTGATTTCAATGAAAACAAAGTGAGGACCGGCCAAAATGTCCTCACTCCGTAAAAATGACCTCACTTTGTTGGTTTAAAACCCTCACTGGTCCTCAGTATGCTGCAAGTACAAGAACACACACACACACACACACACACACACACACACACACACACACACACACACACACACACACACACACACACACACACACACACACACACACACACACACTTGTGTAGTTTTGTTAATTTAGTTTCTCAGGTTCGTTTTATCCAACAGCCAATCAGAATTCAAAGAAAACACGTGTGATATCACGTTCTGTAGCATCACACACTTTGTTTGTTTGTGTCACATTTGCATGTTCAGAACGTCCTGTGCTCTCATTGGTCAACGTCTCTGGGGGAAAAGACAACTGGCCACCAGGGGGCGACTCGTTTGTTTTAGTTGTAGTCAAATAGGAATAATAGCACTAATTGCAGGTGTAAAAATAGTAGTAGTGGAAGTAGTTGGAGATGTAACAGTAGTAGTAATAGTTGTAGATCTAGAAGTAGTAGTAATAGTAGTAGTAGTGGTAGTTGCTGTAGATGTAAAGGTAGTAATAGTACATCTTAGTAGTAGTATTTGTAGATGTAAATGTAGTAGTAATAGTAGATGTAAAAGTAGTAAAAAAATTGTAGTTGTAGATCTAGAAGTAGTAGAAATAGTAGTAATAGTAGTAGTAGTAGTAGTAGTAGTAGTAGTTGTAGATGTAAAAGTAGTAGTAATAGTAGCAGTAGTTGATGTAGATGTAAAAATAGTAGTAATAGTAGATGTAAAAGTAGTACAAATAGTGGTTGTAGATGTAAAAGTAATAGAAATAGTAGTTGTAGATCTAGAAGTAGTAGAAATAGTAGTAGTAGTAGTAGTAGTAGTAGTATTAGTAGTTGAAATATTAGTAAATAGTAGATGTACAAGTAGTAAAAATAGTAGCTGTAGTAATTTGTAGATGCAAAAGTAGTAGTAATAGTAGTAGTAGTTGATGTAGAAGTAGTATAAATAGTAGTAATAGTAGTAGTATTAGTACATGTAAACATTTTAGTAGTAGTAGTTGTAGATGTAAATGTAATAGTGGTAGTAGATGTAAAAGTAGTAAAAATTGTGGTTGTAGATCTAGAAGTAGTAAAAATAGTAGTAACAGTAGTAGTAGTAGTTGTAGATGTAAATGTAGTAGTAATAGTACGAGTTATATTAGTAGTTATATTAGTATTAAAGTTATCAGTGACATTCCAGTGCAAAATAAAATAAAAGCATGAGTCTGTGAAACGACCTCCAACAAAGTCCATGAAAACACAGAAAAACAAGAGTGACGTCGTCATGGCAACGGCTGATGGTTTTAAAAATGATAAACCCATGTGTGTGTGTGTGTGTGTGTGTGTGTGTGTGTGTGTGTGTGTTCAATCTGTCAACAGCTAATGAATGTGAAGCTCAAACCTCTCATGTGTTCAGGTCAAAGGTCACACAGTCAGTCGTCCATGTGTTTCCCCACAGACTGTAAAACCTCTGAGTGTTCACCGCGTCACCGTCTCTGAATCCAGCCGCGTGTCGTCATCGACGTGTTCGTGTGTGTGTGTCTGTGTTACCATCGTTCAACTGGACACAAACACACACACACTGAACACAACGGGAAGTGAACGCAGCAGCATCTGCTTCAGTCTCATCACTGATGACTTCACTGTCTGCAGGAGAAACAATCTGACAACTTTAGTGACAGGACAACTTCCTGTTTGGACGATGTCAGGAAACAGACGTCTGGCACATGTTGTCTGCATAATGTAACATGTGGACATGTATTAATAACATGGTATTGTTAATAACAACAGCTACAAGCTTGTTTTCATCTACAAATTACAACATCAACAAAGCAAAGGTTCAAATTCTATCCCATAATACAACAGAAATGTCTCCAAAATGGCTGCTACACTTCACTCACACCTCTCCTGTAGATTACATGACAACACATTTTTATATTTCATATATTTTTTATAAATACATTCTTTTTCAGTCCCAATAAAAAATATTCCTCATAAGTAGGAACACGTATTTTTCCCTTCTAACTAAATAAGTAAATAAATACAGTATTGTACTTGTTAATAAAATAGTGTTATCTACAGGAGACCAGTGACGTCGTTGTGATTCCGTACACTATAGTATGGTGATGATTTAAACGATGGAACAGTCCAACAGATGAATTAAAGAAGGGTAAAAACATAAATCACTTTAAAAGGATAAACAAAATACAGTATTTGAAATAAATACAAAGATGAAGAACAGCAGTTTCATTAATCCAGGCAACAGAGAGTGTTTTAAATACAGAAATACTCTTGTGTTGTACTGAAAACATTAAGAACATTGTATGAAATATTGTGTAAATATTTGATTGTGTGTAACAGGAACATATGAGTTTATATTTCTTGCCTGTTGCTTTTCAAACACGTGAAATAAACGATATATTAATGTCAAAGATGGAATAAGCAGGTAAAGAAAGTCATTTCAGGTTCTTTGTGTTTAGAAAACTTTCTGCAAAAGTGTTTTTTTGCGGCTAAAGAAAAGATGACGTAACGACAGCATCGAGACAAAACGTGGACTCTTCCAGCTTCAAATTGCCGATGACACGCGGTTAGTAAGACTAATCCAGACAGACTTTTTTGGAATCAGCAGCTAAACCCTGACACGACCTCCCACCTCCCCTCCCCCGCCGTTCACCCCCTCACGTCTGGTTTTCTCATTCACAGAAGAAGAAGAAGAGATTTCAGCCGTCACTCCGGAGCGGAAACCCTGGAGACCCCCGGGGAGACGCCATCATCCTCGTGTTACCGGTGCCGAACATCAGCCTCGCTGTGGACACGGAGACGAGCGTGACTGAAGCCAGAGGTTCTTGGTTCTTTTCCACAACGGGAGCTTAACGACCTGTGACCTTGAGCTTAAGCCAAACTTATAAAGAATCTGTGAGGCTAACCGTGTTTTTCCTTCCACAAAAACCCTCTGTTTTCACGCACTGTTTGCTGAGCGAGGTTCAGTCGTAGCGTGATTACCAGAGGAACGACACACAACACGCAGAAAACAACGGGGAAGCGTGATGGTTTGTACATGTGTTTCAGGTCATTAAGTTTCCACAGAGGAAAAGACGCTCATTACTCTCATCTGTTTGAATGATGATTTTTAACAAATAACCTCTCTGTGATACACAATAGCTGCCTGACAAACATTAGCCGTTGTTTATTGAAACTGACTTCTTTGACCAGGGCCGTTTCTAGCTGTTTGGGGGCCCTATGCGAGATACTATTTGGGGGGGCCCCTATTTTTTTTTTTCAAACTCGAGGTAGCAGTTCCTCACTTTTTCATATATATTCTGTGATGATGCAGCAGTTTGTTACATTTTAAGAGAAACATGTTTAATATAAACTTTAAGGTAGCATAACAAGGTGGCATAACAAGGTAGCATAACAAGGTAGCATAACAAGGTAGTATAACAAGGTAGTATAACAAGGTGGCATAACAAGGTAGCATAACAAGGTAGTATAACAAGGTAGCATAACAAGGTAGTATAACAAGGTGGCATAACAAGGTAGCATAACAAGGTAGCATAACAAGGCAGTATAACAAGGTAGTATAACAAGGTGGCATAACAAGGTATCATAACAAGGTAGTATAACAAGGTAGCATAACAAGGTAGTATAACAAGGTGGCATAACAAGGTAGCATAACAAGGTAGCATAACAAGGTAGTATAACAAGGTGGCATAACAAGGTATCATAACAAGGTAGTATAACAAGGTAGCATAACAAGGTAGTATAACAAGGTGGTATAACAAGGTAGCATAACAAGGTAGTATAACAAGGTGGCATAACAAGGTGGTATAACAAGGTAGCATAACAAGGTAGTATAACAAGGTGGCATAACAAGGTAGCATAACAAGGTAGCATAACAAGGCAGTATAACAAGGTAGCATAACAAGGTAGTATAACAAGGTAGCATAACAAGGTAGCATAACAAGGTAGCATAACAAGGCAGTATAACAAGGTAGCATAACAAGGTAGTATAACAAGGTAGCATAACAAGGTAGCATAACAAGGTAGCATAACAAGGTAGTATAACAAGGTGGCATAACAAGGTATCATAACAAGGTAGTATAACAAGGTAGCATAACAAGGTAGTATAACAAGGTGGCATAACAAGGTAGCATAACAAGGTAGTATAACAAGGTGGCATAACAAGGTGGCATAACAAGGTAGCATAACAAGGTAGTATAACAAGGTGGCATAACAAGGTAGCATAACAAGGTAGCATAACAAGGCAGTATAACAAGGTAGCATAACAAGGTAGTATAACAAGGTAGCATAACAAGGTAGCATAACAAGGTAGCATAACAAGGCAGTATAACAAGGTAGCATAACAAGGTAGTATAACAAGGTAGCATAACAAGGTGGCATAACAAGGCGGTATAACAAGGTAGTATAACAAGGTGGCATAACAAGGTAGCATAACAAGGTGGCATAACAAGGTGGTATAACAAGGTAGCATAACAAGGTAGTATAACAAGGTGGCATAACAAGGTAGCATAACAAGGTAGCATAACAAGGTAGCATAACAAGGTAGTATAACAAGGTGGCATAACAAGGTATCATAACAAGGTAGTATAACAAGGTAGCATAACAAGTTAGTATAACATGGTGGCATAACAAGGTAGCATAACAAGGTAGCATAACAAGGTGGCATAACAAGGTGGCATAACAAGGTAGCATAACAAGTTAGTATAACATGGTGGCATAACAAGGTAGCATAACAAGGTGGCATAACAAGGTAGCATAACAAGGTAGCATAACAAGGTAGCATAACAAGGTAGTATAACAAGGTGGCATAACAAGGTATCATAACAAGGTAGTATAACAAGGTAGCATAACAAGTTAGTATAACATGGTGGCATAACAAGGTAGCATAACAAGGTGGCATAACAAGGTAGCATAACAAGGTAGCATAACATAAAACAGTTTCAACCCACGATTCAAAAACAGTTAAAAAAAATAAATAACTAAACTTTCTTCTAAATAAATATAATGGATTTTAATGGGATTTTGTCAAGTAGTAGTAATAGTACTACTTGTAGGTGTAAAAGTAGTAGAAATAGCAGTAGTGGAAGTAGTTGTAAAAGTAGTAGTAGTATTTGTAGATGTAAATGTAGTAGTAATAGTAGATGTAGTAATAGAATGATGATTTTTTTAACAAATAACCTCTCTGTGATATACAACAGCTGCCTGATAGACAGACACGCTGTAACATTTAGCAACATTAGCTGTTGTTTATTGAAACTGACTTCTTTGACAGCAATTTTCCTTCCCGATGATTAAAAAGAGGCAAACAAACAAAAAGGAGGAAAAAGTTCAACAAACAGAGACGTCTGGAAATATTGAAAGAAATAAAACAAGAGCGAAACAAGAGTTTAGAAAATAACACAGAAGCCAAATATGTGTCTGAAATAAACATGTTTGCAATGTTCTGAAAACACAACTGTGTCTTTGTTCCATTTGTTTGCTGCAAATGTCAAGAGAAGCAAATAGTTTAGTAAAGTCAGTGAGTTTCAAACTGGAAAGTTTTCCTCCTGTCACTCAGAGAACACACAGTGAGGCTATGAAAATATTATGGGCTAGTAGAAGTAGTAATAGAAGGAGTAGAAGTAGATGTAAAAAGTAGTGGTAGTAGTAGTAGTAGTAGTAGTAGTAGTAGATGTAAAAAGTAGTGGTAGTAGTAGTAGTAGTAGTAGTAGTAGATGTAAAAAGTAGTGGTGGTAGTAGTAGTAGTAGTTGTCGATGTAAAAGTAGTAGCAATAGTATTAGTAGTAGTACTAGTACTAGTTGTAAATGTAAAAGTAGTAGCAGTTGTAGTAGTAGTAATTGTATATGTAAAAGTAGCAGTAGTGGTACTAGTACTATTTGTAGATGTAAAAGTAGTAGAAGTTGTAGATGTAGAAGTAGTAGAAATAGTAGTAGTAGAAGTAGTAATGGTAGTACTAGTACTAGTTGTAAATGTAAAAGTAGTAGCAGTTGTAGTAGTAGTAATTGTATATGTAAAAGTAGTAGAAGTAGTAGTTGTTTTTTTTATGCAATTTTTTACATAAAAGTACACACTGAATACCTGCTAATAAACTTTTCTCGAAGAGGAACTTTTGAGGAAGTGATGACATTTGTGATGTTCCTTGAATGTGTCTCGTTGCTGCTCCTCTCAGTTAAAGCAGAACAAACAATTCTGGTTGCTTTTTTGAGGGACTTTTTCTCTACAGAGCTCCCCCTACAGTTTGAAAGTACATAGTTTTACATAGTACACCAGCGTTAACATCCAAAACATCCGTGAACAAATATGTACTCCCAAAGCCCCCCAAAAAGCGACCAGAATTGTAAAGTTCTGCTTTAACTTAGAGGAGCAGCAACGAGATGCATTCAAGGAACATCACAAATATCATCACAACAGTACAGCCAAGATATTTGCAAAAAAATATATATTTTGCAGACCGAAAATCATGTTAATGTTTTGAAATCATGTTTTGGCATGTGGCGCCACCTACCGCCGTCTACCAATCATTGCAGTCAGTAAAGTCTCAGCTGCCGAGCAACCACGGGTTGCCAGTTACGTCAGAAAACAAAACTTAAAAGACCTCTGTGTTTTGAATTTGAATGTAGTTCTGCTTTAACTTAGAGGAGCGGCAACGAGATGCATTCAAGGAACATCATCAATAGACATCACTTCCCCATAGACTTCCTATCAAACTGATTAGTGGTTATTTAATGTATTCTCCAGTATTATTTCCTGGTTATCCTCAGAATGAACCTGGAAGACCACGATGTCCATGTTTTTAAAATGAAAAATGTGAGGGATTCCCTCTGAAAGCAAACGCGGGGCCACATTTTCACGGTGAATCATTTCTTCTTCTTCTTCTTCCTCCTCTGCGTCACTTTTTCCTGCATGTTTTACTGCAGGATGTCTATAAAATATAAAGGATTTTTCCATTCTCTGGGCGTTGAACCCTCAACCCCTGCTCCCCAGAGACGACACGTGTGCGGCCGGTGTCTCACCCTAGCCCGTCGCTATTCGTCCGAAAACGTAAGTGACTAACGCGTGACCTCGGGCCGTCGCTAATAAAACAGAGGCATGTGGATGAGGATCGTGTGGCTCTGGTACGGGGGAGTGAGTGAGTGAGTGTTTGATTGACTGCTGTGTGATGAATGACAGGAGGGTGTGGTGAACATCTGGCCTGAGGAGCTGGAGGAGACCTGGAGGAACTGGGTCAAGTAGTAGCTGCAAATCATGGTGTGTTTGTTTTTAATCTGCACTCGCTGCCAGATGCTCGGTCTTTACTTGAGCTCAGACACTGGAAGGTAAGATGTCAGTCAACGAGTGGCGCACACGCACACGCACACACACACACACACACACACACACACACACACACACACACACACACACACACACACACACACACACACACACAGTTATTAGACACATTTCCTGAACTTGTCACACATGCACATTCAAGAACTATCGGCTAGGGTTTCGTCTATTTCAAAAAATCCACCAAATTCAAGTATTTGACCTTATATATCAAACACAATCTGTTGAAAAATGAGGAAAGACTTTCCGACTTCTGAATTATTATCTGAATTTTGAACAATTCAGGAACATTATTGTACCTGAACTTGGTGAGGGTAACAGTGTGCGACGGTTGCACCTGCAATTAAAGGTGCATTATGTAATAAATCATAAAATCCTCCTAATATGTCACAGAGACTCAGGAATAATGTTCATATAACAAACTGAACTCACCAACAACAACAGCACAGACAAAATATTTGCATTAAAAAAAACATATTTTGCAGACTGCAAATCATGTTTATGTTTTGAAATCGTGTTTTGGCGTCATGTGGCGCCACCTACCGCCGTCTACCGATCATTGCAGTCAGTAGAGTCTCAGCTGCCCGAGCAACCACGGGTTGCCAGTTAGGTCAGAAAACGAAAACCTAAAAGACCTCGGTGTTTTTGAATTTGAATGTAGTAACCGTTTTTGGCCACATTCTTACATATGGCGCCTTTAAACCTGGTTTTCAAAATAAGAGCCGCTGATTTTGGCATTTCATTATTTCTTATATCACACTTTTGCCATACGGTTCACTGTTATTAGTTAATTCTTTAAAATTAAATGAACGTTTTATTGTCACTGCACGAGCCTTAATTGGTGTTTTGGTAGTTTGTAAGTTAAGTTAAATACTTTTGGATTTGAGCTGCACTTCCAGGCCACTATGGTATATTTTTACCCCAAATGTTAGTTTTTTATTCTCTGATACTTACGTCAGAAAACGAAACCTAAAAGACCTCAGTATTTTGAATTTGAATGTAGTAACCGTTTTTGGCCACATTCTTACATATGGCGCCTTTAAACTTAGTGATGGAGGCAGCAGTGGATCAACAACTCCTGTGTCTCTGTGATGTTAAAACCACTGGTTTTCTCTATGGACTTTGGTGCAAGAGAGTGAGTGACACAAACGTCACAAGCTTTTAGTGAAGAGGTTAATATCTGGTCAGTGTCATGACGTCATTATCCTGAAGGAGAGGAGATAACGAGGCTCAGGTGGAACTCGTTAGAGAAGCTGATTGTAATGAGTGAAAAGACCAAAGAAGAAGAAGAAGAAGAAGAAGAAGAGCAACGACTTCACTGTGTTTCATCAAACGTGGAGACGCGACGGAGGGAAGGAGACATTTAGTGTTTTTTAATTTTGTAAGAATGTGTGAACTTTAAAGTCAAGATAAACAAACCTGGAACCTGGAAGTAAAACACTCTGAGGAAGAAGAAGAAGAAGAAGAAGAAGAAGAAGAAGAAGAAGAAGGAAAAGTGAGTCAGTTTTTGTTCTGTTTGTTCTTTGTGAACAGAAACAATGTAACGTTCATCATTTGCTGCAGTTTTAATCTGAACATTTACATACAAACAGACTCAGAGTATGAAAGAAAAAAAAAAAATACGATTTATATTCAGACTAGGAATAGAAACATTAACCTGTGTCACAGAATAATAAATAAATACAGGTCATAAACAATAATAAAAGAAAGAGGCTACAATGACATAGATTCATTTAGTATGAGACTGGAGACTTTTTAAAAAAAAGTTATTTGAGAATAAAGTTGTAATGATGTAATGTAATGTAATGTAATGAGATTAAAGTCATAATCTTCCAAGAATAAAATCGAGAAATTGTGAGAATTTAGGGTGAATTCCAATTCCTATCTTAACCCTCAATCTCAAAAATGCTCTCTCTCTAGTGCAAGTGTTGTCCTGATTCTCAGAGAAATGAAGTTGAGGGTCAAGTTTAAGGGCTGTATCGCCCTCATTTTCCGAGACCACCCTTGGGAGCAAGGGCTACCCAGAATGCATTGCGTGTTTTCACGTAACAAAGATGGCGCCGAAAGCAGCGAAATGAGTACGATACAAATGAAGTATTTTCTTTGTTAATAGAGATATAAAAATGATGAAAACCATTGTATTATCTTAGTTTAGGCCCATATTATGGATTACTGACGTCATTGTTGCGTAACATTTGTTTTTATTTTTTACGATCTTTTGTCAATAGTCGGCCGGTTGCGGACACACGATGGTTTGCTATGGTTTACTTTTCAATAAGTCGTGGTGTGTGGTAACTGTCAGCTGAATATTTGTATGAGTATCATCTTATAACTAACTGACAACCTAATAACTTGACTGACAAACGGATCGTAACAAATAATCCTGACGTAAATACGCTAGCTTTCGCGTTATTCTGCCCCCTACAGTCTGAAGATGTATCTGCATTTAAGGGGTGTCCCATTTCTGGAACTTTTATAAAAAGGTTCTACCTGGAGCCAAAAAGGGTTCTCCTATGACAGGGGTCTGCAACCTTTAGAATGAAAAGAGCCTAAAACTGAAGATAAAATCAAAAGACACATATACTCTATTTAAAGAACCACAGTTTGTCTCAAGTTGATACCCAACCTTTAAAGGTACAATGTGTAGTATTTATGGGTTTATATGACCCAAAATCCACTTTTTATACATATTATGTGCTCCTGCATTGTCTAGTCGCTGTATAATAGTTTTTGTTTCATTTTCGTAGTGTTTCAAAAAGTCATGTAAAATAACATGACCGCGGGCCGCGGTTGCATAGCCACTGTTAGCAGAGAGACGCCATGTTTCTACCGGAGCCTGTAAGGACAAACGCGAGAGAACAAATCAAGCGTCTCTTTACTTGTAGCTGAAGTCCCGCCTCCTCTCTCTCCGCTTCGTCTGCTACGGCCGCGGTAGCTCCGCCCTCTCCCTCGCCTCACGAACCTCATCTGCTGACACGGAGAAAGACGACGAGGACGACATTTGACCGGCTGAGGACACCGTATCGCTCAGGGAAGGGAGGGGGTGAGCAGAGGAGCAGTTCTTTGTTGTAAATTTCAGCCTCTCCTCTAGATGGCACTATAAACTACTTACTTCCCCTTTAAGGTGTAGAAAAACGACGAATAAACTATTTTTTATAGTATTTTATTAGCTTTTGGGGTAGGTTTTTCAACTGGATGTGACGGATAAAAACATCAAAACATGAATAGTTTTTTCTTCAGCGCTAGAAGGAGCCGCTACAGAGACGCTGAAGAGCCACATGAGGACAAGCCGAAGAACCTTATATGGTTCTACTTAGCACTTTTATTACCAAGAGTGCACATACAGAACCTTGGAATGTGACGACATGAATCAAATTTGGCGGAATGACTGGTGTGTGAGACAACAAGTCTGTTTATTTGCATTGGAACTTCTGCTGTATACATTATTTCAGCTCCACGGGGGAGAAAACCACCGACTGAGTGCGACTGAGATCACGTCGTCCAGCCTTCAGACTCTCTCTGACGTACGCGGCGCTGTATGCGGCTGCTTCGCTAATCCACCCCCCCCCCCGCCCCCCCGACCATGTCGTACGCTGACAGCTGATGGCGGCCGGATCACTGCCACCGCAGAGTCCGCGTGTACACAGTCGGCTGTAATTACACTGACGGATGCTGCGTGGTTTTTCTGTGTCAGGCTGACATTCCACAGGCGTTCGTAAGCCTCGTAAGCTTTTTTCGAAAAAGGAAACGTTCCCGAGAGCATTGCTGCGTGAAGAGGCCTGAAATTGGCTTTTTTGGTGTTTCTCAGTAATGCACTACAACAAAGTCAGAGACGCTGCGTTTATTCCCGACTGCAAATCACGCTCCTTTAAAAGGCTTCTGTGTTTGCTGTGCGTCGTGTTCACGTTCTGATGAGGTAACGCCTGTGGTTCTATTTAAATGGAACAAAAAAACGTTCCAATTACATTGCTCTACCTGTGTGAAACATCCCGAACGTAACGACATTTACATCACGTGGCCCAACTGTTGATCAGTTAAAAAGACTTAAAAATCCTGAAAACATTAACACTAATCTCTAAATGTATTTAGTGACAGCTCCAAACATCACATGGCTCGGTTGCTATGAGCCGCCATGTTGGCAGGCAAAACGACGCAGCAAAAATGAACAGTCCACCGTGACTTTAAATCCGTAAAGATCGACCGATATGTCGCAATTACTTGACAGACTGAATATATCTGATCCTTATAATGCTCCCGGCGTGCTTGTTACCAGTTTGTAAAAACAGCCGTAGAGGACATTATCTATTATTACTTCCTCCAGAGAACAGATAAGAGTCACATAAACTCTTGGTAAATCCAGTCTGAGTCCGTGATTTACCAAGAGTTACCCATGTTAAATCCGTTGCTCTGTCTTCTACCATTGATTCACCTCCACCGTCTCTCTGGATCTGGTCAAATGTTCCTGTTACCGACTGTTCTGCATCTTCACTTTTATGATGAAAACAGCCGGAGAAGAGACGCGTTATCTGACAGCTAGCTAACAAGCTAGAGAGCTGCTACCCGCCGAGCGCCCCGAGAGAGCACGCCCGCCACGCAGAGCTGCATCACGGGCAAACGGCCGCCAGCTAGCTCTGCTTCATCTGGGTAGTTTTGTCGCAGGTAGGTTAGCACGTTCGTTACGTTCACTACGCTAATTTGCATGAAATGATGTCCCAATACCACTTCCCTCAAAAAGTAGGAATTTACGGTTGAGGGCACTCAAAACCAAGGGGACATATTGAGGGGGAGGTTATTGGGACGGAGCCAGGTCAGGTCACATACAGTACATCTATAGACGTGTCATTTTCCTGCCAGAAGGGGGCGTTACCGTGGTTGCGCGACGTTATTGGACAGATAATCTTACAGAAGATGATCGAGTGTTTCTGAAGCTGCCGAACAACGATTGGCTTCAGAAACTCTTTGTGGAAAAGGTCACGCTCGACTTTTTTTTTTTCGCCGCGCTCCTCAAGAACAGTTTACTTTAGTCGTGTCTTTTTCGTCTCCAGTTCAGAGGGAAATATCCAGCTCATGTTTTGCTGTGGTTTTTTTGCTGAATCAATCAATATTTCATGTGAAAGTTTCTCGCGATTGCACGTCTGTGATTATGTGTGTGTGTGTGTAGTTGGCCGCGAGGACACATTTGGATTCAAGCCTGATAGTTCGGAATTTTGGACATAAGACCTATTTTCAAACTCAGCCGGTGTGATGGAGACGTCTGGAGACGTTTTTCAAGAAATTTCATTCAGTTCTTCTAGTTGCCGAGTTCGCTGGTGCTATGGCTAGCGCAAGTCAACGGTACCTGCTAGCATGGCATTAGAAACACTCATACCGACTCCACAGTGCACCCGAGGCAAATCGATTGTAACGGCAGACTATCGATGTACATATCTGTGTTGATAGAATGTTTGAAATAAAACCAACCTTGTAATTTGAAGGATTTATGTCTCAGCAGCAGCGCGTCTTACTTCCTGTTAGGCTATGGCAACGGACTGATTCCGCTGCTGCCGAGAAAGTAGTCCCTCAAAAATTCATGTGATGCGAGGTTAGTTTTGTTCTCAAATATTATTCTATCAACACAGATATGTACATCGATAGTCTGCCGTTACAATCGATTTGCTTCGGGTGCACTGTGGAGTCGGTATAAGTGTTTCTAATGCCATGCTAGCAGGTACCGTTGACTTGCGCTAGCCATAGCACCAGCGAACTCGGCAACTAGAAGAACAATAACATTTCTTGAAAACGTCTCCAGACGTCTCCGTCACACCGGCTGAGTATGAAAAAAGGTCATGTCCAAAATTACAAACTATCCCTTTAAATTGCTTTTTGAGGATTAAGACCTGGTTTTAGGGTTGGAGGCGTTTAGTTATGATGGTTGAGGTTTGGGTAAGGGGCTTGGTTATTGTATTTGTTACCTCTTTAGACCTTTAGACACTGACCTGGTCAGGACCAGTCGTCCTAATGAGGCAGAACACATTTCTGAGGATATGGTTAGTAAGTTTAGGCCACGCCGTGACCAACAGAATGGTCTGTGGTTTGGATCCTACCAAGGCTCGTGAGCGTGAGGTGTTGTTTGTCAACTGATGGTGAGGTTTAGGAGTAAGATTTGACTTGTGGTTAGGTTACAGTTAGGGATAAGGCTTTGTTGTGTCTGTCCAAACGAACGGCATTCAATGCAGAGTCCTTAGAGAGTAGCCGTGTGTGTGTGTGTGTGTGTGTGTGAGTCAGTGAGCGAGTCCTCGAGAGTGAAATCTGACCTGAAGTGTAAAGAATAGCACAGGTGTGTCACGTGACGGATGCGGTGCCCATACATGAACCCGGGGCCCGGCGGACAGCTGGATATCACGGTGTGTAAATGACTCTGAGCATGAATGGACCAGATTAGTCATTTGTCACATGAAAGAGAATAAAGAGCCACATGCGGTTTATTCTTATCCACTGAGTCATAGACGCGAGAGGCTGCGGAGAAACCGGATACCGGTGTTGAAGAAGATCTTCCAAAACCGCGGACGGGAAATTTCCTCTCGGGGGCAAAGTCAGCGTCCTGTTTCCAGTGGCGTTAGTTCGGCGTCTCTCTGTGCAGGAAGTCTGGCTCTGTCATGAAGACAAATGTCCACAGATCCTCTAACGTCCATCCCCGTCCTGCCTCACACTGACAGAGACACACTGCTCTAATGAAGTGTCTTTAACACAAATGTGATGAAAAGCACAAAAACAGACTCCGCAGTTTGGAACAACGGCACAAAGAGAAACACGGAGAAAAACGATCTGGTTAGTAACCGGAGAAAAGGAAACCCTGTTATTGATGATGGTCGTGCGGCTGTGGGTCAGCGGGTTCGTCTTCCAACGCTCAAGTCAGGGTTCAAATCCCTGACTTTGCTCGTCTACAGCTGCAGAGTCAAAGGCCAATTCCAATTCCTATCTTAACCCTCAATCTTAACTGTCCCTCAAAACCAAGTGTTAGTGAGGGTTATTTTGTCACCTCAGAAATGGGACACCCCTTAAATGCAGATACGTCTTCAGACTGTAGGGGGCAGAATAACGCGAACGCTGCGTCCAGTCTGTCAACTCCATAAAAAAGGAGAAGAAGAAGAAGACATTTACGTCAGGATTATTTATCACGATCCGTTTGTCAGTCAAGTTATTAGGTTGTCAGTTAGTTATAAGATGATACTCATACAAATATTCAAAAATGCCAAGAAAGTGGGCTGAGAGCCGAGTGAGGCGTGGAAACAGTTCGGTTTGGTACAGTCCGGTACGTATTTTGGGTGTGTTTCCATCAGGAATAGTAGCAAAATAACCAGCCCCAGCCGTTCCATTCTTTGGCACGGTATGGTACAAATGGTACGATCTAAGTTGAACCAGACTGTCTCGACGGAAAAACTTAATTTTGCGATCGAACAACCTATTTTTCAAATGTTTCATGCATGTTCTTTTATTTTCTTACTATTTCTGACATGTCATGTGATTCTGTGTGAGTTGGACAACTTAACCCCCCCCCCCCCGCCACCCCTGTTTATAATTCCTCCCACTTCGTAGTTCCGCCCCCCCCCCCCCCCCCTCCTCTTCTCTTGCAGTTGGCAGATGGACACTATTGGTTAACATTGAAATCTTTGTCAAATGAATTCACAGAGTCCTGATTAAGTCGATCAGTTACACGCGACCGACTCCCGGAACCTCGTGCCGTGACATTCCTGCACTGCACGCAGGAAGTGTGACGTCGTATGTTACCGATAAATTATTGTGTTAATAAAAAAAATAAACAAATAACACTAAAAATCCATGTTGTTCAAATACATTAAAAAGATGAAATGGATTTACCAAAAAAACTGGATTTGACCACATCATTTATCTGTAGCATTTAGATTAAAATCAGAATCTTTAAAACCACAGTGGACTTTTCATACTTCTGCGTTCGTTTTTCAAAGGTGTAACAATAAAGACGATATTTCCTGATCTCTGTAAAAGCCTGAGCTGCGCGACGTTAAGTCACACTCGCGGAAACGCACACGACTGCAGTGCAGCAAAGATACAGAGGACATCTGTCGCTCTGATGACGACAAATGTAGGTCAGTGCTCCTTCACTTTGTCTTTGCTGAGCACGACCTGATTAAAGCAGCGACTCCTATCGCAGATAAACTCTCTGCAAACTTACACCGCTTATGAATGTTTCGTGTGTTTTCTTTTTTTGTAGTTTTTTCTTGTCGTCTGCGTGACTCACTGGGAATCCCCCACTGGACTCAGGAACCCCCTGGACTGGATTACCCAACTGTCAATCAGTCATACAGGCGTTGATGAAACCATGATACGTTCCAACAGATGGCCACCAACACAAGCATGCACCCTAACCCTCAACCTCCACCCTCCACCCAGCCTAAACCAGGCTCCAGTCCCTGGTAAGAGTCTATAAGCTCCTTAAAAAAAAATTTTTTCATGCTTACAGTATCTCTAATTTAGCTCTTTTCATCTCAGTGTCATTGATGATGATGCTGATGATGATGATGCTCATGATTTTTCCTCTGTGCCTATAAACCACCCGCTACCTTTAAATCACACGAAACATCGCGCAACAGATGAGAAATGTGCACAAATATCTTCACGAGAGGAAAAATCCGTGGCCGTGCTTAAGATAATAGCACGCTGGGGGTCTGATGGCAGTGGGTGGTGTGTATTTTGGGGCAGGGCGGTGACCTCTGACATCTGGGAGGAGGAGGAGGAGGAGGAGGAGGAGGAGGAGGAGGAGGAGGAAGCAGAGCCGGAGCAGGTGTCTCTGCCTACATCTGCGTCAGTTCACCGGGGAAACGAGAGCATCCTGATGGAATCGCTGAAGTGATCCAGGACCCACGTTTTACGAGGTAAGAACTCAGAGAACACGACTCCCCTCCTGTTTCACACAATCTTTTTCGAATTTGCTTTTATTCTTCGGAAATTTCTTGCCTCATTTGCACGAGATTAATGATCTTAATAATACCTTTGTGGTGGAATTTGAGCCGTTTTATTTGGTTAATAACACAATAGTAAAAGTTGGTACTTGTTGGTTGGTATGTGGATTTTTTTTAAATTATTATTTATACTTTTATATGATGCAATACATTTCATAATGTAGACATCACATTTTCAATTGGAAATTAAAATAATCTAAAATGGATTACATTTGAATCGATATTTCATAAAAAGTGAATAATACAAATGTATTTATTTGAACAAACATTTCCTAAAACTATAATATAGTTTGAAGAAACTATCTTTTTTCTATTTTGTCTCTATTTTGTCAATGCTTCCACCAAATAATTTGAGTAAAGTTGAATAAAATAATAAGAACTACACACAGCTAAAGATTAGTGGCTAAGTGTCTTATTTTTGTGGTAACTATAGCACGTTCATAGTGAAGCTAATTGTCTAAGATGCTATGAAAAACTAGCAGTTTGTTGCTAAAAAGCCCTAACCTTTAACCCTGGCTCTCAAAAAGCTAACAGCGTGTTTGAAAGAAGCTAGCTGCTAGTTGGTAGCTGCTAAGAACCTAGCTGTGTTTGCTTAAATGCTAGGAAACTAGGTGTTACTTGTTGGAAAAGCTTAGGAACTATAGCAGCTGGTAGCTAAAAACATATATGCTAGCTGCTAGTTGCTGAAAACTAAGATGCTATAGCCACTAGTTTCTAAAAAGGTATAAAAGTAGCTGAGAAACTAGCTACTAACTGTTGTTTTCTCACAGATCTGTGCAAATATCACACAGTAATCATTTTAAATATGTTATTGTGACAGCAATGTCATTCAAAGATCATCACAATTGTACATTTATTCAAAATTATTCTGTCCTAATCAGCATATGTCACTGATACACAGTCGTCTGTGTATTAATACACAGTATTTGTATCTTTTAACTGATTCACGTCAGTTAATACGCCTCTGGCTGGTACATAATCCAGATTAACTGTTTCTTCCTGATTAATATTCCTCACTTCTACACTTTCTATGCTCCATATTCATAAGTGTGGCTGGTGTGTGTGTGTGTGTGTGTGTTCTTGTACTTGCGGCATACTGAGGACCAGTGAGGGTTTTTGACCAACAAAGTGAGGTCATTTTTACGGAGTGAGGACATTTTGGCCGGTCCTCACTTTGTTGTCATTGAAATCACTTCCTTAGGTTGCTATAACATGCTATACTCAATTTGTCCAAAAAGAATAGTATAGTATGATTTTTTGTAAAATTTTTTGACCAACATTTTTTTTTCAACTTTCGGACGACATATTATTGTATGATGTTTTTGTCAAATTTTGGACCAAATTTTTTTTGTCAAAGATTTTTACAAATTTTGGGCGACATAGTATAGTATGAGGTTTTTGTAAAATTTTTGACCCAAAATTTTGTGTCAATTTTTTTTTTAAATTTTGGTCGACATAGTATAGTATGACGTTTTTGTCAAATTTTGGACGAAAATGTTTTTGTCAAAGACTTTTTCAAATTTTGGACGACGTAGTATAGTATGATGGTTTTGTCAAATTTTGCACCAAAAATTTTTGGTCAAATTTTTTTTAACATTTTGGTCGACATAGTATAGTATGACGTTTTTGTCAAATTTTGGACCAAAAATTTTTTGTACATTTTTTTTTTCAAATTTTGGACGACAGTATTGTATGACGTTTTTGTCAAATTTTGGACGAACATTTTTTTGTCAAAGACTTTTTCAAATTTTGGACGACACATTATAGTATGATGGTTTAATCAAATTTTGGACCAAAAAAAAAAAAAAAAAAAAATCGAATAAGTTTTCCAGCCCTTTTTGCTCTGGGGCTCCACCTGCAGACATTTTATGGTACTGCAAACAGTAGTTCTTTATAGATGTCATTCATGATGTAGATATTTGTAATTGTGTTGATTTATAAAGTGGAAATGCTGGTCCTCACTTTGTCAGCAACCCAGTCCTCAGTATGCAGCAAGTACAAGAGTGTGTGTGTGTGTGTGTGTGTGTGCGTGCGTTTGACCCAGATCTCTTACACACATTAAAAGACAGAAATCTTTGGATGTTCCATGTCATACAATATTGATGCCGTCATGTTTACACACACACACACATCAACCCACTTTCCTCCCGACTCTAATCAGACTGACAGTTGGAGCCACAAAGGCGGTCGATTCCACAAACACCACGGTTTGTGACCGAGTGCATTTTTAAAGACGCGTGCGGCGAAATCAAAAAGGCTGAGTGTGAATAACCTCACGTCTACACACACACACACACGCATGTATATATATATAATGTCACACGTCTCGTCTCTGCAGCTCCGACACACTTTCACGTCGACACCGAACTCGGCGTGTTTGCTCTAATCAGACATCACGCGTCTCGTTGCTCTCTTCAAACAACGGATCGTAATCTGGTGACGATATGACGGCAAATGCGTAGGTTGATGCAGGAGCAGGTGGTTTTTTTTATTGACCTGAGGAGAGACGAGGTCTGATTTTGAAATTCTGAACATGTTCAGGGCCGAAGGTGAAGGAAGAAGCCGTCGTCTTGTTAAGAACGAAAGACAAGTCTGGTGTTTGATTTACAAAGAAACGCACAAAGCGATGTAATTCTACCTCTGCAGACGTTTAGATTCAGAACGATCAACCACAGACGCGGTATTATTCACATTCTACACTTCCATCTTATGTAGACCGTTAGACTATATCGGCCCATGAATGGTTGTTCTTTTGTCCCAGAACATTTTAAAATGGCATATTTTCTTGTGTTTTCACGACACTGATTATGACCTTTTATGACACTACTCATAAAACTCACAAAAACTAAAATAAAACCAAGCTTTTACAAACAATAAAAAGTGGAAAACTGAATTTAAAAAAAAAAAAAAAAGTCAAAATTAAATTAAAACTTGACCGGTTCAGTTTCCATATATTATAATCGTACCAAAATAACCAGGCCCAGGCATACCATTCTTTGGCATCCTACTAGCGTAAAATGCTACAGTCAGGGTGGAGCTACACTGGCTCCTCCCACAACAGGCAGCTGATTGATCAGAAACTCCCTTGCGATCGCTCTAAAAATTCTGATGGATTTCGAGGCAAACGGCCACAAACTGAGCGGGAAGAAAAAGCTGCTGGACGTCCTCCTTTGTAGCCTGTTGTGCCGCGTTCAGGAAACACAGCATATTATCACCTTGAATTTGTCTCAAGTGAATCTATTTTTGAGATTTGGTGATTTTTTCGATTTGATTACTGCACTAAAATAAACAGAATTAGAAGATCCGTTCATAATGATATTGACATTATACCAGCATGATGACATCAACATGACAGTTTTAGTGTATAGGCTTTATACGAATATATGAAAACATAAATATTCTATCTTTTTGTGTATTTTATCATCAGTAATGTAAATTTGTCATTAAGGGTGAATTCCAATTCCTTGCTTAACCCTCAATCTCAAAAATGTTCTCCCTCTAGTGCAAGTTCTGTCCCGATTCTCAGAAAAATTAAGTTGAGGGGGCAAGTTTAAGGGCTGTATCGCCCTCAGTATTGAGATTTTCCAAGACCGCCCTTGGGAGCAAGGGCTACCCAGAATGCATTGCGTGTTTTGACGTGACAAAGATGGCGCCGAAAGCAGCGAAACGAGTGCGATACAAATGAAGTATTTTCTTTGTTAATAGAGATATAAAAATGATGAAAACCATTGTATTATCTTAGTTTAGGCCCATATTATGGATTACTGACGTCATTGTTGCGTAACATTTATTTTTATTTTACCATCTTTTGTCAATAGTCGGCCGGTTGCGGACAAGCGATGGTTTGCTATGGTTTACTTTTCAATAAGTCGTGGTGTGTGGTAACTGTCAGCTGAATATTTGTATGAGTATCATCTTATAACTAACTGACAACCTAATAACTTGACTGACAAACGGATCAGAATGAATAATCCTGACGTAAATGTGTTCTTCTTCTTCTTCTTTTTTGGAGTTGACAGACTGGACGCTAGCTTTCGCGTTATTCTGCCCCCTACAGTCTGAAGACGTATCTGCATTTAAGGGGTGTCCCATTTCTAAGTGACAAAATAACCCTCAACACTTGGTTTTGAGGGTTAGATAAGATTGAGGGTTAAATCATTAAGAAGTTTTACAGTTTCACCCACATCTTTGGGAATAAAGGAATAGTCAGTGTTGTGTGTTGACTGATGGATCAGCAGGTTTTCAGTACACTGGAGGAGAATAATTAGGGGTGGTATTGTCGGGGGGGGGGGGGACCGAGCTGATCTGGATTGAGTCTGTCTGGGGACAGGATTAGGGCCTGAGTGTGGAGGTGAGGACTGAGCCCGACATCCCGACATAGGCTTTAACCAACGCGACTAATTAACCTGAACACATGAAGTCCTCTCTACATTGATCTGCTGCAGATAATCCCTTCAGTGCAGATTCCAGTATATGATGTGATTACATATTGTTAGATTATATATAACATATATATATTTATCATGGATGATCTGTAGATTGGATTTTGTTGTGATCCCTTTAACCGGATTTAGTCGATACTGGACTTTGTTCTTTTATCGTCGTTATCGCATTCTCGCGTTTGAACGCGTCGTTATTATTATTTTGTCGTGACAAAGAGATTAGCGCTCATCCCCGCTCACGAGGAATCCTGATAAAAAAATTAACCGCGAGCTTTAGCGTAATCAGACGGGGACGCGAGTGATCCCGTTTATACTGCCGAGTTCCTTTGTTAACTGTGCTTCAGAGAGGGAATAATTAAGTGGAGGCTGCCGTCTGGAACACGCTGTGCGAACCAAATTAAACGCACACAACGCTGTAATGAACCGGCGACGGGTTCGGTCGTTACCGTAATCCCGGTGACATTTAAACGCACCTTTCATTAGCGCTTTAATGTCGGCGAGCCGTTTTCGTCGTCACGTGTCAAGCGACGCGAGCGTCAGTTTGTGGATTATAATCAGTCGGCGATATGGAGTGTGGTACTCGTACGATTGTTCCGCTGCTTATTAAAGTGATATCTCTAGTTGGCGCCGCGCACACTGGTGCCCTCAGTAAGTCACCTGACAAGACGGGACTACGGAAGCTGAATCTGAATATTAATCATTTTTGAACAAGAAGAAGCTTAAAATAACCTTAAAGCAGGGGTGTCAAACGTACGGCCCGGGGGGCCAGAAGTGGCCCGCCAGAGTGTCCAAATCCGGCCCACAGGATGAATTTGTTAAAATGTCAACGTCAAATACAATATTTTTTCACTTCCAAATACCTGTGACTAAATGTAAATAGTACATTTAAGCATAATATTGTTGAAATTGCACTTATATTCCTTCATAAATGTCACGTTTTGTAAAAACTTCATTAAAGGCGCCATATGTAAGAATGTGGCCAAAAACGGTAACTACATTCAAATTCAAAAATACCGAGGTCTTTTAGGTTTCGTTTTTTTCTGACGTAACTGGCAACCCGTGGTTGCTCGGCAGCTGAGACTCTAGTGACTGCAATGATTGGTAGACGGCGATAGGTGGCGCCACATGCCAAAACATGATTTGCAGTCTGCAAAAAAATATTTTTTTAATGCAAATATTTTGTCTGTACTGTTGTTGTAGGTGAGTTTAGTTTGTTATATGAACATTATTCCTGAGACTTTTATGGCCAGTTGCTTTAGATTTATTACATAATGCACCTTTAAAGGGTCAAAATGTAGTATTTATGGGTTTATATAACCCAAAAATCCACTTTTTTATACATATTATGTGCTCCTGCATTGTCTAGTCGCTGTATAATAGTTTTTGTTTCATTTTCGTAGTGTTTCAAAAAGTCATGTAAAATAACATGGCCGCGGTTGCATAGCCACTGTTAGCAGCGAGACGCCATGTTTCTACCGGAGCCTGTAAGGACAAACACGAGAGAACAAATCAAGCGTCTCTTTACTTGTAGCAGGAAGTCCCGCCTCCACTCTCTCCGCTTCGTCTGCTACGGCCGCGGTAGCTCCGCCCTCTCCCTCGCCTCACGAACCTCATCTGCTGACACGGAGAAAGACGACGAGGACGACATTTGACCGGCTGAGGATACCGTAGCGCTCAGGGAAGGGAGGGGGTGAGCAGAGGAGCAGTTCTTTGTTGTAAATTTCAGCCTCTCCTCTAGATGGCACTATAAACTACTTACTTCCCCTTTAAGTTTAAATTATAATTCTTGTCATTTGTTCTTGTTGTTCATAGGTTGTTATGCTATCATTTTACTGGTCGGCCCACTTGAGATCAAACTCTGTTCTATTGTGTGGCCCCTGAAGAACAATGAGTTTGACAGCCCTGCCTTAAAGAAATGTCATGAAGTCAGGTCTGCGGCTACGATCACGACCGATTGTTGAAATCAACGTGAATTCGTCTCGTTATCGCGTCGTTATCGTTAATAACGCAGAACTCCTCGATTTCCACCTTTGGCGACGTCGCTTCGTTTCGATCGGTATTCTGTTAACGATCGCGATCGCGTCAAGGCTGATTTTGGTGAAGGTAAAACTATCACTAAAAAAAAAATCAGTCATTTACTCAATTCCCACCAAATCCGATTCAAGAATTTGAATTGTTTGACCTTCCAACCGCTGCAGCACATGGAGAATCCACAAAGGGAAGTTTTTGGTCTTTGAGGTTGACTGGATAAGGGGTTGTTGATCAGGAGGTTAAAAGATGCCACTAACAGAGCTGTGAGGATGGAGGAGGTGCAGATTTACACACACACACACACACACACACACACACACACACACACACACACACACACACACACACACACACACACACGCACACACACACACACGCGAACGACAGCCCTACAGCCAGTGGATATTCTCCAGATTTAGTTCCCCCTCTGAATATGTAATGAGTTCAAAATGCACGATGAGCCGCTGGTTGATTGCTGGAAAAGCATCTGTGATCCACGCGGCACATTCAGGATAATCTGCCGCCAAAGATAACGCGGCAGAACAAAGCTGAGCGAGAGAGAGAGAGAGAGAGGGAGAGAGGGAGCTGCAGGCAGAGGAAACCCTCGCTGCAGCACCAGCTCCTCACATCACACTCCTCACAGCTATTTGATTGGAAAAAAATTCCCCCTTCTTTACCGTCGCGTGCCTCCAGGCTGCGCTCATCTTGTGTGTGTGTGTGTGTGTGGGGGGGGGGGGGGGGGGGGTAAGAATAATCGTGTCTACAAAGAGTCTCTGTGGAGATCAGGACTAAACTTCATCCCTAAGCTCTGGCTTCTTCATAAACTCAGGCCTTTTTTTTCACACGGAAACTCAACTTTACCTTTTGTGTTCTTAAAAGACCTTTATTTTCTTAAACGAGGAAGTGACTTCCTGTTTGTGTGCGACGCGTCCAGTATTTTCGTGTAGACCGTTGGTTCTCAAATTGCGGCCCAGGGGGTCAATGAATGACAGTTGATAGTTTTAATCCAGAAACTACTAAGATTGTTAAATGTTTATTGGACTTTACTGGACACAGACCAATAAGTGTAAACTGTAGAATCTGGTCATTAAAATGATTACAAATGGGATTTCTTTCTGGGGTTTTGTCCCTTTTTTTTTTTCGGTAACGCTTTCTTTTACAGTCCCCTAATTACCTGTTATTTAGCTGGTAAATTCATGGTAACACTAAAGTGTTGCTAGGTAATTACCAAGGGTAATAAGATAAGTAAATACAGTGAAACCGTTGCCAAAATACTGGGTAATGCACGGTAATGTACTCGGTAAGTAAAGTAAAACTGTACTGTAAAAGAAAGCCAAGCTTGTTTCCACGTAATTACACACATTTTTAGGGTTAGGTTTGTTAGTTTACCCCTTGGGTAAATAGCTAGTAATTAGGGGACTGTAGGTACCTGCTTATTACCAGTTTATAACCCAATAATACACTTACATTTACCATAGTTTTGCCATAGTTTAGCTGTACATACCTTCTTATTAACAGCAGTAATAACACGCTATAATTAACTATATAGTTACCAGGTAAATGCCCAGTATTTTGGCAACAGTTTCACTGTATTTACTTTCTTATTACCATTGGTAATTACCTAGTAACACTTTGGTGTTACCATGAATTTACCAGGTAAATACCTGGTAATTAGGGGACTGTAAAAGAAAGCGTTACCTTTTTTTCCTTTGGTGGCCCTCAGTCCAATGTTGGGTTCCTAAATTGGCCCTCAGGTATAAAAACTTTGAGAACCCCTGGTGTAGACGCTTCAGTGGCTTCTTTAAATTTAGGGCTTTTTAGCTCTAAAATCGTTTGCTCGATTCCTCAGAAAAGTAAAAAAAGAGATCATGCAGTGCTGTGTGTCCACATTTACGTCTGATTTCCTGCTTTTTTATATAGACCCCTGACTGCACATATGATACCGGTCTTTCTAGAAGTCACGTTATCCGTCAAAGTCGTCGTCCAAGCTTCACAACGACTACTGACAGGTAATGTCAAACTGGAAAAAAAAGCCTCTATATGGTAATTGGTTCTGTATTTTCATAGTATTTATATTACTACACGTGTCAAACCCGTTCACACGCCGCTGACACAGCTTTCAAGGAGTAACGCGGCGTCAAGTGTCTTTCTCAGGGACACGTCGGCATGTGCTGTGTAGACTAGCAGAGCCGAGCCTGTGTGCATTAAGCTAGCATGCAAGAACTCCAAAGACAAGAAGAACGGTACGACGGTAAAGGTTGGAACATGTGGCCAATGAAGAGCAGAGCTTTTTACATGCTCCGGGCGGTTCCTCCGCACAAAAGTCGTCGGACGCCATTAGCCGTCGATAGCCATCGCTGCTAGAAAACTGCTACACGTTTGTTGACGCGTTTTCCGTCGCCCTGCATACGTCATCCTGATCGATATTCATCGATATTCATATGTGTTTCCATTTGTAGGAATCGTACCAAAAATAACCAGCCCCAACCGTTCCATTCTTTGGCACCCTTCCCTTTGATTACCAGGGCAAAATGGTACAGCAAGACGACTAGCTCCACCCACAACAGTCAGCTGATTGGTCAGAAAAATGCCGCTCTGAAAAAGAGCTACTGGATGACCTCCTTTGTTGCCTGTTGTGTCCCTCTGGCTCTTAGAAGTCTCTTCAGAGACTGAGATGCAGTCTGGCGTTAGCCACGCTAGCATATTGGTTGCGTACATGAAAACACAAGGCTGCCGTTTTGAGTTGTTTTTCCACTCTGGGCGACCATTTCCTGTTTTAGCGCTTCCAAAATGCCCGTTCTTGTTGGAATCTCCTAAAATCGCTGACCAAAAATAATTGTTGGAACGTTGCTCGAAAATAGAAACGTGATCCGTGTTTTTCAGAGGGAAAAACAAATGTCTTCTCACTGCTCTCACTGTTGTACTCGACACCAGAACCATTTTGTCCGTATAGTAGCTCCGCAGGTGTTTGTGATTTTTAACCTCAGGCCCTCGGTGTAAGGGCGTAAGACGATCCCCACAGAAGTCGCTCAAACTCCCACAGTTTTCACTCGAGAGGGACGTCATTAAAGGCAATTCAGCGGAATCTTTTCAGAGCCTCCAGTCAATGAATGTGGCTTGTTTTTAAAGAGAATATTTCAAATGAGAAAATCTTTGACTGACGTTAGCGACCACACAGACTTAAGGATTTGGGTTTTGGCTGCGAAAGCCACACTTCTGTACAAACACTCAAACCTTGATGACAGATTGTCGAGAGAACACTTATTTTTATGAATCTAGGTTTGCTAGAAAAGTAGTTGATTGTCGAGTTTTATCACCGGTTTGTGAGAATTCAAACGTTTCTGAGCTGTGAACAGAAGTTTGAAGGCCACGTCTTCATCTCTGAAACGCTCTGCTCGTTTATTTTCCGACTCGGTTTTAGACTCTTGGGTATCTTTGTAGTTCTGGAGGAACACTTTGCAGCCAATAGGTGGCGCTCTAGTTCTCTCTGGACTGGCCTGTGATTGGCTGAGGTCTCGTTTGATGCGTCAGATTTGGTGGACCACATGATTTTCAGAATGTTTAACCTTTCTGGATTTTTCCTTGAAGTGACCAGTGTTTTTTAGCCGCAAATGTATTAGCATAAAGCTACAAAACATTCGTCCGTTCTTTCCAATTCATTTCCTATAGTCTTTTTGACTCTGAACACCAAAGATACGACATGATCGAGTTGAATAAACGGCTCTAAAGGTCAACGAAAGTGATGATCAGCAGTGTTTTGTTGCATGCTTCATGTTGAGATCGGGGAAAAACAATAATATGGCTTTAGGAAAGTTAGAAAGTCAGATTAGACTGAGCAAACAAATAAATTCCCAACCTTTTATTGAAAATGCATGGGTTGGTTTCATTCATTTACCAAGGATCTCTTGGAAATTATTCGTTTACCAATTTAATATATTGGCATTTACAGATATACAGATAAAAATTGGGTCTCCGTGTAGAAAGTTTGGGAAACACTGGGTTAAATGTGATGGAACTTAAAAAAAAAATCTGCCTACTGTAGATTTAAGAACCTGAGCAGCATACTAAATATGTACAGTACACTGTGTGTGTGTGTGTGTGAGTGTACACGTATATGTGCTGGTGTTTTTATTCTTGATATCCCTACTGGGCCCATTATATGTGATCTGATCCAGTGGAAAGAATCGGGCACAGTTTCTTTCTTGTTACTCTTGTTTGTTCTAGAAATTAAATCAAGGTCGGTCAGCTTCTCGCCTCTTGGTGTTTCGTGGTATTTTTTCTTTAACAAGATCTCCAGCGGCGGTTGCTGAGGAGTTTAAACAGAGCCTTCACTTGGATCCAGTCTCCAGCTGGACTTGAATAACACGAGCTGACCTAGTTAAGAAGGAGAAGCTAACGGTTTCCCTCACCACTGACCTGAGACTAACAGAGGAAACCATTTCCTCCTGTTTGTGATGTTCTGAACACGAGAGTGAACCCAGGTTTAACTCAGACTAGCGCCGACCACACACTGCAGGTTAATTGGTCCAGATTTCCTGATCCACCTGGAGTTTTCAGATGTAATCTTAACGTCCATGACTGTATATTAAAGGTGCCCTGGAACGCAATTAGAATATGTCTCCAGTTTGTTCAGAACTTTGTTCAGAAGTTTGTCACTTCCACGGAAGCTCAGCTTCTCTGGGAGTCAGTGGAGAAGTGGGCGGGGCACGGACGCTGGGCATCTGGGTGATGTAAGAATTTATGTGTAAATAACTGGGCCTGAAATGAGCTTCACCTGTTTTCAAAAACCAGCAACTGCCACTGTAACTAACTTACGAGCTAGCTAGCTAATTTCCTGCCTATCACTTTCCATGAAGTTCAAAATCCTTCGAAGTGTGACACTATAGCCATCATTTATAAGCCATTATTGATCAATATTCACATTTTTTGTTTTGTTTAAAAAAACAACAACAACCACATGCTAGCAAACTAGCTAGCTAATTTCCTGCCTATCACTTTCCATGAAGTTCAAAATCCTTTGAAGTGTGCCACTATAGCCATCATTTATAAGCCATTATTGATCAATATTCTCATGTTTTTTGTTTTGTTTAAAAAATAAATAAATAAAAACATGCTAGCAAACTAGCTAGCTAATTTTCTGCCTATCACTTTCCATGAAGTTCAAAATCCTTTGAAGTGTGACACAATAGCATCATTTATAAGCCATTATTGATCAATATTCACATGTTTTTTGTTTTGTTTTAAAAAAAACAACAACCACATGCTAGCAAACTAGCTAGCTAATTTTCTGCCTATCACTTTCCATGAAGTTCAAAATCCTTTGAAGTGTGACACTATAGCCATCATTTATAAGCCATTATTTATCAATATTCTCATGTTTTTTTTTGTTTTTTTTTTTAAATGCTAGAAAACTAGCTAGCTAATTTCTGCCTATCACTTTCCATGAAGTTCCAAATCCCTGAAATCATTGTGGCACTATAGCCATCATGTATGTAATGTAGCCATTATTGATCAATATTCTCATGGTTTTTGTGAAATGTTAAAAAAAAACATGCTAGCAAACTAGCTAGCTAATTTACTACATATTTCCAAGTTTCAGTGAGATCCCAAATCCCTGGATTCACCACTCTGAAATCTTTTAAAATGCCAAGTGTGTGGTCCTGTGTCTTGACTGCATCTTCTACTCTTTGCAATATTGAAAAATCGCTGTTGTGTCTGATGTCTTGTGCATCACACTTGTGATGGTGCGACACATGTTGTCTATTTGGTCACAGTGAACCCAAACAGTCCTGTTCCCTGGACTCGTGCCACTGGGAGCTGGCGAGAAAATAACCCCCCCCCCCCCAAAACCCTCCCCTCATCTGGGCCCCAGCTTTTCCCTGTAGACCAGTCGAGAGAGTGAGGCTTCAACTCGCCACAGTCAAGTGCAGTTGGCACCCAATTAATGTTAGGAAAAGGTGAAGAGAAGGGTAGAAAAAGCGTCTTGCACAGCACTTTTCTCAGGCTCCTGTTTCCATGGGTACGAGTTCTCCAGAGAGCTGATGTCACAGGTATCTGTTCCACGCTGACACTTCCTGTGAACTCAATTACATTTTTTTCTCTCATCAGTCACAAACTGCAGGGATTCTCCCTCTGATCTGGATTAATGTGTTCACTCTGCAGCGATGGAAAGTAAAGATTGACATTTACTCACGTTACTGTAATCGGGTGGGTTTTTTTGTTGGGTGTACTTGTACCTTTGAAAGTCATTTTTAAAATGTGTAATTTTATTTAAGAATGTTTTTTTTGGAAGTTACTTTACTTTTACTACGTTTTAAATCACATCTGTTACTGAGTAAAATGATGAGGACAGGTGAACGATGAGGACAGGTGAACGATGATGACAGGTGAATGAGGAGGACAGGTGAATGATGAGGACAGGTGAATGATGATGAGGACAGGTGAATGATGATGAGGACAGGTGAATGATGAGGACAGGTGAATTAATGACGAGGACAGGTGAATGATGAGGACAGATGAATGATGATGAGGACATGTGAATTAATGACGAGGACAGGTGAATGATGATGAGGACAGGTGAAAGATGATGAGGACAGGTGAAAGATGATGAGGACAGGTGAAAGATGATGATAGGTGAATGATGAGGACAGGTGAATGATGAGGACAGGTGAATGGTGATGAGGACAGGTGAACGATGAAGACAGGTGATTGATGAGGACAGGTGAACGATGATGATAGATGAATGATGATGACAGGTGAATGATGAGGACAGGTGAAAGAAGACAGGTGAATGATGATGAGGAAAGTTGCATGATAAGGACAGGTGAATAATGATGAGGACAGGTGAACGATGATGAGGACAGGTGACTGATAAGGACAGGTGAACGATGATGAGGACAGGTGACTGATAAGGACAGGTGAATGATGATGAGGACAGGTGAATGATGATGAGGACAGGTGACTGATAAGGACAGGTGAATAATGATGAGGACAGGTGAACGATGATGAGGACAGGTGAATGATAAGGACAGGTGAACGATGATGAGGACAGGTGACTGATAAGGACAGGTGAACGATGATGAGGACAGGTGACTGATAAGGACAGGTGAATGAATGACGAGGACAGATAAATGACGAGGTGAATGATGATGAAGACAGGTGACTGATGAGGACAGGTGAATGATGATGAGGACAGGTGAATTAATGACGAGGACAGATAAATGACGAGGTGAATGATGATGAAGACAGGTGACTGATGAGGACAGGTGAATGATGATGAGGACAGGTGAATTGGTCCCTGATTGTCAAAGTTAAAGCAGTTGTGACCTTTGACCCATTTTCACTGATGTGTTTACATCATATATTTTGTCAACACTTTCATTTGTAAAAGTTTGTCTTTAACTAAATGTAACTAAGTACATTTCAAGCTACTTTTTTACTTTAACTTGCATACATTCTCAGACCAGTACTTTTACTTGTAGTAAACTGCTATCAAAATAGTGGTACTTATACTTGAGTAGAATATTTCAGGCTCAGTTTGAGACTTCCCTTTCTTTTCTCACCCTCGATCCACTCACTGAGAGAGAGAGTGAGAGGACGGCACCAAGTGCCAAACTCCTCTTTATTCAAACCGAACAAACGCTCGCTAACAGATACGCTTACCGTCTGCGTTAGAAGAGTTATACTTTTAGCAGAGTGCATTGTGGGTGTCGCATTCCAGAGCAAAGCCAAAGAAAGGCATGTTCCGGAGAGCCGAGCACCCTCCCGAGAACCCCGGGAGCGTGGGACGTTGTCTGCTTCTTTATCGGACGCTGATGAGCCCTAAGTGATATATGTTAGTGGTGCTGTGAAGTGTTTTCTCCAGTGCCATGTAAACTGCCAGCCGCGTAGATTTAAGTACGTCCACGCTCCACATATCCCAGGCTAAATGTGTTTACATAGCACGCTCGGCTCCACCGTGCACTCCGGCTAAGTGGCTGTTAAAACACTCGGCCGTCTTCTACCCCCCCCCTCGACTGGTTAATGGCTAAGTGATGATGTGCGGGAGGTCAGACGGTCGGCTGCCCTCGGCGTGGAGTTGTGCGTCGGTGCGACCCGTGTGTCGTCTTGTATCCTGATGTTTTGTTTTGCGTGTCTGTACACTTACGGTTAAAGGGGATGACGAACAATTCAATTTCTCAAATTCAAAGTCTTTGTTTGATGTAGACGTTCGTTTTGCAAACACACGTTTAAATCAGTGCTTCAGACATTTGCACTTGAGACGACATATAGGCTAAGGATTAAACATTTAAGACCCCATCCATCATCCATACATCTACTACCGCTTTATCCTCCACATGAGGGTTGCGGCATTCAAGACTTTTACAGCATATCACGAGTAGAGTCAACTCTGCAAAAAGCCGCTAATTTGTGTTTTTACAGTAGCCCATTGTGGAACTAAAAACTAAACATCTTTTGAGTTTTGATGCAAATTGAAAGCTACGCAGATTCTCCAACACACTTCAATAATCAATAATAAGTCAAAAGTCAATAATGTTGCTAAATTCTTCACACACTTCTCGTAAGTCTCAGCTGGGAAGCTAATAAAGCAGCTGCTACTAACTAAAGGACTAGTAGCAATAAACATATGCTGGTTGTTGCTAAGAAACTAGTTTCAATTAGCTAGGAACGCAAGAAAGAAGCTGCTAGTAAGCTACGAAGCTAGCTGTTATTTACTAAAAAGCTTTGAAAATCACTTGAAAATAAGCTAGTACTTCCTGTTAGTTTGCTAACGAGCTAGTGAAGCTGCTGCTAATTGCTGAGAAGCTAGTAAAGTGGTTGCTTACAACCAAGAAACATATGACGGTAGTTGCTAAGAAACTACAGTAGTTTCAATTCGCTAAGCAGGCAAGAAAGAAGCTGCTAATGAAGCTAGCTGTTATTTACTAAAAAGCTTTAAAAATCACTCGAAAATAAGCAAGTACTTCCTGTTAGTTTGCTAATAAAAGAGGCTAATAAAGCTGCTACTAATCACTGAGAAGCTAGTAAAGTGGTTGCTTATAACCAAGAAACATATGCTGGTAGTCGCTAAGAAACTACAGTAGTTTCTATTAGCTAAGAAGGCAAGAAAGAAGCTGCTAATGAAGCTAGCTGTTATTTACTAAAAAGCTTTAAAAATCACTCGAAAATAAGCCAGTACTTCCTGTTAGTTTGCTAAAAAAAGGAGCTAATGAAGCTGCTGCTAATCACTGAGAAGCTAGTAAAGCGGTTGCTTATAACCAAGATGCTGGTAGTTGCTAAGAAACGAGTTTCAATTAGCTAAGAATGCAGGAAAGAAGCTGCTAATGAAGCTATGAAACAAGCTTTCATTTACTAAAAAAGTCCTATGTTCCCCGGGTCCTATGTTAGTCCTATGTTAGTCCTATGTTCCCCAGGTCCTACGTTAGTCCTATGGTCCCCGGGTCCTATGTTAGTCCTATGGTCCCCGGGTCCTATGTTAGTCCTATGTTCCCCAGGTCCTATGTTCCCCGGGTCCTATGTTCCCCGGGTCCTATGTTAGTCCTATGGTCCCCGGGTCCTATGTTAGTCCTATGGTCCCCGGGGTCCTATGTTAGTCCTATGTTCCCCGGGTCCTATATTAGTCCTATGTTCCCTTAGTCCTATGTTCCCCAGGGTCCTATGTTAGTCCTATGTTCCCCGGGTCCTATATTAGTCCTATGTTCCCTTAGTCCTATGTTCCCCAGGGTCCTATGTTAGTCCTATGTTCCCCGGGTCCTATATTAGTCCTATGTTCCCTTAGTCCTATGTTCCCCGGGTCCTATATTAGTCCTATGTTCCCTTAGTCCTATGTTCCCCGGGTCCTATGTTCCCCGCATTGTATGTGACATCGATCCCGCTGTTTGCCAAAAAGGTCCTATGTTCCCCTGTCACATACAAAGTGGGGAACATAGGACCTTTCTTGGGAAAAACGGGGAACATAGGACCCGGGGAACATAGGTACGACCCCTATTTTCCCGCTACAAAACTAAGAAACTTGCTGAGTTGTTAAAGTACGACACGACGAGGAAGTGACCAATCTGACCATAATTAACTGGCCAAACTTGACTGTTTTGTTTGACTAATTCAGATCACGTTGTTGTGACAAAGCTACGGTAACGACCTAGCTAATGTCTGAGGGGGAAAACGCTGCTCTGTCTAAGACGTAATCGGCGTCTGGTCGAAACAGGATTTTTCTCAACTCAGCACAAACACAGTTTGGCGAGCGGCAGCGATGACCTCAGCGCTGCTGCTGCTGCTGCTGCAGGGCTACTGTTAGGGTGACGTGACGCGACAGGTCAGACGAACAGCTACCGGATTCACAGACGTGGTTTCACCGTCTGTGAATCTCTCACAGCTCGGCCGAAGCTCCGGCTCCTCCTGGCTCTGATCGCGATGAAAAACGCTTGCGGTTTGTCGGACAGATTACGTGCAGATGTTTCTGCAGCCGCGTGACTCATCGTTACAAGTCTCCCCGATGTCATCATCGAGGCCGCCGCAATGTTCTCCCGGGGAAACGCCATCCGAAAACACACGAGAGGAAGAGTTATATGTGTAGTTTATCCTGAAAATTACGACATCTTAAACAAATGACCACCACACACACACACACACACACACACACATGGAAAAAGTGACACACGAGATCAATGGGAATGAAAAATGACTCGAGGATATTTGGTTAAAGTAAAGCAGCAACAGAAGATCACATTTAAGGAAACATATTCATTTATTTTTCCCTACTTTTCATTAGTTTGTTCGATAGATTTAGTTTTTAGTGCCGTAGGTTTTTATGCAGAAAGCACTTTTTTTTATAACCTTTAGAGAAGAAAGTCGTAATTTTCCCCGAGAATAAAGTCATAATATTACGACTTTGTTCTCTAAAGATTAAATGTATTTTTCTTTGATACTCTGTGTAAAGACAGATTTAAGGTGCTGCTAAAACACCCTTAAACACAGAGACAGCTCTTAAATAAATCACTTAAAAGAGTGTACAAAGGGAAAGTAAAGGCTTTGGAAGAATAAAATAAAGCAAAATAAATACAAAAATACCAATTTATTACGTTTTTTTGTGACGTGAGAATTTACAGATTAATCCCATGTTGACGAAAACATATAAACACAGTTATTAGTACACGAAAGTGACGAGGAACCTATTGAAATTGCTCAAATTCTTCTTATTATTTTTAGCCCTGGTACATCTCGAATTTGACGCACATCAGAACTGGCGGAAACAATTCGATAAAATAATGGACATGTGAAAAAACCAATGCAAAATGGCTCAGTAGCGCCCCCTGGAAAAAAGTTTAGTTGCGTCGAAGTTCTTGAAAATCGGTGGGTATATTCCCCGGCACGAGACGAACAAAACAATCCTCTTGACACCATGACCTCAACGCAACAGGAAGTCCGCCATCTTGGATTTGGCGTATTTTTTTGTCGTTTTGCAAGTTTCATAAATGAGCTTATTGATCTAAGGTGGTTTGTCCTAGGAAGGTGAAAAACGCGTCAAATTGTACTAGACCCTTCCAAGATTAAATGTTTGGAGAATGTTTCACACTCGAGAAAGTCTAAGTAAATATTGGAGCTGTTAAGGGATTGATTTTTTCAAAATAAAATTGTGATTAATTGACATTTTCATCACATTTTAAATCATTTGTATCCACAGTTTTTATGTCCCATAGAAATATTAACAATGTAAAGTGACTTTTTTCAGTGGAGTTTGATTCTTTTTCATTCTTTGGATAAGAAAATATATATGAGTTTAATAGAAAAAGTCTCCATGATCTGATCTCGTCTCTCTCTCCTCTTTATGCTCTTGTGTTACAGTATAAAAGGAAGTATTGGACATCATAAAAAGTCTAATAAATTCTAATGTTTGATATCATTGTTGAGAGGGAAACGACCTCTGTCTTCACGCTCACAGCAGCATCAGCATCAGCAGCATCAGGTCATTGTTGTCAGTGTAATTTACAGCCGCAGCTGTTCCATCAGCAGACTTCAACAAAAAATCCATCCCGAGCCTTTTAGTGTTTATAGTGTGTGTGTCACACGCGCCGTGTAATGGTTTTCGCCTTCAGCGGCCGTTATTCATCCCTCGGCGCTGTCACACGTCTCCACTCAGAGCTTCAGTATCAATTATTAAGACAGGTTATGGAATATAAGCGCTCTTTCATCAGCGAGCGGGGAGGGAAAGTTGTCCTGGTTCGGAGAAGATAGTGAAAAACTCACCTATCAATCAACGAGTGAACAAAGCCCCTTAAAAAAAAAGAGACATCAACACACATAAACAGGAAGTAAACACAAAGCTTTAGAGATTAGAAGGATTATCGGAGCACAAATATATATATATGTACGTCTAAATGTTTTTATTTACTTCAGAGTCAAAAATACTTTATTCATTCCCAGGAGGAATATTGCCTTTTTTTTTTTTCTTAAAAAGAAGAATAAATATGATATAATGACAGAAAAATGTGTCACAATATAGTATATAAAATATAATATACATCTATAAACTATAATATACAGTGTTAAAACTATAATATACATCTATAAACTATAATATACAGTGTAAAAACTATAATATACATCTATAAACTATAATATACAGTGTTAAAACTATAATATACATCTATAAACTATAATATACAGTGTAAAAACTATAATATACAGTGTAAAAACTATAATATACAGTGTTAAAACTATAATATACATCTATAAACTATAATATACAGTGTAAAAACTATAATATACAGTGTAAAAACTATAATATACATCTATAAACTATAATATATAGTGTAAAAACTATAATATACAGTGTAAAAACTATAATATACAGTGTTAAAACTATAATATACAGTGTTAAAACTATAATATACATCTATAAACTATAAAATACAGTGTAAAAACTATAATATACATCTATAAACTATAATATACAGTGTTAAAACTATAATATACATCTATAAACTATAATATACAGTGTAAAAACTATAATATACATCTATAAACTATAATATACAGTGTGAAAACTATAATATACATCTATAAACTATAATATACAGTGTAAAAACTATAATATACAGTGTAAAAACTATAATATACAGTGTTAAAACTATAATATACAGTGTTAAAACTATAATATACATCTATAAACTATAAAATACAGTGTGAAAACTATAATATACATCTATAAACTATAATATACAGTGTAAAAACTATAAGATAAATCTATAAACTATAATATACAGTGTTAAAACTATAATATACAGTGTTAAAACTATAATATACATCTATAAACTATAAAATACAGTGTAAAAACTATAATTTACAGTGTTAAAACTATAATATACATCTATAAACTATAATATAGTATATAAACTATAATATACAGTATATAAACTATACAGTATATAAACTATAATATACACTATATAAACAATAACATAGTATATAAACTATAATATACATATATAAACTACAATAGACAGCATAAATTATAATATACAGTATATAAACTTTACTATATTGTCTATAAACTATAATATACAGTGTAAAAACTATAATATACAGTAATATAATATAGTATATAAACTTTACCGGTTTTTTTCAGAGATCTCACTGAGCGCGAGATTACAATAAAACACAGCGTTCTCAGCAGTTTGTTTAGAACCTTCAGGGCTTCTTAAGCAAAGTAATGATGCAGATACACACTAAAAAAACAGCGTTAATGTGAATGTCCGGTCTAGGTCCGCTTTAAAACAATAAATAATATCCAATAATATTCTGTATAATAAAAAATATGAATTCCCGAAAAAAACGCGTCAGCCTGTAAACCTCGACTGAAGTAAAATCTGTCCAGCAGCATAATCTGGATTAAAAACCGTGTGGTAAAATGTCTTTATATGAAGCACAGTGTAAACAAACAAAAAAACACTTCAGCAACAACAACAATGTTTAGCGCCCCCTGGAGGCGGAGGACAAAATCTTCCACAAAATGGCGGGAAAAACACGGAGCTCAACGCAGACTCACCACAAAAGGAATGAAATATGGCGCGGTGTGCTGCGTTCACACCGGACGTTACGCAAAATTGTCGCGCAACAAGTTTACGCAAACAGTTTTGTTGTCCCATTTTCACCTCGGGCCGGGACAATTCGCGTTGACGCGTTGGAGATTCTTGGCTTGAACAACGGCATACGGCGCCACACACAACCCGTCGAGTTTTACCCGTTTACTTTTTAGAGACGAGGGCTACGAGATGCATTCAAGGAACACTGTAAATGCAGTCACTTCTGCGGCGCTTCCACAGTGTCGATGACCTTAAAAAGAGCTCTGTACGGTGTTGTGAAACCACAGATATCGGCGACTTGTTCTCCGCAGACACAGAGCGCAACAACGCTGTGGTCGACGGTGGAATGAAGCGATCGCGACTTCCGCTTAAACGACGTAGCATCGTTTAAGGGTCGCGATCGTATCAGCCTTATTATAGCGCTCGCACACGGTGCATCACGTAAACATGTGATATCTTCGCAGATGAAGCTCAGAGTCCAGACTGACGGTAAATCACAGCTCAGTCCAGAGGGGGTTTTTTCCTCACGACAGAGTGTTTGTCTGAGCGTCGGCGGAGAGCCCGGAAGCTCGTGCTTCATCACAAACAGACGTACGGAGAGAGAGGAGACGCAGCAAAGAGACGGCGTTCGTCAGCTCCAGATGCTCCACAGACACACGGAGGACGATCCATCCAAAAAAAAGGTCCTTCGTTTAGTGCGCGAAGAGCCGTTCAGTCAGGTCACGTCTCAGCGAACGTCTCGAATGAGATTCCCGCGAGACTCTACACGTGTCAACGGAAAACAAATATTGGAATCTGGACTCAACAGTTTTGGACCTGCTCCAAGCCCATTTTAGCTTGTCGTTTCTAGCAAATCCATCAGCTGTTTGTTAGCAAAATGGTACGATCTCAGAGGCTCACTGCGAACTGTGGATAAAGTTCCCGAAGGTCACGTATAAAAGTGGCCGAAATGAGTCTCCTTCCGCGGGGCGTCTGGTTCTCTTGTCTCTGGTTAGGATCCCTTCTGGACGTCTTCCTGGCGAGGCGTTCCGGGCACATCCGTCCAGGAGCAGCGACCTAAAGAAGACCCAGAACTTGCCCTGAAGATCTGGACGAAGGATAAGAAGATGGACGTACTCTCTACTACTGGTGTCTAACAACTTTTGTCCCTTAAAATGGAAGCCACATCCAAACTGAGAGTCAGCTTCTCTTGTTAGATGTTCCTTCTCTGTCATCAGTGTATAAGTCCAGCTCTAGATCGCCAGGGGTTTGTGGAGAACCACATAAACATAAAGACTTCTCTCAAGGGTTCCTTGAATGCATCTTAGACCTCCTCGTCGAAGCTCAACACCCCGTGGACCGTGGATGAAGACACTGCGCGCTGCAGAAGTCATTACATTTACACGGTTCCTTGAATGCATCTCTTGAACTGATCCCGTCCTTGTCCGAAACCATATTTTCCTTTTTATACACATGTTCTGTTTCGCTGTGTTTTGTCTTCATACTCGTCTGTTTCTACCTAAATCGCATGCACTCGTGCATTTATTTTACAGCACAAACACAACAAACACACAAAGAAAAAGCCGCAGCTGACATTTAAAACGACAATTCAAGTTCTACACGTTGTCTCATGCTAAAGCAGAGCTCTGAAAGCCGTGTGTAACGTGTTAAAAATGACTTCCCTTCAGCTGATAATGGATCGTCTCGCTGAAATAGGTCACGTCGGCTCCTCTGAGACCTTTAGCTCCACGAGCTGTTCAAACAGGTCACACACTCCATTCTGGAGGAGGAGCACAATCACATGTGCAGGTTACATTGTTACTCTTTCAAGTCGAGAGGACGTTTTATATAAAATGCTAGTGTTTCGTATTGTTGTGCTTTTACAACACGAGCGAATATAAATCCTGTCTGAAAAGAAAATAGTGACATTGACTGAAAAATTACTGCTCTGTCATTTCGACTCGTACAATCTCTGTAATTTACCTCTTTCATATTATAATATGTAAGTGGTGGAAAGTGTCTGACCCTGGTGTCTGGATCAAAAGTAGACTTTGAGAGCTAGAAGGTTTAGGTTAGGCTAGGTTTAACACATGAAAACATTTTTTTTTTGCTAAATTCCTGACAAAATAGCACATAAATTTTGTATTTATTTAGAAAAATGGTGTTTCCTTACTTTTGCATTGACCCTATGACAGCCTAAGTTGTACTACATCAGCTTGTAGCACTGGTTAGTTGACATGTTTTCCAAAAGTGATCAAATTTGCAGAGCTCCTTGAATGCATCTTGTAGCCGCTTCTCTAAGCTCAAAATGCTTTAATCCCAACGGAAGTGACCCAGAAGTTCCCTGAATGCATCTTGTAGCTGCTCCTTTGAGTTCATCACACTGTGGAACCCGCATTTACAGCGTTCCTTGAATGCACCTCAGGCCTCCTCCTCTAAGCCCAATGCACTGTGGACTTCATAAAAGTGATCAAAATGACATGGTTTCTTGAATGCATCCCATAGCCACGTCTCTAAGCTCAACATGCTGTGGACCCCCAATAAGTGCTCGAATTTACAGGTTTCATTGAACACACCATGAAGCCACGGGACACTGCAGAAGTCATTACATTTACAGGGTTCCTTGAATGCACGGCATCGCCTCATCTCTGCAGAAGTCTTTATGTTTTACGGGGGTTCGCTGAATGCATCTTAGACCTCCTCCTCTGAGCTCAACACCCCGTGGACGCCAAATAAGTGATACAGTTTACGGGGTTCCTTGAACACATCACGAAGCCGCCGCACACTGCAGAAGGCATTCCATTTACAATGTTCCTTGAATGCATCTCAGACTGCAAAAGTGACTCAATTCTATGTGCAGACATGATCATTTTTTATCATTTCAAAACATTTCCACACAGCAGCTTCTGCAGATCAGCATTCAGCTCGTTCACTGACTCTCCGCTGCCTCAGGGCAGGTCTTCGCGCAGGTTTTCCGTCCACGCGCTGAAAAAACACTGTTATGTTTTTCCCCTCTGTTGCTTATCAACTGCAGCACTCGCAACCTCTGGGCTGTGAAACGTCTTCTTTAGACTCTTAACTAACACACACACACACATGGTTTGAGGTAATCTCTCTTGGGCACTCAGTTGCACCAACACACAACTATTTCAACTGTCTCTGTCTCCAGTTACAAGCACAACACAAGACTTTAAGCCTTGCCCGTGTGTGTGTGTGTGTGTGTGTGTGTGTGTGTGTGTGTGTGTGCAGTGAATCGTCACACAGTGACCTCCATCCTTCTCGCTCTGACCTCAAACTGCTTCACAAACATCTCCACTGTCTTCAGACGAGCTTCTGTTTCTGGGCCTCAAAGATCCTCCAGAGTCTTGCGCGGCTCGAGTTCAGCCGTCGTTTGAGGGATTTACGAGAGAGTGTAAAACACTGGAGGTTCAGTTGTCGGCAGAGTTCGGGTTTCATCACAGACGAGGCCCAGCAGATACACAACCTTCATGACTCTGCTCACCTTCAGCCTCCAGAGGCGCCACAGCGATCACTTACAGTAGAGAGGAAGCTCCTGTGACCACACACACACACTCACAGATGGTGCTTTATACTTTTCCATCAGTGACAGAACCTGGTACCTGGGATTTTTGTTAGTTCCTGCTGTGACGAGTGAGCTGAACCGATACTAAAATGTGACGTCAACAGACTGCCGGCCACTGATTGGTCAAACAAAATTCTACTTTAAGTTCCAAAATTCTACTTTAAAGTTCCAAAATCTACTTAAAGTTCCAAAAACTACTTAGCTCCAAAAACTACTTAAAGTCCAAAAAATCTACTTAAAGTTCTAAAATTTGACTTAAAGTTCCAAAATCTACTTAAAGTTCTAAAATTCGACTTAAAGTTCTAAAATTCGACTTAAAGTTCCAAAATCTACTTAAATTTCCAAAATCTACTTAAAGTTCCAAAATCTACTTAAAGTTCTAAAATCTACTTAAAGTTCTAAAATCTACTTAAAGTTCTAAAATTCGACTTAAAGTTCCAAAATCTACTTAAAGTTCCAAAATCTACTTAAATTTCCAAAATCTACTTAAAGTTCCAAAATCTACTTAAAGTTCCAAAATTCTACTTAAAGTTCCAAAATTCTACTTAAAGTTCCAAAATCTATTTAAAGTTCCAAAATTCTACTTTAAATTTCCAGAATTCTACTTAAGGTTTCAAATTCTACTGTAAAGTTCCAAAATCTACTTAAAGTTCCAAAATCTACTTAAAGGTCCAAAATTCTACTTAAAGTTCCAAAATCTACTTAAATTTCCAAAATCTACTGAAAGTTCCAAAATTTACTTAAAGTTCCAAAATCTACTTAAATTTCCAAAATCTACTTAAAGTTCCAAAATCTACTTAAATTTCCAAAATCTACTTAAAGTTCCAAAAACTACTAAAAGTTCCAAAATCTACTTAAAGTTTCAAATTCTACTTAAAGTTCCAAAATTCTCCAAAACTTCTGTCTTCTTTCTATCTGCAGCTGGCGGCTAACTGTTAGCATGTGGAGCTCTCTTCTGTGTTTCCTACCATTTATTATAATAAAAATATCGAGTTCTTTAAGATGACTCAGCAAACATCTGGATTTCTCCAGTGTTTTTCTCTCGTCCGTGCACCTGCTTCTTATTATAATTCCCGGGTCAAAGGTCAGGAGCAGGAACTGTGGCACACATGCACACAGCGCTCAGTCCAACGTAAACACTAAAAAAAACAGTCATTTAACTTCCGACCACATCAACACCGCGAGTCCGACTTTGACAAATTCACTTTGGTAAAGTGTCACTCTCGCTCTGACACGTTTACACGTAGTGTAAAGAGAGTCAGAGTCTCAGAGTCTCAGAGTCTCAGAGTCTCAGAGTCTCAGAGTCTCAGAGCATCAGAGTCTCAGAGTCTCAGAGTCTCAGAGTCTCAGAGCATCAGAGCGACTCCTGTTGTGTGATTGATGAGCTCAGAGCTCGTGTCTGTAATCTCACTGCAGCGGCTGACTGACGCCATCGCAGGAGTCAAACACGATCACATTGATATGCTACGACAGTCCGCCGACTGAATTCAATTAATTTCCGTGTTCCTACAAATCTGCAGCGATAGAAAATGTGGATTTACTTGTGGAATTTCATGTTTAAAAGATAAAAAAACCCACTTCAGACCATGAAAATCAAACGAAAGTCCTAGTGAAAGTCTGTGCCAACAGGTTAGGTCACATGTTCTCAAGGTTAAAAGGTTAAAGGTCAAATATTCTGACCTTCACCTTTGAAAAATCGGTTTATTCGTAATTCCAAGTGATCGTTTATGCCAAATTTAGAAGGATTTGCTTGTGGCGATCTGAGTCGTTCATTCAGTCTTCAGTCCAAGTCAACATCTGAGGCAAATTTGTCAATAATTCTGAAATTTTATATGTGAAATGTTATTTCTGAACTCAGCTGAGCGACTTTCACCTTTGAAAATTAAAATCTAATCGTTCACACTTTGAGTCCAAGTGAACGTTTGAGCCAAATTTAAACGTTTTAGGTCCTGGTGTTTCTGAGATATAATGTTTACAAGAATAACGCTGATTTTTGAGTCCAAGTGAATACAAAAAAATATATAATGTTTTGGGTCACTGTGTCATAACCACTAACCACTTCACAGTTGAGTCCAAGTGAACGTGTCTGCCAAATTTGAACATGGTTTACTCTTTTTTATTGACAAAAAAAAGTCATAACAATGACCCTGAACAAGATCGTTCACCCGTTCGTTCTGCGCTAGCCATAGCGCCAGCGAACTCGGCAAGTAAAAGAACTGAATGAAATATCTTCACACCGGCTGAGTTGGAAAATAGGTCTTATGTCCAAAATTACGAACTATCCCTTTAAACAGCAAAACAATCAATCAGTGACACTCATGTCTCACACACACACACACACACACACACACACACACACACACACACACACACACACACACACACACACACACACACACACACACACACACACACACACACACACACACACATATGCGTAACCTCGTCCTTCAGAATCAGACTCTGGTCTTTTAAAGTTTTCTCATTCACGTCACCTTGTAAAGAGTGAAAGAGAAAAGAGTTCACTCCTCTGATCTCGTCTCTGTTAATCCTGCTGAGAGCAGCACATTTACATCAAACACACTCACACACTCACTCAATGTTTCTTCTTCTTCTTCTTCTAATCATTATTCTCTGTCCTCACTGGGAAACTGTGTTGTGACGAGGAGAGTTTTTCATCGTCCGTCTCATCGCCTCAGTCTTTTTAAACATTTCAAACAAGGGAATCCTTTCAAAATTGGCTCAAACGTTCACTTGGACTCAAAGTGTGAACGATTACATTTCACTTTTCAAAGGTGAGGGTGACTCTCAGACGAGTGACTTTTTATCTCTGAAACACTGTGACCTTTAAACCTTTTAACCTTGGCTCAAACGTTCACTTGGATTTAAGAACGAACGGATCAACGATCTTGTTCAGGGTCATTGTAATGACTTTTTTGTCTTGTAAACATAATGGAATAAAATGAGTAAACCATGTTCAAATTTGGCTCAAACGTTCACTTGGATTTAAGAACGAACGGATGAACGATCTTGTTTAGTGTCATTGTAATTACTATTTTTTTGTATGGAATAAAATGAGTAAACGTGTTTAAATTTGGCTCAAACGTTCACTTGGACTCAAAGTGTGAACGATTAGATTTTAGTTTTAGAAAGTTGAGCGTGACTCCACTTGAATGACTTTTTTAGCCTCATCTCAAAAACACTGTGACTTTTCAACCTTTTAAACTTGGCACACACGTTCACACGTTCACTTGGATTTAAGAACAAACGGACGATCTTGTTTAGTGTCATTGTAATTACTTTTTCTGTCTTGTAAACATAATATGGAATACAATTAGTAAACGTGTTCAAATTTGGTTGACTTTACTTGACTTTTAAACCTTTCAAACTTGGCACACGTTCGCTTGGATTTAAGCATGAACGAATGAACGATCTTGTTTTCTTTCATTGTAATGACCATTTTTCGTCTCGTAAACATAATGGAATAAAATTAGTTAACGTGTTCAAATTTGGTTCAAATGTTCACTTGGACTCAAAGTGTGAACGATTCGATTTTAATTTTCAAAGGTGAGCGTGACTTCACTTGAATGTCTTTTTTAGCCTCATCTCAAAAACACCATGACCTTTAAAAATGTTAAACTCTGCACACACGTTCACACGTTCACTTGGATTCACAAGGTTAGTTTTGTTTCAAATATTATTCTATCAACACAGATATGTACATCTATAGTCTGCCGTTACAATCGATTTGCCTCAGGTGCACTGTGGAGTCGGTATGAGTGTTTTTAATGCCATGCTAGCTTGTACCATTGACTTGCGCTAGCCATAGCATCAGCGAACTCGGCAACTAGAAGAACCGAATGAAATGTCTTGAAAACGTCTCCAGACGTCTCCATCACACCGGCTGAGTTGGTAAATTGGTCTTATGTCCAAAAATTACGAACTATCCCTTTAAATATGTTTTATTGTGAATTGTATACTGTATCACCACATGGAAAGACTTTTACTTTGAAAGGTATAATTATTATGGCTAATTTTACCCCTGCTTTAAATCATAATTTGACAGATAAACCAAGAATTTGACCTTTCGTGTATCGTTCATATACATCACACGTGTCTAATATTGTGAAAACGACCTGACGTGACAGGAAGCGTCACGTCCGTCAGTTTGTCGCGAGTTAAGCGCCGGAAAAGTCGACTCAAAGACTCGGAGCGAGCGCAGACTAAACACGGCAGAGACGTGAGCTCTTCATCATCACAGCTGGGAAACATTACACATCATCTGTGTGTGAGACGACGGCGTCGCTCGCTCCGAGAAAAGACCTCGGTAAACAAAACCAAACAAAACAAACACGAGGTCGTGCTCAGGAATCGCTGAGCGGCGGCGGCGGCGGTTTCAAAGCTCTGCGGTCGACAGAACAAAGACACTTTTATTTCAACTTCCTGTCACAATATTCCAATACATCATCCACCATTTGGGTTGTAATGCGTTGTCATGACAACAATGGATGACTTTTCCTTTCTTCTTCTTCTTCTTCTTCGACCACTCAGACACAGTCGCCCTCGACGACTCGCGACTTTGAGTTGATCCATTTGAATAAGTGCAGGACGTAAAGGAGACACACTTCCTCTGCGGCTCTCAGCCGCAATTACCCAGCATGCCTCTCTCTCTCTCTCTCTCTTTCTGAAGCTGCCTGTGTAATTATGGGATGACGGGATTTTAAAGCTTCAACGGCTCAAAAACCCTCAGACTGGAGTAAGTAACGGAGACGCAGGGGGCACACGCGGGGGGTTAGTGGACGAATGTGAGGGACGACTGTGTCCGAACCAGAGACACTTTCAAATCATGTTACCATGTGACTAACTGATATTAACTAATGGTTAAGTTAGTATTAGTTAACAGTGAAAAATCAACTGTAAATAAACTAATGAATAATTAATTAACTAATCATGACCTAATGACTCATGAACTAATGACGGAATGATTTAACTAATCATTAACTAGAACTTAACATTTCAAATCATTAGTTAACAGTTAACTAATCAATAACTAGAATCTAGGTAACACATAACTTAATATTACTAATCATAAGTTAATTGTTATCTAATCAATAACTAGAAACCAAGTAATAAGTAAAAAATGAATGTGTGTGAATGTGTGTGAATGAGTGAATGTGTGTGAATGAGTGTGAATGAGTGTGAATGAGTGAATGTGTGTGAATGAGTGTGAATGAGTGTGAATGTGTGTGAATGAGTGTGAATGAGTGAATGTGTGTGAATGAGTGAATGTGTGTGAATGAGTGAATGTGTGTGAATGAGTGTGAATGTGTGTGAATGAGTGTGAATGAGTGAATGAGTGAATGTGTGTGAATGAGTGAATGTGTGTGAATGTGTGTAAATGAGTGAATGTGTGTGAATGAGTGTGAATGAGTGAATGTGTGTAAATGAGTGAATGAGTGAGAATGAGTGTGAATGAGTGTGAATGAGTGAATGTGTGTAAATGAGTGAATGTGTGTGAATGAGTGTGAATGAGTGTGAATGAGTGAATGTGTGTGAATGAGTGAATGTGTGTGAATAAGTGTGAATGGGTGAATGTGTGTGAATGAGTGAATGTTAAAAGTGTAGTTTAAAACCACGTTTACAATCATCTTCAAGTGTGAACATGAAGGAGAGAAAAGTCACAAAATCACTTCCGAGTCTGTTTATTCAGCAGCAGAAAACAAACGTGTGAAACACACACACAAACACAAACACACACACAAACACACACACACACACACACACACACACACACACACACACACACACACACACACACACACACACACACACACACACACACGGAAGCCATTACACCCAATCTGTGTGTGTGTTTGTGTCTTTGTGTGTGTGTTCAGTGTGTGTGTGTGTGTGTGTGTGTGTGTGTCACAGATGTTGCAGCACAGCTGCTCAGACTCCTCAGCTACAGGCGCTGCTGTGTGAGCTGTGAGAGGAATAAACTAACATGTTTACCTTGAGTGCAGCGTAAACACAGACTGTATATACTCTGTGTACATATATACATATATATATATATATATATATACATATATATGCACCACTATAGAATGTTTACGTCGTCAGACTCTCACAAGTTCAGCTTCGCTGGACTGTGTTACACTGTTTTCTCCAGCCTGTGGACTCCAGTCGTCTGACGTTTAGATTGATTTCATGCATTTGTGCTTATGAAAATACACACACACACACACACACACATATATACATGTACTTTTGTCTCGCGACACAAACAGCCCATAACCAGAGATCTGTTGTATGTCCTTCGTTGTTGTCTGTTGTGTTGCGTTCATTGTTTTTGACAGTCAGTCTGTTGATGGATTTAAAGAACAGCTCACTATTTGACACTATTCAGTCTCTTTGCTGATGCCTAGAATAACTACGTTTTTGTTGTTGCTCACTATTTGGCACTCGGTGTGTCGGTGGATGTCTGCAGTGAAAATGTAGCAGCTCCACACCTCAGATCACTGAGCTCTCCACCGTCTCTGGAGCCACTTTAACATTAATAAACACTTAATAGTCTCCATTTGCTTCCATCCTTCCATCCTTTCATCCTCCTTTCTTTCTTTTTATTCCTTCCTTCCTTCCTTTCCTGAGATGACGATGAATCATTAACTGTTTTTCTTTATTTTACCACACAATCACGCTGAGCGGAGAAAGGAAGAGACGCTTTTATACAACATTTATTTCTCAGTAAATTAACGTGTTTTTTCCGCAGCTCGTCACTGCAGGGATGCACCATATCATCATCATCAGCACTATGTTAATATTACTCTAACATCTCCGTGGATTTAACGTGAACTCCTCACATCTTCAAAAAAAAAAACAGAGATTTTCCTGCTAACATGGCGCCGCGAGCAAACGTGACGACCTCCTCGAGTTCTGTGCTCGCGCTCTCTTTTACAACTATTCTATATGTAATAAAATATAGTATGAAAAATATTCTGAACGACCTCTGCATTTGGACTGAAGGAAATATGAGGTGTTGTTTGTAAAGTGGCTGAAACGCTGAAAATAACATCTTAGCTTCAAAATATATTTTAAAAAAAAAAGGTTTTTCTTCCACATTTACACCATGATTTGTTAACGTAAACATACATGGTTAAATCTAATTATTATTTTAATGTTTAATATTATTTATTTAATGTTACATCTAAATGTGAAATTTAAAATTTAAAATTTAACATTTGAAATTTGAAATTTAAAATTTAAAATTTAAAATTTAAAATTTAAAATTAAAAATTAAAAATTAAAAATTTAAAATTTAAAATTTAAAATTTAAAATTAAAAATTAAAAATTTAAAATGTGAAATGTGAAATTTAAAATTTAAAATGTAAAATGTAAAATGTAAAATTTAAAATTTAAAATTTAAAATTTAAAATTTAAAATTTAAAATTTAAAATTTCATTTTGGAAATTGAAAATGTATTTTACAACAAAAGTTAGGTACTGCAGTGAGTAAGGCTGTGGAGAAATTGGAAAAAGAGACAATCAAATATAAATTAAAGCCAAAATTAGATTAAATCAGCTAAAGAAAATATAAAAATAGCGCGTTTTTAATTTATAAAACACTCCTGTTTATATATGTGTATATATAAGTTACCGTTTAAATAATAAAAAAAAATGTTCTGCATAAATTGAGTATTAAATTAGAAAGTCAGGCATTTTTTCTCCTCTTATATATATATATATGTATATATATATATATACATATATATATATGATCAGATTTCCAACCAATTTTTATTTTACACCCTTTTCGAAGAACAAAAAAAAAACCTGTTTGTTTTAAAGGTCATTTTTAAACAGCATGTTCTGTCTGCGGTGATTTAAATGTCCCTGTTTTCAGGAGATCAGTGAAGATTCAGAGTGCGATTGCTTCAACAGTTTCTCGCGTCTTGTCTCTAAACACGTGTCACAGCATCTATATGGAAATGACTCTCTGGCTCGACGCTGTTGCCGCCGCACAAATGCCGTGGGGCTGAAATAACTTGTTTCCAAAAGCACTAATCTCTAACAAACAGGTATAACAGCAGCAGCAGCAGCAGCGAGAGCCAGAGCAGAATATTAAAGATGACCCTCATCAGTGGCACCATTATAAATTCACCCGCTGAAACAAGTGGAGCATAAAGAAAAGGTTATTTAGAGCAAAACAGTTTGACAAGCAACTAACTCAACAAAGTCCCACGTTGACCTTCAAACCTGCTCCAACGGGACTGTTGTCAGTTTGTCTTTTTTTAATTATTTGTGCTTAAAAAACTGAGAAAATAAATAATATATTTCAAATATTATATATATGTGGAAAAGTTGGCGTATGGATAAACTGTATTATCTGTATGAAAGAGCTCACTATTTGGCAACCAGTCTGTTGGTGGATGTGCAGTATTGCTCATTATTTGGCAGTCAGTTTCTTGGCAGATATAGAAGACGGCTCATTATTTGGCAGTCAATCTCTTGGATGTTTGGAACAGTTTTATCAACCAGTTTCTTGGTCGACGTATAGGGCGGCTCACTATTTGGCAGTCAGGCTGTGGATGGATTTGTGGAATCGTTTCTATTCACTGTTTTCTCTTCTATATCTTTATCATCCATAGGTCATAGAGATGTGTTTACTTTCTTTTTTAATATTTATAATTCATACTTTAATCCCCCCCTCCCCCCTTAAAGCATGAATGGTACACTCTGATTTGCAATTTAAAGGCTCCCGAGTGCTTAATTAGCACCTTTCATGAAGCGTCAGTCTGCTGTTTTTACTGAGCGGCACAATGACAGTGGACAGAGTGGCAGCCTAATGGCCCGTCCTTGAAGCCGATTGAGAAACTATAATGGCAGCAGAGAGAGCAGCAGAGAGAGCAGCAGAGAGGTCCTCTCTCTCTCCACAGCTGCTCCATGTGTCACGGCCACACTCCATCTTCTCCATGTGGACCTTCTGCTGTGCTCTGACCCTCCGCCCTCACCTCTCACCTCTGTCCATCACAGCTGCTGCAGGGTTGAGGCGACGGACGTCCGTTTTCTTTACTCGAGAGTCACAGAGATCCTTCCTCCAGGAGCTCAAAGGTGATTTATCTCAGACAGACAAACAGACAGACAGTGTCAGGTGAATCTGAGCTTTGAAATCCAATCCTTCTACTCGTACTGTCCACTGTCATTGACTTGCACTGCTGAATTTATTGCAGTTTCACACCAAAAAAAGTCTGAATTCTAAGAAAAATACAGTCAGCAGGCAGTCTGTTGGTGTATGTATGGAACAGCTCATTATTTTGCAGGCACTGTCTTGGTGGATGTACACAATAGCTCATTATTTGGCGGTCAACCTGTTGTTGGATCCAAAAAAGACATCTCATTATTTCGCAGGCAGCTTGTTGGTAGATATAGAGAATGGTTCATTATTTGGCAATCAATCTGTTGCTGGATATAGATAACAGCTCATTATATGGCAGTCAGTCTGTTGGTGGATGTATGGGACAGCTCGTTATTTTTGCAGTCAGTCTCTTGCTGGATGTATAGAACAGCTCATTATTTGGCAGTCAACCTGCTGGTGGATGTATGGAACAGCTCATTATTTGTCAGACAACCTGTTGGTGGATGTATGGAAAAGTCAGAATTTTGAGATTAAAGTTGGAAATCTTTTGTTTTTGTTTTTTAAAAAAATAACCCTGTTCCTCTCCTGTGAAATAAATGTATTTATTTATGTAAAAGTATTTTTTTTTTTAGGGTTTTTTTGTTTCACTACTCAACAAAAGCAAAGAGATCACAGACTGTTTAAGGGCAGTTATGTAGAAACAAGACAGGAGAGTAAGTCAAGTAAGAAAAAGACACGTCTTCCTCCTCACACTGCGTTTGCCTGCAGCTCTGCTGCTGTGTAATCTGAACAGCGGTGATAAGCCATAAAAGTTAACATCCCTGAGCCTCCGTTTCCATCAGAAACACCTCTTTCATTGTAATTCCAGCAGAATGAGTCTCATTAAAATTCATTGCTCCACAGTTTCTCTCACAGAAATCCCCACAGAGCAGCAAAAACACTGCACTTATTTATTTATTTAACGGCAAATTAAGATATTGTGGACGAACCGAAAAAAACCCTCCCAAAAAACGACCTTCAATACTTTCACCTTCAGCGAACACCAGCAGCCAATCAGAGTGAAGCATCAATCACAGCTGACTCTAAAGGTTACAGTCGCTCATCAGTCACATCACAGACGTATCACAGACACATGAACATCACAAATGTATCACGTCACGTCACATCACATCACATCACATCACATCACATCACAGTCACGTCACGTCACGTCACGTCACGTCACGTCACGTCACGTCACGTCACGTCACGTCACGTCACGTCACGTCACGTCACGTCACGTCACGTCACGTCACGTCACATCACATCAGTCACATTACATCACATCAGTCACATCACATCAGTCACATCACATCACATTACATCACAGTCACGTCACGTCACGTCACGTCACGTCACGTCACGTCACGTCACGTCACGTCACGTCACGTCACGTCACGTCACGTCACGTCACATCACATCAGTCACATTACATCACATCAGTCACATCACATCAGTCACATCACATCACATTACATCACATCAGTCACATCACATTAGTCACATCACATTACATCACATCACATCACATCACATCAGTCACATCACATCAGTCACATCACATCAGTCACATCACATCACATCAGTCACATCACATCACATCACATCACATCAGTCACATCACATCACATCACATTAGTCACATCACATTACATCACATCACATCACATCACATCACATCAGTCACATCACATCAGTCACATCACATCACATCACATCAGTCACATCACATTACATCACATCACATCAGTCACATCACATTACATCACATCACATCAGTCACATCACATCAGTCACATCACATCACATCACATCAGTCACATCACATTACATCACATCACATCAGTCACATCACATCACATCAGTCACATCACATTACATCACATCACATCAGTCACATTACATCACATCACATCACAGTCACAACACAGTCACATCACATCACATCACATCACAGTCACATCACATCACAGTCACAACACAGTCACATCACAGTCACATTCACAGTCACATCACATCACAGTCACAACACAGTCACAACACAGTCACATCACATCACATCACAGTCACATCACAGTCACAACACAGTCACATCACAGTCACAACACAGTCACATCACATCACATCACATCACATCACATCACAGTCACAACACAGTCACAGTCACAGTCACATCACATCACATCACAGTCACATCACATCACATCACATCACATCACAGTCACATCACATCACATCACAGTCACAACACAGTCACATCACATCACATCACATCACATCACAGTCACAACACAGTCACAGTCACATCACATCACATCACAGTCACATCACATCACAGTCACAACACAGTCACATCACAGTCACAGTCACAGTCACATCACATCACAGTCACAACACAGTCACAACACAGTCACATCACATCACATCACATCACATCACAGTCACATCAGTCACATCACATCACATCACATCACATCACATCACAGTCACATCACAGTCACGTCACATCACATCACATCACATCACATCACATCACATCACATCACAGTCACGTCACATCACATCACATCACATCACATCACATCACAGTCACATCACATCACAGTCAACACAACACAATACCACAACAAAAGTATGTGTTACAAAAGTACCATAAGTAACTTGTTACCCTTAAACAAAACTACATGTTACAAAACTTACAAAAGTATCACAGTCAGTCATTCTTTTTTTTTTATCTATTCTCTTTGCTGTTTCTAAGAAGTTACCGTAGAAGTTCCTATGTTTCATCTACTGGTCGAGCTGAAACAGTAGAAAACAGTGAAAACACCTGCGTCGTCCTCGTGTGAAACTGTGTCACTAATGTTACGTCACATGTGACCGAGTAGAAACATGTTGTTAAAAAAGAGTTTCTTTGATGTAAACACCTGTTGGTGAGGCTGAGGTTTGGCTCACACACATACCAGAGCACAGAGCACAGTCAATCATTATTCTGCTCATGGAGTCTGGGAACATACGACTGTATCTGTGGGAAACGACACCAGTGTGTGTGTGTGTGTGTGTGTTCTTGTACTTGCGGCATACTGAGGACCATTGAGGGTTTTTAACCAACAAAGTGAGGTCATTTTTACGGAGTGAGGACATTTTGGCCGGTCCTCACTTTGTTTTCATTGAAATCAATTCCTTAGGTTGCTATAACATGCTATACTCAATTAAAAAAAATAATAATAATTCAAATTTTGGACGACATAGTATAGTATGACTTTTTCGTCAAATTTTGGACCAATTTTTTTTTTTCAAATTTGTTTTCAACTTTTGGATGACATAGTATAGTATGACGTTTTTGTCAAATTTCGGACCAAAAATTTGGGGTCAATTTTTTTTTTCAGATTGTGGACGACATCGTATAGTATGAAGTTTTTGTCAAATTTTGGACAAAAAATTTTGGGTCAAATTTTTATTTTTTATTTTGGATGACGTAGTATATTATGACATTTTTGTCAAATTTTGAACCAAAAATTTTGGGTCAATTTTTTTTTCAAATTTTGGATGACATACTATAGTATGATGGTTTTGTCAAATTTTGGACCAAAAAAAAAAATCAAAAAAAATTTCCAGCCCTTTCTGCTCTGGGGCTCCACCTGCAGACATTGTATGGTACTGCAACCAGTAGTTCTTTGTAGATGTCGTTCATGAAGTAGATATTTGTAATTGTGTTGATTTATTAAGTGGAAATGTTGGTCCTCAGTATGCAGCAAGTACAAGAATGTGTGTCTGTGTGTGTGTGTGAAGCAGCAGCTGAATGAAGGTGAAAGGCCGAGATTCAAATGGCATTTGTGATACGGTGACATTTAGAAAAAAATCTAAAAATCCATCTCCGGTGAATGAAAAAGGTTTTTTATCTTGATGTTTTTTTTTCTGACTGATCCGTGTGAATCTTTGTAGTAAAGGACTAGACCAACATATATACACGTCAGTTTTATCGGGGGTGCATTTGATTCCTTATAGGACACACATTGTAGCTTTAAATGGCTTTTTAAAGCTGAAAAAATACACGATGTAATGTCTTATGAACTATAATTACATACATATGATTAGGGTAATAAAGATGTTACTTTTGCTGTGTGTATTTTCCAAGGTAATAACTGTATATATGATATAAATGGCGCATAACCTTGTTTACATTTCCCCTCCAATATTTGACCACACTTACTATTTTATGTAACATTATATTTTCATATAATTTCACCGTGTTTAACACATTTTTATGGATTTTTCTGTGACTAACACATACCATTAAAATGTTGCATCTTACCTCGATGTAAAAACACAGACGAGCTTTGAGAGTTTATTCAAAATGGTTCCTGCTGTGAGGCTGCAGTACCACTGATAGACACAGGGGGAGACAGAGAGCAGGACTGTAGCGACACCAGCTCTGCGTTTGTGGTGAAACGGAAAAACAAGTTTGTTAAAGGTGCATTATGTAATAAATCTGGATTAATGTTCATATAACAAACTGAACTCACCAACAACAACAGTACAGACAAAATATTTGCATTAAAAAAAATATATTTTGCAGACTGCAAATCATGTTTGTGTTTTGAAATCATGTTTTGGCATCATGTGGCGCCACCTACCGCCGTCTACCAATCATTGCAGTCAGTAGAGTCTCAGCTGCCGAGCAACCACGGGTTGCCAGTTAGGTCAGAAAACAAAACCTAAAAGACCTCAGTATTTATGAATTTGAATGTAGTAACCGTTTTTGGCCACATTCTTACATATGGCGCCTTTAAACGTGTGGTTTGACACGGGAGCGTTTTCGGTTAATATTCTTCACTTTGGTGCACACTAATGAACGTATGAACCTGTATGTGTGTGTGTGGCTCCTCCAGTCGACAAACTGATCAGAGAAGATATATGTATTATGGCTTCACCTGGACTTTAAGGCTGCATTCGAACCCTGGTCCGTTTGCTCGCGTTCGTTCCGCCCTCAAAACCTCGGTCTTGGTTTGACCCAAACGCAGGAAGTCGGACCGTGATTCCCGTCTTTGTTTTTGACGAGGAGCCGTCGTCGGTCAGCGGTCTCACAGTTCTGCCTGCGTCTTCGCGAGGACAACAGCGCCGATCGGACCTGTTGCCATGGAGAAACATCACCATCAGCTGGTGTTTCACGCCCTTTCACCGCGCCTACCCCCGAACCCTTCCTCCTCCTCCTCCTCCTCCTCCTCCTCGAGACACTACAGAGCCTTGTTGTGGTCCTATAGTGACGGAGCATGTGCAGTGTGGGAAGGAGGATGTCAGCTGTTCATGGCGGAGAACTCATCCCAAACCCTCCCGTTCCGGCCCTAGGTGAGCTTCAATACGTCCCCAGAACCTCCCTTTTTCCCTTTTCGGGCTGCCATTACCCAAACTAAGCTCATTTGTCCCCCCCCTTCGCGCCAAAGAGAGCCATGATCTGCCTTTTGTGCCGGCCCCAACCTCCCATTCACGTCCCGCAGGAGAGCAGACAAAAGAGGAAGAGACACAGGCCTGAACCCTCTGCCCAGACAGACTGTGTAAAGCCGCCATAAAGAGATGCCGGGTTTGAATGGAGCTGCAGTGACGGGGGAGCGTCTCCGGGGGGGGGGGGGGGGGGTGTTGTTCTCAATTATCATCTGTATCTTTACATTTCTTTAACGCCAAACATGTAACTATGGAGGCTGAGAAAGCTCACTTCACTGCGGCGTTAATGGGTTTTTTTTTTTTTCTTCCACTTCCACTTCTTCAACGACGACGACAACATCAACAAAATAAAAATCCTAATTTCCTCTCTGGTTAATTGCGTGACACAAACTGGGCCCTTAAGAACAACAACCTTTCTCAAGTGTTTCTTGAACGTCCCTCTTTATTGCAGAATTCATGGTCTAATGCAGGCGTGTCCGTAATCCGTCCCTCAGGACACTTGGACGGGTTTTATGTGTCCCCTGACTTCCCTCTTAAAATGGATTATTTATAGCCCACCGGCAGAATTAATAGATAATCGCAGACATTTTAAAGTTGCAATTCGGCTCTTGGTTCAACAGGTGGCAGCACCATAGCTGTTTGGCTAGTTTAGTGACCGCTACGTCAAAGGACGAATGCCGCCAGTGTCATGGACGCTACAAATTAAAATCGAAGGGTGGTAGCCTTGACGTATTACAATAACAATTTTTGTTATTGTTATTTTGTTATAGCTTGTTATCGAGCAAGTTAGTTGGTATAAATAACTAGTTATCGAATAAGGTAGGTAAATGATATACCTAGCTAGCTATCTAGCAAGTTATAGCTAAGTAGTTACTGTATCTAATATTATTGTTAGGTAATCTAGCTAACTAGTTATCTAATATGGTAGGTAAAAAGTTAGTTAGAAAGGCAATATAGCTAGCTAGTTACTGTACGTAATACAGTAGATAGATAGATAGATAGATAGATAGATAGATAGATAGATAGATAGATAGATAGATAGATAGATAGATAGATAGATAGATAGATAGATAGATAGATAGATAATTTAGCTTGTTATCTAGCAAGTTAGGTGGTATAGCTAACTAGTTCACAAATAAGGTAGGTAAATGATATAGTTAGCTAGCTATCTAGCAAGTGATAGCTATGTAGTTACTCAATCTTATATGGTTGTTAGGTAATCTAGCTAACTAGTTATCTAAGAAGGTAGGTAGCAAGTTAGTTAGAAAGGTAATATAGCTAGCTAGTTACTGCGTGTAATAGATAGATAGATAGATAGATAGATAGATAGATAGATAGATAGATAGATAGATAGATCATTTAGCTTGTTATCTAGCAAGTTAGGCGGTACAGCTAACTAGTTGTCGAATAAGGTAGGTAAATTATATAGCTAACTAGCTATCTAGCAAGTTATAGCTTAGTAGTTACTGTATATAATATGGTTGTAGATGTGTTAGGTAATCTAGCTAACTAGTTATCTAATAAGGTAGCAAGTTAGTTAGAAAGGCAGTATAGCTAGCTAGTTACTGTACGAAATACAGGAGATAGATAGATAGATAGATAGATAGATAGATAGATAGATAGATAGATAGATAGATAGATAGATAGATAGATAGATAGATAGATAGATAGATAGATAGATAGATAGATAGATAGATAATTTAGCTTGTTATCTAGCAAGTCAGGCGGTATAGTTATCGAATAAATTAGGTAAAAATATAGCTAGCTAGCTATCTAGCAAGTGATAGCTAAGTAGTGACTCTATCTTATATGGTTGTTAGGTAATCTAGCTTACTAGTTATCTAAAAAGGTAGATAGCAAGTTTGTTAGAAAGGTAATATAGCTAGCTAGTTACTGTATGTAATAGATAGATAGATAGATAGATAGATAGATAGATAGATAGATAGATAGATAGATAGATAGATAGATAGATAGATAGATAGATAGATAGATCGTTTTTGAGTAAAGAGTCGAAATCTAGGGTTGCCAGTTTGAGTCCCCAACATGTCACTCCTGAGCAAGGTACCCAACCCCCAATGCTCGTAATTCTAGGAAGGTTTAGGTCAAGGAAGGAATTTCCCTCAGGGGATGAATAAAAGTACAAATATACGAATATTGTCATATAATTTTAAGCTAATACTGTCCAACAGTTGTTCATCCCCACAAAAGTAGATTTTTAAGATCCCCGACACATTTACGGGGAGCGACCACATGAAGAAGCTGCAGTAAATAAATTGGATGGATGTTTTCCTGTGTCACTTTGTCGCAGAAGCTCCGTTTACAATGTCACACAAACTGCGAGGAATGAAGACGACATGAAAAACAACGAACCACATAATACAGTGTTAGACAGATTATTTCACAGTTAACCGCAGAAAACAATCACAGGATACAGAAGACAAAAACAAATGCTTTCATGTTATTTTCGTGCACAATAACTTTGACGATAATCAATCACTGAACACATGCTGAGCGTTAACACGTCCATATGTTGTTCTGACGGCTGATTTATAAACGCTGTGAAGAGGTTGACCTTCAAATTTAATTTAATCAGATTATAATTTAATGAGACTGTTTAGCTTTTTACAGCTGTGAACAGACTCTTGCACCAAATGATGTTTCAACACCGGAGAATGTTCATATTTATAGAAATAAAAAGCAGACGCAGTTTGTCACCTCGACTCTAGAGGAAACAGATTCTTCTTATAAACACAAGATATTTACAGGAAAACACACCATCAAGATAGATAGATAGATAGATAGATAGATAGATAGATAGATAGATAGATAGATAGATAGATAGATAGATAGATAGATAGATAGATAGATAGATTGTTATCTAACAAGTTAGGCGGTATAGCTAACTTGTTATCGAATAAGGTAGGTAAATGATATAGCTAGCTAGTTATCTAGCAAGTTATAGCTAAGTAGTTACGGGATCTAATATGGTTGTTAGGTAATCTAGCTAACTAGTTATATAATAAGGTAGGTAGCAAGTTAGTTAGAAAGGCAATATAGCTAGCTAGTTACTGTACTTAATCCAGGAGATAGATAGATAGATAGATAGATAGATAGATAGATAGATAGATAGATAGATAGATAGATAGATAGATAGATAGATAGATAGATAGATAGATAATTTAGCTTGTTATCTAGCAAGTTAGGTGGTATAGCTAACTAGTTATCAAATAAAGTAGGTAAATTATATAGTTAGCTAGCTATCTAGCAAGTGATAGCTATGTAGTTACTCAATCTTATATGGTTGTTAGGTAATCTAGCTAACTAGTTATCTAAGAAGGTAGGTAGCAAGTTAGTTAGAAAGGTAATATAGCTAGCTGGTTACTGCATGTAATAGATAGATAGATAGATAGATAGATAGATAGATAGATAGATAGATAGATAGATAGATAGATAGATAGATAGATAGATAGATAGATAGATAGCAAGTTAGGCGGTATAGCTAACTCGTTATCGAACAAGGTAAACAGGAAAACACATCATCATGTAGAGTGACTCTAGTGACTTGAGTGAGTTCATGCATGAATCTTACGTGGTTGTTGGGTGAATATTTAATGTGCTGGGATTTTCACACACAACTATCTCTATGTTTTTCTTTTTCATTTACAGAGAACTGTGCAAAAACGAGTTTTCTCTGGGAGAAAATGCCTCACTGATGTCACAGGTCAGAGGTCAGAGGACCAGACTGGTTCAACAGTAACTCAAACAACTGCTCCTTACAACCAAGGTATGAAGAAACTCGTCCCTGAACACACAACACTACACAAGCACACAACATTTGATTCATTAGGTGTACATTGAAGCTCATAAAGTTTCTGGTTTGTAGTTCAGTAAAAGCTAAAAAAAAAGTGTAACACAACAGTTTAAAAAGTGAACTTTTTTTTGTTTTGTTTCGGTGCCTGTGATCGTGTGATCGTGTGGTTCTGCTGTTAGACCATGAACCATGTGTTCTTCATGTCTTTTCTTTGGCTGTGGTGCGTTTGGCTGCCGTGGTTCACCACAGGACGTGCGCTGACGAATGCGTGAACTCGGCGTTAGCGCGGCGAGTAAGCGACGTACGCAAATTCACTTTGTTTCCTCGCAGTAACGTATCAGCGCTGGATCCCTGTTGTCAGGCCTTTCTGTCATGCTTTGCATCACAAATCACTTCATATTCAAACCATAATCTGCATTACTGTAGGTTTTATGGTCTTGTAGGAAAACTATGAACCTCCAGACATGTTCCTCTACAAAGCAGGACGCTCTGACATATACATATATTCATATATATATATATACAGTAACGCTGCTTATCTGCACCTGTTTGATGTTAAATATGAGCTAAGGTTCAGTGAGGAGGCAACGGGTGGGATGTGTCGTACTGTTCTATAGGAGCTCGGCTTAAAACGGCAGATAAAAACCAGCGAATATTCACGCTGATGCGTATTATTGCAAAAATCTGTTGTGGGCTTGTATTTGCAGTAATGGTTGTGCATATATATATATATATATATATAAGCTGACAAATATATACGATAGTTAAAGGATTGACCCTGTCGTATAAAAGCGCGTCAACGTAATTGCCAGCGACATTTTTTTACGATACACACGGCTCTGTTTTATATCGGGATAATGTGAGATGAAACTCAGCAGTTTGCAGCGTATGAAATGAATTCCCAGTCAAGTCAGGCGTGACAAGAGGCTGAATGTCTGCCTGCAGGAGAGAACAAAGGTATGAGGGGAAATAATAATTAGTTTCACAAAAAAAAAAAAGAACACACACACACACACACAGGGAAATAAGAGAAAAACTTCCTGCGCCGATCGCTAATGGAGCCTCCAGACGTCACGTGACTTGGTCAATTCCGTGTTAGCTCACAAAGCTCCTGAAAAATCAACGATATCAGCGCTGGTTTGAAGAGTTCACTGTAAATCCACAAAGATTTTAATGAAATTATCACAGAATCTGACAGATTGAATATATCGGATCCTTATACTGCCCCCTGGTGCTTTTCACAAGTATGGAAATAGCCGCAGCAGACTTTCTGACAGACTTTCCCCTCATTCTAGTCGAGAGCTAACCAACTAGCTAACTGTATGTAAATGTAAACAATATAACTAGCTATCGATAATTAGATAGTATAGTTAACTAGTTGTTTAATAAGGTAGGTAGATAATAGCTACTTATCTCGCAATTTATAGCTAACTAGTTACCATATCTAATATTGTAGTTAGGTAATATAGCTAGCTAATTATCTAATAGGGTAGGTAAATTATAGCTAGTTATCTAGCAAGTTATGGCTAACTAGTTACTGCATCGAATATGGTTGTTAGGCAATCTAGTAAACTACTTATCTAATGAGGTAAGTCAATTATATAGATAACTAGCTATATATAGCTAGTATCACATCTGACACACTGAACATATCAGATCCCTATACTGCCCCCTGGTGCTTTTCACGTGTATGGAAACAGCCGCTGCAGACATTATTCCAGACTTGTTTACGACATCTTCAACTTTCGGACAAACTTTGCCCTCATTCTATTCCAGAGAACATTTACACTTTACAATAAAAACGCGTAAAAGAGTCTGTAATGATGCTAACGTTAGCATCTAGATTTACAGCTTCACGGCACTTAAGGGGAAACTCAAGGGAAGCTTAACTTAACAACGATCATGCCCCTAAGGTTGTCAAACGAGTAAAGATTGAAGTCTGGACACGCTTTTGCCTTTTTCTCGTCAGAGCTCCCCCTACAGTTTGGGAGTGCATATTGTTACGACACCAAAGTTCCTAACTTGACATCGGAGACTTTGCGAGAACTCTTGATACATCATCTGCTGGAGCTCGTCACCATAACTAAACTTCTCGAAGTTGTTGTTTTGGTCGGTCTTACATGTTGATGGATGAGAGTCTTTTAACCTGGACTTACTTGGGTGTCCCAGTGGGTTTGTGTGGCATTGATGTCCACTCCACTGTGAGGTCATTTCACCCCTGGAGGTCCCTCCATCTGCTGCTGGACACACTCCACTGTGGGCTCTTTTAATGCTAACAACAGTGCACAGGGTTTAGCTGTAGATTCCTTCGGTTGAGCTACAGCTAAATGTTCAACAAATAGCACATTTCTCTTCAAAACCAAACAAATTTGCATTTTTATTTAATTTAAAGTCTAAACTTTATCATTTTCCCCCAATGAATAATTGGTCATAGTTAACCATAAAATAACAATAATAATCAACTCAATTACATACTAGTATTAGATTTAATACACAATATAATTTAATGTCGAGCTAATGTGTGCTGTAACTAATATTACAGGATTGTTGTGTGTTGACCTGTGTGTTGTGTGACCTCAGTCCACTCTGTTTAAAGTTGAATCTTTAGCAGTCGTTAACGGTCAGTTACAGAGAGAACCAGGTGTCGACTGTAGTGACACAGAAGGTGTTGTGTGGCACGGTTATAAGGTCAGAGGTCAGAGACCACAGCACAGATACGAGGTCCCCGACACTGTGTTGGTGACATTTATGAGCGCGGCGCTAATGACTGTGTGTGTGTGTGTGTGTGTGTGTGTGTGTGGTCTTTGAATGACACTGGTCGCGTCGTGTTCTTACAGGATCGTAAAGCCCTCGCTCCGTTCAAATTAAATCCAGGATTCTTCAGCATTCTCCGGATCTTAAAACCCGTTTCTCCGGCGACGAAACCGCAGAGACGTCGGTCGTCGACGGCCGCGTCGCGAAACACTCGTCCTCTCTCCTTTTGTCTCGCGAAAAGCCGCCTCGGGACCCGTCTTCTCTCCCCGAGTGATGAATTATGAATGGCCGCTAATAGGCTGCTTCTCTCTTGTTTAACCTCGGCGTGGCCTCCAGCTTCTGCGTGGACTCCCTGCCTCCGCGTGTGTTCTTTTATTATTATTATTATTATTATTATTATTATTATTCCGATCGTTATTGAGTTCGCCAGGAAGCGGCTTCAGAAGCTCCAGCGCCGCCGTCCAAGTGGAACCTCCCTGAGGACTTAACCCACACCGTCCCACCGTCGGTGCTGCATAATGGATGAAGGACAGACATTGGGTGGGAGGGAAGGAATGGAATGAGAGTGGATGGGAGGGAGGATGGGGGGGGGGAGCTTATTAACTTGTGATTCATTTTTAATGAGGTAAACAGGTCTTTGTGGGTCACCTGCAACCTCACACACACACACACACACACACACACACACACACACACACACACATCCATGGCAGGTGGTGTGTCTTCCCCATCGCCTGCCTTATTGCTGCCACCTCTGTGACGTCCTCCGTGGCTGCAGGGGGCTCCACCGCCGTATAATTAGGTCTCACTGTCGTTGACAGCACGCGTGTCACTTCCACCACAGAGTTTACCTTCTCTTTTGCATCAAGTCGCATCCCGTCAATTTTACGACGAGCCAGCGACGACTGAGACGAGCTTCCAGGAAGTCTGTCTGTCACTTAACTTCACAGAAGAAGAAGCTTTCCAGAAGTGCTGATATCACTTACTCTCGTTGCTCCCCAACGTCTTTCTTTAGGGACTTCTATTTTCTTTGCTAAAAAAGAGGGATGATTGTCTAAAGGCCACATTATACTTCTCCGACTGCGTAATGCGTTATCCGTCTGCGTCACCACGTAGACCACTCGAGCCTTTATACTTCTGCGTCGTGGTGACGGATAGGCGCTGCAATTTCCCGCCCGATCAGTAGGGGTCGCTGCGCAAGGTTGTTGTGCTTTTTGCTACAGTGAGCAATGGCGTCCGAGGGAGAAAGACTGTTGTTGTTGAAACAGTGGCCGTTTGTCACTTTTCTGTGTGACGGAACGCAGTTTTAAGATAATTTGAGGCGAGAAATTGTCCATTTAGAGTCTAAACATGTGCTGTGTGTGTTAAGATATGACGTATTTATAGTTCGGCAGCGACGAAGTCGGCGGTCTTCAGAATGGAAACGGACGAGGAATTGTGGGGGTAAAAAAAGCCTGAATGAACTCTATAAAGGTTTCTCTTCTCTGTATCGTCTACGTTTGAAACTAAACCAAACGAAGGTCAATGGACCAAAGCTTGCAAGTGTCAGGAGGAGACGAATGTTCAAGAACTTCATACTTTGATTCTGGACTTCAAGATGTGCCAGGTTTCGTAACTTTTGCTGCGCTCCAGAGCTTCCAGACTTAGCCTACCTCCTACTAGCGAAGTTCGGGCCGACCTACTCCGACTTCACCAAAATGACGTCGGAGAATAATGGCGGCGCCCATGGAGTCACAATAATAGGCTATAAACTTGACTTTTCTGCGTGTAGACTTGTTTTAGACACAGCAATTTTATCACAACTCATGTTATGGCGTGATATTATGTTGTCGTTATCTGTTAGCATGAAGATGTGTAGGGCTACGGTAAAAGTATATGTAAGTAGAGTGAATTGCTGACAGTCAAAACGCTTCTTCAAACATAAATCTAAAGCGCCCGCGATCGTCAATGTTTTGCAACATTCTACTTCAATTGCTGGAACGCTTTGAAGTAGGAGCTAGTAAAATGCAGGTAGGATAAGTCCCACATCCCATTTGTTTGGATGGGCTCTGGAACGCAGCATCAGTTACTTCACAAGAACCTGTCGGGATCTCCTGGAAGAAGAAGAAGAAGATCTTAGCAACCAGGCAGTCGGCCACAACTAGCGGACACCGTCTGGTTTCAATATGTCCACTTCGGGTCTTCTTTCTTTCCTTAAATGACCAACCAGGACAATTGACCTGAAGACCTTCTAACCTTTGAATCATCGGAGCTATGTGACACTGAACCACTCAGAGCTGAGACCATGTGACACACTATGTTTGTGTTACTGTTAGCCAGTGCAAACAGCCACTAGTGTCAATCAGAAGTGATTGATTCAATCACAATGCACACACAAAGTGGTTCCTCCCATTCTGGGGGACATTGTTCCGTTTCCATTCCATTCCATTGTTTTCAGAGATGAGATTCTGGGCTGAGGATTCGAACTGTCTTACAACTCGCACGTCGTCCATATTTTACTTGATTGAATGATTGAAATCAATTTAGGGTCCAACCCCTCTTGTGGAGCTTCGGGGGGCCCCCAGTGGGGGTCACAGGCCCCCCCTGGTTGGGAAGCTCCAGCTTACACAATCAAGTCACTGTGTAATTTTTTTATTCATAATTGATTTTTATTGCCTGTCACGGCTCCTTAATTAATTCTGAACCTATTGTAGACGTGAAAAGAGCCAGTCTGTGATTTTTTCCCACTGATCTCGCTGTGACTTTTCTAAAACTGACAGGAAATAAAACAGAACATTGTATATCTAAATATATATATATATATATATATATATATATATATATACAAAGAGACGATAGCAGACGACGACGTGCGGTTCTGGTGCGGCAAGAAATTGGATGACACGCGAGGATGCATTGCACATATGGGAGGAGGAGGAGGAGGAGGAGGAGGAGGAGGAGGAGGAGGAGGAGGGAGCGTCATCGAGGGAAATCAAGCCGCGCTCAGTTGACTCGCTCTGAAAGTCGGCGAACAGGTATACGCCTCGCCTTCCATACGCGAGGAGGTGGAGGGAGAAGAACTCCCACAGCAATTCACTGCAAAGCCTGAAGGAAGGAGAAAGAGAGGGAGGGAGAAGGAGGGAGGGAAGGAGGGAGGGAGTGAGGGAGGGAGGGAGTGCGACAGGAAGGTGAGAAAAGGAACAGATGGAGAGACGCTGGGAATCTACATTTACAGTCGTTTAAAACAGGTGCTATACATAGCACCGGCTCTCAAAGCCATCATCATCGCCGCCGTCGCCGTCTAAGCGATATCATTACACCCAGAAGTCGTTAAAAATGGAAAAAGAAAAGCAAAGATCTTTTTCTTTTTTCCTCTGGACTGTATAGATTTCCTCTCCTCTACTCACCTCCCTCACTCCCCCGGGGAGAGAGGATGAGAATGAATCGAAACCCCCCCCCGTATCCCTCAAGTCATTGAATTTGCGCTTTATCACCCGATAGCTGCGCTACATACGTGCCATTGTGCTGTATATGGGATTAAAGAGGATCTTTTCTGCCTGACTGGCTGCTGCTGCTGCTGCTGCTGCTCTCAGCAACAAGACGAGGATCATTTTCCCCCCCGCTGAGAAAAGACGGAAAACACTCACACATCACTGGTGTTTCACTGCCGCGTGGATCTTCACCCACACGCCGTCAATCTTTATCAACACGCGAGGCGTTTGGCAAATTGGAAAAAAACATACATGTGTTATGTGTATACTGAGTGTTTCCCTAAAGGCTGTTTGCAAATGAGAAAATGAAAAAAAAAAAAAAAATAAGTGTCAATATTTACCGCCAACGAAGCAGAATCAATAAAATAACCTTCTGTGTTTGAGGAGATCATCATGGTGCTGATTTAATGGACTCTGGATCTTCTCATCTTGGGTCTTTGGTGTTTGAAGACAATGCTCCGTGGGTGGAACGAAGAATCTTTTCTGTTATGTTTGGTCCAGATTGTCTGGGTTTACACTTCAGCAATCGGAGATTTTTTATCTAAATTTGGTCCAGTTCCGTGTTGAAAGTCAAAAACTCACCTTCAAATCAGATTTGGAGATGGTTTGGATCTTTCAAAGATCAAAGATCTCATGACTGATCAAACTTCTGGTCTCACAGTAAGAAAGTTGCTGGTCCCCATCGATCTCACGGGTCCAAAGTCAATTGGACACTCTAAATTGATCGTGAGCGTTCATAGTCTGACTACTCCTGCACGAGTACACTTAGTCAGACTAGAGTCAGTCTTGTCCCCCGGTCTTTGACCCTGAAGTAGAAGGAGAGTCCATCTCCACGTCTATCTCAACATCCATCTCACGTCCATCTCACGTCCATCTCCACGTCTATCTCAACGTCCATCTCACGTCCATCTCAACGTCCATCTCACGTCCATTTCAACGTCCATCTCACGTCCATCTCAACGTCCATCTCACGTCCATTTCAACGTCCATCTCACTGTCCATCTCACTGTCCATCTCATGTCCATCTCACGTCCATTTCAATGTCCATCTCACGTCCATCTCAACGTCCATCTCACTGTCCATCTCACTGTCCATCTCATGTCCATCTCACGTCCATTTCAATGTCCATCTCATGTCCATCTCAACGTCCATCTCACGTCCATCTCAACGTCCATCTCTACATCCATCTCACGTCCATTTCAACGTCCATCTCAACATCCATCTCACGTCCATTTCAACGTCCATCTCACAACTATCTCAACGTCCATCTCACGTCCATCTCAACATCCATCTCACGTCCATTTCAACGTCCATCTCAACGTCCATCTCACGTCCATCTCACGACCATCTCAACGTCCATCTCACGACCATCTCAACGTCCATCTCATCATCCATCTCACGTTCATCTCAACATCCATCTCACGTCCATCTCAACGTCCATCTCATCATCCATCTCACGTTCATCTCAACGTCCATCTCACGACCATCTCAACATCCATCTCACGTCCATCTCAACGTCCATCTCATCATCCATCTCACGTTCATCTCAACATCCATCTCACTGTCCATCTGACGTCCATCTCACTATGTATTTTTCTGTCACATAAACCGATTGAACTCACATTAGCTTATACAGAGATACAGCGCCACCTACAGAGGCGGAGTCAGACATACACGTCCACTAAATAAATGTTCTCCTCCAGATTCTGTAAGTTTTGCCGTTGTCTGTCTTAGTCGGACTATCGACCTTAGCTCCACTAAGCTGTGACTTGCTGTAATAGACTTAAACTACTTTTCATCTAAAGGTTTTGTCAAAACTGGTGAAAGTCAAAACGTAAGTGTGCGAAGTTTAATCAGCGTCATGTGACCACATTTAGCTTGAACGGTAAAACAGTTACAAAGTTACACAGTGCAGCTTTAATTCAGGCCTCACTAACTATCTATCTTACTTTCCATTGGCTCAGCGACTGCAATTTGCAGCTAATGGTCCGACCCCAATCCCCCCCCCCCCCCAACTTCCTCATCCACCCACCCCACCTCTTCCCCCCTCTCTCTCTCTCTCTCTCTCTCTCTCTCTCTCTCTCTCTCTCTCTCTCTCTCTCTCTCTCAGCCTGGAGGCGTCCTGTTTCTTCGGCTCCTCCACTTTCAGTCACAATGCTGTGGAGAGGCTGAATGGGTGGGGGGCATTTTCACAGAGCAGTAGGTGGGAGTGGAGTCTGACCGCAGAGGGTCCACTGTTTAAGAGAAAGGGAACTCTCTCACTCTCTCTCTTACTCACTCACTCACTCTCTCTCTCACTCACTCGCTCTCTCACTCTCTCTCTCTCTCTCTCTCTCCTCAGTGGCTGCACATCAGCCGGCTCTGAAGGTTCAGACTCCAGTAAACACTCAGAGAGACGAGAGGGAAGAGGGAAGATGACAGAGCTGTCAGTGCTCTGAGACACACACACACACACACACACATTAGAAGTGAGAAGAGTCTTCACCATCATCATCATCATCACCATCACTGCTGCTGCTGCTGCTGCTGCTGCTGCTGCTGCTGCTGAGGTTCAGTGGAGACAGAGTCATCAGTGTGTGTGTGAGGTAAGTCACCTTCTCTACCTGTGAGAAAAAAAACTTTCACTTTTACTCGTTTTTTTTGTGACATATTTTATGCAAATTTGTGTCATTTTTTTGCTGATTCTAATTAGACTGAAATAGTGAGCAGCAACCCTGTGCAAATGTGTTTAACTGGTAACATTATTTAATTTAAAGTGCTTGAACCGCAGAGCTCATGTAACCACATTCTATGTAAAATGACACGTGGACGAATAATTGTTCACATTATATAAAGTCTTAATGATTATTATTCATTTAAGGTAAAATTCAATTAAAAAAATAACGAATTTACAATTTTTTTTGTCTAAAATCCATTGAAAATGTGAGACTTTTTCATTATGAACTCTAATTATGTGTTTTATTGATTGTATTTAAATGCTTTAAAAGCGATGAGTATTTTAGGTGCTTGTGTGATTCATGCTCGTGTTTTACAAGCGCACACACACACACACACACACACGCACACACACACACAGATCATTTGGCCGTTTACTGCACACACCTGGCTGCCAATTACGTGTTTTACGGCCAAAGTTTTTCTTCCTCCTCTTCGTCGACTTGTTTTTTCCCCGTTTATTAGCCGAGCCGTTAAAATAAGAACTCATGTCCTCAGAGATGGACGTCTGTCTGTCTGTCTGTCTGTCTGTCTGTCTGCCACGAGCTCCTGAATTATTCTGCTTGCATTAGAGCTGATGCTGAGCTGTGGGCTGATGGGAGCACGCGCGTGTGTGTGTGTGTGTGTGTGTGTGTGTGTGTGTGTGTGTGTGTGTGTGTGTGTGCTTATATAGGTCCAGCAGCTGTACACTTTATGGTTGCCAGCAGACAGACAGTAGGCTTGTGTAACCCAGGAGACAGACAGCTGCTCTGCATTAGATGCCGCTGGTTGGTTCCTCTCACAGATCATATACATCGCTGCTGACTGGCACACACACACACACACACACACACACACACACATGCACGCACACACACACACACTGGCTCTTCATGTGCAGGTCGGCTTCATTTGTTTGACAGTCTTGTCCCACGGGGAGACGACAGAAAGATAAACAGACATCACTGAGGAGAAGATGTTTGATGGACGAGTAAATAAACTGTTTTTCACAAGATACGAGGTTTTTTGGCAGCGCCGTTCTCGATTCGCTGCCAATTGCTTACATTATGACTGTCAATCAATTTGATTGATTTAGCGTTTAACTTTTTTTTTGTGTGTGTGTGTGTGTGTGTGTTGGATTTGAAGTTAGCGAAGCAGCAAATGAGTAAACTACACCTTTAACGGCCGCATTTACAGGACACACGAGAGTGTCCGGTGTCTATTTTTATTCTTTATTTTAAAAGGATGAAAGAGGACAATCTTATAATTAGAAAGTATAAAACATCTGCTGTGCTTCAAAAACACAGTTCGGTAGCAACGTTGGTGCTAATTTTCTGCCCTTCTGCACACAGGAAATGGTACGCTAACTGTACACAAACTCACATTTCTTACATTTGTTAGCTTTGTCCATTATAGACGTTTAAAACACAATTAAATCAGTCTGGCTGACACCAAACTTTAGCATGAGTCTGGAAAGGGTGTAAGTCTCCGCCCACTTTCAAGAGGCGTGGCCCGATGCATGCATCAGTACTTAATTGGATCGACCTACGACCGATCAGGACGGCGTACGTAGAGCGACAGAAAACGTTGTTGTAGGTTTCTAATGGATTTTGATGGTTGGATGTTTGACTGTTGCCATCATGTTGGACGTTGTTGGACGTCTCTTCTGATACGATCGGTGCCTGAGATTCTGTATTTGGAGAGTCTGTGGTTCTCGTCTGCCGCTGCCGCTCATCGTCTGCTTTGAGAAAGTAGGATTATGTACGATTATCGTCGTGTATTGCGACCCCTCGAGTCCTGGATGTGGCTACACCCAGATTTGCCCACTCAGAAACTCTTTCCAGGCTACTGGCTACTAAGTGGGGACTAAGTGGGCATGGGCTTAACGTTGGGGGGGGGGGGGGGGCGGGGGAATTATGCAGGGTTTTGAGTAACATGGGCCCCAAACATGGGCGGGGGCCACCCTGTGGACAAACCCCACTTACATTGTCAGGCCCACAAGGACGTGCTGGCTGCGGTGAATTCCCATGATCGGGGTTTTTACCAACATACAGTCCTAGTGATGAGAACACCCCCGGGGCAGCGTCTGTATTTGGACGATGAGGAGACACAGACTTAATGAAGTACGTTGGCCGTTCTCCAGCGGCTGTGACCTCAGAGTCGACGCTTGTTTCTCCATCTGTTCCCGAAAAAAAAACCAACCTCTTGTTTAATCCATTTAATTCATTTGCACAGCGTCATGTTTTACACATGTCCAGCACAGCTTTCCGCTCGCCGCCTGACAGACTGACTGACAGACGAGTGCTACCGGATCGCTAGGCGAGAAGAGCATGAATGTTTCATGACGCTTTTTTTTTGCCTGCGAGTCGCCCACTGATAGTGACACTCGGCATAAAGGCGAGTGGGAAACGGGCCTTTGTTTGGACAGCTGTTAGCCCCCCGACGCTGTTAGCCCCTCCGACAAAGCCGCCTCTGAGAGGGTGACTGTCTTTAACCCCACTTAGCTCCTCCGCTGGTGATTGAAAGCAAACAATAATTGAGGGTATTCATGACGCGCCGCGCTGCGCAGGGTTTGAGACCGGTTTGACTATAAACTTCATCTTTAATTCAGGGTTGATCCGGACGCCCCCACTGCTGCCGCCAACATTCGTCCACTTTATTAGGCGCAGTGAAAACGGTCGTCGACGCCAATCAGCCAATCACATCGCAGCATGTAGGCGTCGTCAAAGTGATTTAAGGGACGATACTCAGTCAGGACCAATTTAAAAACAACAAGGATTTATTCAAGTGGAATTTTTAAAATAGTAAAGTAGTCAAATATAGCTATATCGTTCTTTCAAAGCGATTTAAAGCTGAACTTTGCAAGTCGTCTTCTCCACAGAGCTCCCCCTACAGTTATACAGGAGTACACATTTTTTTACGACGCCACCGTAAAAACATCAATCCATCCATCGTCTTCCTCTTTATTCGCCCTGTTGTAAAAACCTCACAGGTCAGCATCTGTCTTCCATGCTTCACGCTCCTCTCCTCTTCCCTTCTCTTCTTCTGACTGAACTGTTTCCGCTGCTTCTTTTTCTCCGACTCGGTCACGACGAACGTCTAAAATAACTCTTTCGCTGCCTTGATCCGTGCCGATCTCAGCTGACGTAGGGCGAAAGGCTGTCTGTCCACACCATGGGCAGATCACCAGTCCATAAGGTTTTGAATTTTTTTAGATATCACAAGCGGTCTAGGAGTTACGGTAATGGGACGTGCCAAATCCTGTCTGTGACGACAGACCGACCCTAAGCCAACCCTCACCCTAGGAGTTACGGTAAATAGATGTATACGTTCCAAATCATGTCTGTGACGATAGACAGACCCTAACCCCAACCCTAACCCTAGGAGTTACGGTAAATAGACGTATACGTGCCAAATCATGTCTGTGACGATAGACAGACCCTAGCCCTAGCCCTAACCCTAGGAGTTACTGTAATGGGACGTGCCAAATCCTGTCTGTGACGACAGACAGACCCTAACCCAACCCTAATCCTAACCCTAGGAGTTACGGTAAATAGACGTATACGTGCCAACTCATGTCTGTGACGATAGACGGACCCTAACCCCAACCCTAACCCTAGGAGTTACGGTTGTGAGATGTACATGTGCCAAATCATGTCTGTGACGATAGACAGTCCCTAGCCCTAGCCCTAACCCTAGGAGTTATGGTAATGGGACGTGCCAAATCCTGTCTGTGACGACAGACAGACCCTAATCCTAACCCTAGGAGTTACGGTAAATAGACGTATACGTGCCAAATCATGTCTGTGATGATAGACGGACCCTAACCCCAACCCCAACCCTAACCCTTGGAGTTACGGTAATGAGACGTACACATGCCAAATCATGTCTGTGACGATAGACAGACCCTAGCCCTAGCCCTAACCCTAGGAGTTACTGTAATGGGACGTGCCAAATCCTGTCTGTGACGACAGACAGACCCTAACCCAACCCTAATCCTAACCCTAGGAGTTACGGTAAATAGACGTATACGTGCCAACTCATGTCTGTGACGATAGACGGACCCTAACCCCAACCCTAACCCTAGGAGTTACGGTTGTGAGATGTACATGTGCCAAATCATGTCTGTGACGATAGACAGTCCCTAGCCCTAGCCCTAACCCTAGGAGTTATGGTAATGGGACGTGCCAAATCCTGTCTGTGACGACAGACAGACCCTAATCCTAACCCTAGGAGTTACGGTAAATAGACGTATACGTGCCAAATCATGTCTGTGATGATAGACGGACCCTAACCCCAACCCCAACCCTAACCCTTGGAGTTACGGTAATGAGACGTACACATGCCAAATCATGTCTGTGACGATAGACAGACCCTAGCCCTAGCCCTAACCCTTACGGTAATGGGACGGGTCAAATCCTGTCTGTGACGACAGACAGACCCTAACCCAACCCTAATCCTAACCCTAAGGGTAACGGTAAATAGACGTATACGTGCCAAATCATGTCTGTGACGACAGACAGACCCTAACCCTAACCCCAACCCCAACCCTAACCCTAGGAGTTACGGTAATGAGACGTACATGTGCCAAATCATGTCTGTGGCGATAGACAGACCCTAGCCCTAGCTTTAACCCTTACAGTAATGGGACGGGCCAAATTCTGTCTGTGACCAAAGACAGACCCTAACCCAACCCTAATCCTAACCCTAGGAGTTACGGTAAATAGACGTATACGTGCCAAATCATGTCTGTGACGATAGACAGACCCTAACCCCAACCCCAACCCCAACCCTAACCCTAGGAGTTACGGTAATGAGACGTACATGTGCCAAATCATGTCTGTGGCGATAGACAGGCCCTAACCCTAGCTCTTGGAGTTACGGTAAAAAGCCGTATACCTGCCAAATTGTGTCTGTGACGATAGACAGACCATAACCCAACCCTAACCCTAAACCTAACTCGCTCTACCACTGAGCTACCGTCACCCCCATCATGTGTGCTTGCTGTTAACAGTTTGGTCCTCTCTGAAAGACGTTAAAGTGTTTAAAATGACTGCACTGCAGTGAATTCAGTATCTGTAGACAGTTGAACGTGGGTGGCATTGGTTTTTCACAAACTGCTGATCTACTGGGATTTTCAAGCACCACCATTTCTAGTGTTTGCTAGAAAATGGTCCAAGAAAAAGTGAGGAGAAAAATTGTCCAGTGAGCTGCGGAGAAAAAGTCCAGACTGGTTCCAGGTGTTCACTGTACCTAATAAAGTGCCTGTTGAGTGCAGCGTCAGGGGGGAAATGTGGTGTTTTCTGAAGAAAAATAAGCAGGTTTGACTCAACGTCTGGGTAAAATCTTTGGTCGGTTTCACCTGGACTGCGTTTCTCAGTAGACCCGACCACCTGCGGTCCAGATGGTTCTCAGCCCCGGTGAGTGTCGTAAAAACCCAGTGGTGCGTGGAGCACAAGTGAACCCGGAGATCTGCTGTTGATAGAAAAGTCTGGCATTTGTAGTTTTCTTCCACATTATTGTCGAGAAAGGAACCCAAAGGTCCTTATTCACAGGCTTTCCCTCAAGCCTTTTTCGGTACTTTCTTTATGGAAGGTGCCACCTTGTTTCGAAAGCAGTAAACATGAATTAACTGCTGCTTTGTTTTAAATGAGAGGTTTAAGACATTCATGAAGAAGAATGACACCTTTGTGGTACGTGAAAGCAACCCGAGTTCCCCGATTTGTTTGGAAAAAGAGTGAAGTGCCGTCATCACCGTTAGATGTCACCAACTCTTCCGCGATGGATCTTGAACAAATGGCACTTTTCCATTGTACAGCGCTAGCGCAACTCGGCTACTTCATAGCTCCTCTTTCGACGTGGGCGGAGTCATTACAGCACGGCTGTTGTTGTTTTGGGGTGTAACTGAATCATTAGAACCAGTTGATTTAAAAAGATTCGTTCACGGAATCGTTCAGTACTTCAAAATGGACATTTTAGACATTTCCTTTGCTAAATGTTGGAGATAAACTCATGTTTTCAGGGCTTTTTAAGTGATCTACAGTTGGACATTGTTGGCTTTGATTCATGTGTCAGGTACCAGGTACTGTCACTGATGGAAAAGCAAAAAAAAGAGTCGAGCTGAGCTGGAACCGTACAATGGAAAAGCCTCGTTTGTCAACTGGGGTCGATGTAGTAACATCACAGAGCGAGATGGCGGCCTCTGTAAAGCACAGCCTTTGGCTAAAGTACACATAACGTATATAAAGATCTCATTCTGCGGCTACGAAAATCCAAACAACTTTTGCTTTAACCGGATTATACTCGGACAGAAACACACTTAAGTGTAGTTTATTACATTTCTGTCCATAAAACCTGGAAACGTCTGCGTAAACACGCGAAGCTCACTGGCCGGATCGAGGAAAATCTGCTTCCATCGGCAGAAGAGACGTCACCCCATTTTTTTTTACGCGGAGATTACTTTTGTATGTTTTTAAATCAACCTCAGCTCGGAACGCAAATGCTGTTTTCTGAACACGAAGGACCGAATCGCTGAATCCCATTACCCACGTCTTCTGTCTTTGAGCAAACGTCTTGAATGACCTCACATGAGCGAGCTCGTCTTCCCGACAAAAGTCATCGCAGACTTTTTTCCCCCGTGTCCTCGTGCGCCCCGCGGAACAAAGACCACCCCCCACCATCCTGTCCCAAATAAATCCAGTCCTTTAAGGATCCCAGATGGTTTTTAATGCTCCTGCGATGCTAATGTGTGACGGGGAAAAGGAGTGGACGTCGTGGAGTTGCGGGGTCCGGGCATTGCCTTTGTATCCGCCCTGCTGATAAAGACGTGTGGAGCCTCATTTGCATAGTTTACCTCCACCCGTACGTCGGCGCGTTGGAATGCGTGAGCTACAATGTTCTCGGAGCTACGATGGAAGGAGGGGGGAGGCATTTATTTGTGAGCAGCGCAGACAATTTAAATTGGGAAAATGGTATTTAAAAAAAACAGAAAAACAGGGAAGCCAATGAAGAGACGACCCTGGGGATTCGGGTCATTAGGCTCATACAAGTGTCTGAATGGAAGGCACTCCCAATTTGGACACGGAACACGCTTCAGGCTTTCATCACAGACAAGGACAAACAGATGTCTGGGTATCACAGCCAACACGCATGCTTCTATTTCTGGTAAAGACAGAACGAGGGGAGAAAAAAAAACCAGCCTCTTCCAAATGGAAGTAACCAATAAAACCCGAGTGTAAAGTGTCCAGATATGCAGCCCAGGAAAAGCCTTGGGAATCGCGTTTGCTCAGCATTTCGCCTCAAATCCACCGCTCCTATAACTCAAAAAGGTATAAGGCGCCGCCGCACAGGAGAGCAGGGATTCACCAGCCCTCCGGTTTAAATTGATTTCCTCGGTACATAAAAAACAAGAATCCAGATGGTTCTGGGTCACAAAGTTTGTCTCTCCGTGGTGTTTTTCAGCCCGAGGGTCAAAGTGACTCATTCTGTCTGAGTCACTTCCACAACCGTCCATAACCGTCTATACGTTACGTCTGCTTTAGGAGCCACTTAAGACACGGACGCCGAAATAAAAGCGCGTAGGACGTCAAATTAGTCTTAATCGAATTGTCAAAAGTGAAATTATCCACATGTCAAAACAGTACGTTATCACGTTATAATGAATATAATGAATACGTTTTTTTTTTTTTTTGACACAATGTTGTTGTAAAATTGAACTTTTTTACTCTTTCTTATGTTTAGCTAAAGAATAAATTCTTTCATATATTCACAATATTATGACGCACATCCCTTATGACATACAACCCTGTTGTGGAGTCCCACAAGGCTCAGTCCTGGGACCGAAACATTTTATTTTGACACTGAACAGCGTTAAAAAATATGATAAAAAAATATCTTTATTAACTTCAAAACATTTGGACACAAGTTTAATTTAGAAAAAACAATAAATGATCATGTCATTTAAAAATGCTTTATGTTATCACATTATAACGACATAACTTATATTTCTTTGTCGTAATAACAACAAAATATATTGTTGTAACAGGAAGTTTGCACTAAAACCCCCTAAAATGTATCACGTTTGAGAAAGAAATGGGAATTATTAGTCAGCTAACGCTAATTAGTGAGAGTGAGTGAAGAGGCTGCTTTCTCACCTTTCAGCTCATTTACCTGAGAGCGAAGGTGTTCGTTACCTGGTAAGTTTAGATTTCCCAGAAGTCCCAGAAGTCGACACTGATACGTCAGTGCAGCGTTACGATGGAGCAGCTCGAGCCAATCCGAGTTTTATTGTAATTGCAGAGCAGAGACGAAATAACGTAGAAGAAAATACAAGTGGATGCGTTCGGTCATTAAAATTCATTGAACTATAAATGTACAATAAACCATCTCACAAGACTGTTAAAATGAAAATAGAAAATGTTATATTTTGATACTATAAAGTGTTGAAAACAGTAACTTTACTGCACTGCATTTAGCAATAAGTTTATTTTACTGAGTTAAAGAAATCCGATAACAATTGAATGTGGAGTCCCACAAGGCTCAGTCCTGGGACCGATTTTGACCAGTAAAATGGTAACAATTAGCTCAAAAAGTTCAGAAATATCATGTAGACCCTAATTTTATGATCAGGATTTTTTATATGAAGTTTTTATATGAGAACTGTGACAACAGTCAATTTTAGCGTAATGTAGCAGCTAATTTAAAGGCGCCATATGTAAGAATGTGGCCAAAAACGGTTACTACATTCAAATTCAAAATACAGAGGTCTTTTAGGTTTCGTTTTTTGACGTAACTGGCAACCCGTGGTTGCTCGGCAGCTGAGACTCTACTGACTGCAATGATTGCTAGACAGCGGTAGGTGGCGCCACATGACGCCAAAACATGATTTCAAAACATAAACATGATTTGCAGTCTGCAAAATATTTTTTTTTAATACAAATATTTTGTCTGTACTGTTGTTGTTGGTGAGTTCAGTTTGTTATATGAACATTATTCCTGAGTCTTTGTGACATATTAGGAGGATTTTATGATTTATTACATAATGCACCTTTAACTATAAATGCACAATAAACCATCTCACAAGACTGTTATGTCAAAGTCAAAATGAAAATAGTAAATGTTATATTTTGATATTATAAAGCATTGAAAACTGTAACTTTACTGCACTGGATTTAGCAATTTTATTTATTTTACTGAGTTAAAGAAATCAGATAACAATTGAATGTGGAGTCCCACAAGGCTCAGTCCTGGGACCGAAACGTTTTATTTTGACACTGCACCGCATTAAAACGGGTAACAACTCTTTTTATTAGCAGCTTCAGCCAAGTTCAAAAATGTATCAACATCAACTGTAACAAATGCAACAATTTGAGTATAATGTAACGGCTAATTTAAAGCAAACTTTATTGTACGTCAGTTATTAAAACATATACACAGAATTACAACTTTGGGAAAATTAGTTTAAAAAAATAAAAAAATAAACTCCAGTGACCCAGTCTTTGGGAATCCCATGGGGGGGGGGGGGCGGCTGATACACAGTAAAGCACCAGTATGTGACATGTTAAAAAGCTCGTGAACAATGAGGAGCATCTAACCTCTCCATCTGGACTCGGTGAGAACGGCAGCGAGAGCGAGAGGCACCGACAGGGAAAGAAGTCGTAAAGAATATTGATGGGTCTCGCTGAAAAAAACTGAATTTAGATTTGAGTGTCTGCAGAGAGAGAGAGAGCGAGAGAGAGAGAGAGAGAGAGAGAGAGAGAGAGAGAGAGAGGGAGAAACCTGACCCGACGAGCGCCGCCGTTTCCCGCCACATTCATTTCCTTCCATATCTGAGCGTGACAACGAGGGAAATTGGTTTCGGTTGAAGAGGCAGAGTGTTTTTTTTTTTTTTGTTTTTTTTTCTCTCGCCGCCGTATCAGTCAAACGCGTCGACTCCAAATCACTGCGGTGTCGGTTCTTTGCGAGCGCGATACGGCTCAGCCCTTGGCAGACGAGCTCCAGATAAAGTGTTTGTGCCGGTATCTCACGTTCAGCCTCCCTCATGCGAGGCCTTATCAGCCCAGAACACACTCACCCCCACCACACCCGCCGTAATCTGTGTCATCAGAGCCGCCGGGGTCACGGCAGCCCGAGCCAAACCAGCCCCGGCTCCGGTTTTAGATGAATCCAGCCTCGATAACCAGCGTATTTTCCCCCCCCCCCCCGTTTCATTTCTGTTTACCATGTGGGAAATAATGATAACGGAGCGAAGAAGCTGTGGAAAATATTAATATCCTCTATCGATTTCACGTCAGCGCCTTCGGTCCGATTTGTTTTGCGGCGAGCAGAGATAGAAAGGCTTTAATTGTCACACGTGTCACTATCGCTCTGTTTAATCTGTTCATCTTGTTATTGACTTACTTACAACTCACCAGAACAACCATATTAGCCCCGATATCTCTACGTCAGATCAGCACAGCAGCAAAAATCATTCTCCAGTTCCACCGGAGCGTTCATGAACGGTCGTAAAAGCAGATTATAAAGACTGTGACAGTTTGTTAAAATACCTTATTTTTCAACTTTCATTTCATACATAAACCTGCAGATCACATAGACCAGGGAGTCTCAAAGTGTGGGTCTGGACCCACAGTTGGGTCTCCGGAGATTTTGTTTTGGGTCCCCTAACAACTTTGTAGAGTTTTCACAAAATTTTAATCACGATACATGTCTAATAAAGACTAAGACAATAATTTGGTTTTCTTAGCGTCATGTAAACGCAACTAAATTCAAGCTAGTCTTAGTCGGACCAACATACCTGGATAGTGTGATTGTTTACACTTAGTCAGACTGGAGTCAGACTTGATCCCTCTTAACGTCCAATTAACTGTCTCGCTCACCGCCCATCTAACTGTCCCTCTAACTGTCCTTCTAACTGTCCTTCTCACCGTCCTCAACATCCATCTAACTGTCCCTCTAACTGTCCTCATCGTCCTTCTCAACGTCCATCTCAACGTCCATCTCAAAGTCCATCTAAATGTCCATCTCAACATCCATCTAACTGTCCCTCTAACTGTCCTCATCGTCCTTCTCAACGTCCATCTCAACGTCCATCTCAATGTCCATCTAACTGTCCTTCTCACCGTCCATCTCAACGTCCATCTCAATGTCCATCTAACTGTCCTTCTCACCATCCATCTCACCATCCATCTCAACGTCCTTCTAACTGTCCATCTAACTGTCCCTCTAACTGTCCATCTAATGGTCCATCTCAATGTCCGTCTAACTGTCCTTCTCACCATCCATCTCAACGTCCTTCTAACTGTCCATCTAACTGTCCTCATCGTCCTTCTCAACGTCCATCTCAACGTCCATCTCAACGTCCATCTCAAAGTCCATCTAAATGTCCATCTCAACGTCCATCTCAATGTCCATCTAACTGTCCTTCTCACCATCCATCTCACCATCCATCTCAACGTCTTTCTAACTGTCCATCTAACTGTCCATCTAACTGTCCCTCTAACTGTCCATCTAATGGTCCATCTCAATGTCCGTCTAACTGTCCTTCTCACCATCCATCTCAACGTCCTTCTAACTGTCCATCTAACTGTCCTCATCGTCCTTCTCAACGTCCATCTCAACGTCCATCTCAACGTCCATCTCAAAGTCCATCTAAATGTCCATCTCAACGTCCATCTCAATGTCCATCTAACTGTCCTTCTCACCATCCATCTCACCATCCATCTCAACGTCTTTCTAACTGTCCATCTAACTGTCCATCTAACTGTCCCTCTAACTGTCCATCTAATGGTCCATCTCAATGTCAGTCTAACTGTCCTTCTCACCATCCATCTCAACGTCCTTCTAACTGTCCATCTAACTGTCCATCTAACTGTCCTTCTCACCGTCCATCTCAACGTCCATCTCAATGTCCATCTAACTGTCCATCTAACTGTCCTTCTCAACGTCCATCTCATCGTCCTTCTCAACGTCCATCTCAACGTCCATCTCAAAGTCCATCTAAATGTCCCTCTAACTATCCATCTTAACGTCCATCCAACTGTCCCGCTAACTGTCCATCTAACTGTCCTTCTCACCGTCCATCTCAACGTCCATCTAATGGTCCATCTAAATGTCCATGTCCACTGTTTTTTCTTCTGTCTCATAAACTGATGGAACACACACTAGCTCATAGAGAGACACTGCGCCACCTACGGAGGCGCAGTGTCAGACACGCACATGGACAATAAATCCATTCTTGAACAGGGACACGTAAAGTCAGACTCTGTGCATTGTCCCGATGTCTGTCTTAGTCAGACTAACGACCTGAGCTCCACTAAACTGTGCATGTAAACGCACAGAGAGGAGAGTGAGGTCAAGGTCATGGTGGATTTTTTGGTCAGGAAAGGGAAATTAGGAGTGGGACGTTTCCCAGACTCACAGACCCCAGTTTTAAAGTGGACACTTAATCAATTAACCTGTGAAGTAGTTTCCCTTCACTGGAAATGACTCAAATGAAGCTTGGATTTTTAGCATTATATTTTTTTTAAGCTTTGGCCTTTCATGTGTGTGTGTGTGTGTGTGTGTGTGTGTGTGTGTGTTGACCTGCTGACCCTAACCTGCATCCGTCAAGCCGAGACAGAAGCAGCTTCGAGACTTTTTCCGGAGCACCAGACTCTCGGGAGACTTTTTCCTGCCAATTAGCTGTGTCCTAATGTCAGGGCCCGACCACATCACTGCCAACGCTGTAACTGAACCGTGAGTCGTGCACTCAGCCCTGTCCTACCTGCCTCCTCCTCCTCCTCCTTCTCCTCCTCCTCCTCGGTGAAATGAGTTGAAACTGATGGTTATTCAGTCTGCTCTCCTTTTATTTCCCCTATCCCACCATCTGGGTTTTGTTTTTTCGGCTCGACTCGCGATAACCACGTCGGCCATAAAAGGCACCGAGAGAAGAAGAAGAAGAAGAAGAAATGGCGAGTGTCCTTCTGCAGAATGAGGTGATAAAATATGAAAAAAGCTTCTTCTTCTTCTTCTTCAGACGCAGAAAACAACCGTAGCGCTGATGACGCGTCGAGCGGTAAACTCAAAGCTCCGCTTTCCCTCAGCCCCCGGGAAAAATTCACTCCCGCCGCCGCTTTTTTGATGATTACGCCTCGCAGACGTCGGTGGCGTAGTGCCGTCCTCAGCAAACTCCGCTTATCTCTCTGACCTTGGTGGAAATGCAGCGTCTCAATCAATATTCACCTACTCCGGCTTCGGGAGATATTGGATGACTGAGAGCTTTCTGCCGCCGACGCGGACGAGGACGACGATGATTGCGAACGCGTTTGTAAACGCATTTATGAGGTCACTGTTTGTCTCTTTCATGGTCCTTGATGTGGAAGTGAGTGTCCATGACTGAAGCCCATTTCCTGGTCATCACCCCCCCCCCACTGTCCCCCCACTGTCCCCCCACTGTCCCCACACTGTCCCCCCACCGTTACAGTTTGACACTGTCTCAAGGTGAAAAGAGCTCCGAACAATGAGCCGTCATTCACTCCCTGTGTCACTGACCCAGATTTGGATCCTGCACCAAAGGCGGCAAGCTGGGTTTTTGTCACGGTCGACCTACAAAACTAGGCAAGACTCGACGTCGTGACTCACATCAGGCCTGTTTAACATTCAGTCCTGGGACTGCGGTTGTGAATTCGTGGTCATTGAATATTTACAGCTTTGACACACAGAAGTGGGACGCGCCGCTTCATTTATTCATCGTCATTTGTTTGTTTTCAGACGCCTGAACGCACCGACGACGACTCTTCTAACACCTTTATTATCCATTTGACCTTCATACGCCAGTGTTTCTTCAACCCCTGCCTTATTTTACTGCTCTTATTTTAACACAAAACTATTTATTCCATTGGAAAAGTGTGGTGTACCGTCACCAAATATGTGACAAAGTAAAGTAAAACACTCACAGTTCATAACAAAATGGATAATCATTCATTTTCTATGGCGGTCATTTTTGACCTTGAACACCAAACCACTCGGAAAATCTATGTTCCAACTTTTTGGATGGTCATTTTTTGACCAACATTAACATAACATGGTCTTACCCATTCATTTCCTGCAGTGGTCATCACCAATAATGTGAAGCAAAACTCTCATTTACCAGTGATTCATGTCTTCTTAGCCATTCATTCCCTTAGATGGTCATTTTTGACCTTGAGCACCAAACCACTCTGAAAATCTATGTTCCAACTTTTTTGGATGGTCATTTTTTTGGACCAGAATCTGTTAAATTAACATAACATAGTCTCACCCATTCATTTCCTGCAGTGGTCATCACCAATAACGTGAAACAAAGATCTCAATTATTGAATGATTCACGTCTTGGATGACCATAATATCGCTTCTTACCCATTCATTCCCTTTGGTGGTCATTTTTGACCTTGAGCACCAAAAGTGTGACTAAAAATGTATTAAACCAATCAGCTTAATGAAAATGAGCATAAAATCACCCATTCATTTCCTATGGGGGTCATTTTTTGATGTTGAACACCAAAGGGTCCATCTTTTGGACCATAATCTCTTGGATTACCACAGTAAAGTCTTTTCCCGTTGATTTTCTACGGCAGAAAAACGCTGAACGAATTCAGTAAAAAAGATACGACATTTGTCATTTTCCCATTCGTATGACAGAGAATCCAGAGCTTTAGCTCCAACGTTTACCTCATTTTTATCCTGAAACTCAAAATTCAACGAACACAAGTCGTATTTTACGAAGAAAACCGCTACATTTATGATTTAGCGAAGTTGTAAAGTCGGTCAGGAAAGTAAAACACTCACAGTTCATAACAAAATGGATAATCATTCATTTTCTATGGCGGTCAATTTTTACCTTGAACACCAAACCACTCGGAAAATCCATGTTCCAACTTTTTGGATGGTCATTTTTTGACCAACATTAACATAACATGGTCTTACCCATTCATTTCCTGCAGTGGTCATCACCAATAATGTGAAACAAAACTCTCATTTACCAATGATTCATGTCTTCTTAGCCATTCATTCCCTTAGATGGTAATTTTTGACCTTGAGCACCAAACCACTCTAAAAATCTATGTTCCAACTTTTTGGATGGTCATTTTTTTGGACCAGAATCTGTTAAATTAACATAACATAGTCTCACCCATTCATTTCCTGCAGTGGTCGTCACCAATAACGTGAAACAAAGCTCTCAATTATTGAATGATTCACGTCTTGGATGACCATAATATCGCTTCTTACCCATTCATTCCCTTTGGTGGTCATTTTTGACCTTGAGCACCAAAAGTGTGACTAAAAATGTATTAAACCAATCAAAGCTTAATGAAAATGAGCATAATATCACCCATTCATTTCCTATGGGGGTCATTTTTTGATGTTGAACACCAAATGGTCCATCTTTTGGACCATAATCTCTTGGATTACCACAGTAAAGTCTTTTCTCGTTGATTTTCTACGGCAGAAAAACGCTGAACGAATTCAGTAAAAAAGATACGACATTTGTCATTTTCCCATTCGTAAGACAGAGAATCCAGAGCTTTACCTCCAACGTTTACCTCATTTTTATCCTGAAACTCAAAATTCAGCGAATACAAATCGTATTTTACGAAGAAAACGTCTACATTTATGATTTAGCGAAGTTGTAAAGTCGGTCAGATCCGACTCAGAAAAAAGCCACGAGTGCATTTCCATGTTTGTTTACTTTCAAACCGCTGCTGTATAACAACCGCCGTAACTTTATTTTGTACCCGAACAAACGACATTTCCTGCTGCTGAGCGTCGACGTCGGCGGTTCACGGTCTTGCCATTTGCTCCCAGCGTCTCCGCAGAGGTGAACCTCGGCTCGCTGACGCTCCTCGGCTCTTGGCTGCGTTTGAAAGAAGCCTCGACTTCTGCGTAAGACATATATGAAAACCCTCCTCCATCCCCACAGACTCTCAGTCGGTCCTGCTCATCAATCACTCGCTGAATTGAAAGCAAAAACTTAAAAAGGACGAGAGACAGTCGGAGGGGAAAAAATAACAGGACTGGGAAACTAATCATCCGCGCTGCGTTTATTTATTTATTTAAATTTTTTTTAAAAAGGCAGAAACACAGGGAAACGAGACGGTTGCTCGGCGATCAGCGATTGGAGCTCTTTGATGACACTGATCCTCTCGTGCCGCGTCAGATCTTGATCCTACTTTGTGTGAAATAAGTGCGTTCACTTGATTTAGCCCAGGATTACGGTTTTAGACTTTAGACGCTACGTTCAGGGACACGCCGGATTTAGAGCACGTCACCGTCTGTCGAGGATGTTTCGTGAGCTCGTCTGTGTTTTCCACGTTACACTAATGTGAAAATCAGGAATAAATAAGAGGCAGGACTAATATAAAGACTATTTTTTGACTGTTTTGGATGTAAGTTTGTTTGTTTTTGGGCTTTTGTGCTCAATGCTAGCATTTGCACTCACCTACGAAGTTTCTACGTTAAAGGTACGGCGTACGATCTATTGGTTGGACGTTGCATGGATTATTATCCTATTTTAACATCTTCAGTGTTAGTGTGATGGTTCAATGTCCTGTTGTGTGGGGAGATTTTGGTTGGCTGCCTCCACTGCCCCCTACTGTCTGTCAGAAGGAAAACTCTTCTCAGATCAGGGTTGTCCCAGAACCCGGAGTCTCCAGACCTGTAGGGGGAGCTCCGTAGAGAAAAAGGTGAAAACGTTCCACTTTACCTTTCCCCTCGAAGCACGTGGAAGAATCTATGGTCGCGTCAAAGTCATCATTAGAACTCAAAAAGTGTTTAGTTTGTCGAATAAAAAAAACATGGTGGTCCAAAATATTAAATCTTACACACTGGACCTTAATGACAATTATGGCCGCGTCTGTGAGCTGATTATTAATCGATTACTATTTTGATAATAGATCGTTTTTTGTTTTTTTTCAAATATTAAAACCAGTTTCTGTGATTTTTCAGTTTCTTAAAGGTGCATTATGTAATAAATCTAAATCAACTGGCCATAAAATCCTCCTAATATGTCACAGAGACTCAGGAATAATGTTCATATAACAAACTGAACTCACCAACAACAACAGTACAGACAAAATATTTGTATTTGAAAAAAAATATTTTGCAGACAACAAATCATGTTTATGTTTTGAAATCATGTTTTGGCGTCATGTGGCGCCACCTACCGCCGTCTACCAATCATTGCAGTCAGTAGAGTCTCAGGTGCCGAGCAACCACGGGTTGCCAGTTACGTCAGAAAACGAAACCTAAAAGATCTCGGTATTTATGAATTTGAATGTAGGAAACGTTTTTGGCCACATTCTTACATATGGCGCCTTTAAATGTGAATATTTTCCTGGTTTCTTTGCTCCATATAACAAAGAAATCATTAAAACTGAATAATTCTACCTTGTGGACAAAAACAAGGCATTTTACAAACAGTTGATTCATCGAGAAAAATGTATTGGACTAAACCATATCAAACATCGTATTTTAAACAGCACTGTGTTGCTAATATGAGCTAAAAAAAAAAAAAAAAACCCATGAATGGTTGAGTTGATTTTGAACAAAGATTAATGGCGTTCAGAATAAAGACCACGGCACATTGGTTTTCCTCGGATTAGTAAGGCTTAGGGTCAAGGTTAATGTTCCGGGTTAGAGTCGGGGGTCAAGGTCGCTGCTTAGGGTTTTCGTCTTTTTGATTGGAGTCCATCAACAACCCCCCAAACCCCTTAAACCTAAATCCCCAAGTAATAAAACGTGGAGAATGAGCTCAACGTGTCTGACATTGAGAGTCCTAACGGGCTCCAAATGTGCATTTAAAGCTCTCACTGTGACGTCTGTGATGCGGAAAAACCTGGAAAACGCTGTTTCGAATTGAGCTATTTGACATGATGTGTCTGAAATGTCCGTACTTGTTTTATTTGTAATGTTTTAATACATGTTTATTACAAATGTGTTTGTAGAAACCACTGTCTCGCCTTAGGCACAAGAATGGGAGCGACCAGTCGCTGACCACGACCTAATTTGGCTAATTTGGATCAGTTGCACCAGCAGGTTTTTTTTTTTTTTTTTTCTTCTCCTGGTGAAATTCTCCTCACATTCGACCACAAGGCGAGCGACAGCGAGCTTTGTTTGTGTTTGAGAAGCCGAAACTGTTAGAGAGAAGCCGAGTGAGGGAAGAATCACAAAGAAGCAACAGTCAAGATTGTATCAGACCCGTGTGTCACTGGTGCCAACAACCAGCAGCATTAGCATAAAGCCACGGCCACAGGGCGTCCGCGAAAGGACGTCCAAATACCGGGATCGGCTCTGCGTTTCTCAGGGTCACCACTCGCTCGCGTTCTCCGATTGTGATTGTTGTTGCTTTTAAAAATACAGATTAAGTCGAAAAAGGGGCCAAATTTAAATGATTTCTCAGGCTCCGTGGAACGATTCTTTTCTTGATCTACGTCTGAGTTTTGCCAGAGCCGCAAGATTCTGCAGACAAAGGCGGCTTTGGTCTCTTTTAGCGTCGCCTCGCTCTGAGGTTCCATGTGGAGAGCAGCCACCCGGCCTTCAAAGTGGCAAAGCCAACCGTTCGCCCAAAACTAAAACCTTCAACAGCGACTCAAAGCAATTTTCTGCCTATTTTGTGCTTTAATCCCTGGTTTGTGATGCTTGGGCACAGCGGTGCGACTTTATCCATGTGTGTGTGTGGCCGTGTTTACAGCTGAAGGGTGTGTGTGTGTGGGGGTGTGTGTGGGGGGGGGGGGAGACATGTCTGTCTGCCTAATCACCCGTCACCCTCTCACCCTCTCACCCTCTCACCCCTCTCACCCCTCTCTCCCTCAGAGGACAAGTCAATATTTTCATCATGATATAGAACAATATAAATCAATACAGTTCAGTACATGAGAATAAGCAACATCTATGACCTCTTAGTAGGTCATTCTATGAATGTATATCAGTACTATCTGTAAAAACAATTGTTTGATAGTTCCTACAACTGTTCGGCGCTAAGAAGCTAGCTGCTAGGACTAGGTTGAACGCAACAGTAACATGTATTTTAACATGAAGACATGCTACCAAGCTAGCTGTTAGTCGTGAAGAAGCAAGATGTCTAGAAGCTCGTAAAGTAAAGTAACACAACATTAACTCATGGCAAGAAGCTAGCTAGTTGGTAAGAATACATTTTACATTAAGACATGCTAACAGGCTAGCGGGTAGCTGTTAAGAAGCTAGCTGTAAGTTGCTGTTTTTGGACTTGAGAAGCAAAGTAACACAACATTAACTCATGACAAGAAGCTAGCTAGTTGGTAAGAATACACTTTACATTAAGACATGCTAACAGGCTAGCGGGTAGCTGTTAAGAAGCTAGCTGTTAGTTGCTGTTTTGGACTTGAGAAGTGGCAAGACGCTAGATAGTTGGTAATAATACATTTTACATTAAGATATGCTAACAGGGTAGCTGTTAAGAAGCTAGCTGTTGGTTGCTGTATTGGACTTGAGATGTAAAGTAAAACAACATTAACTCATGGCAAGACGCTAGCTAGTTGGTAATAATACATTTTACATTAAGACATGCTAACAGGCTAGCTGGTAGCTGTTAAGAAGCTAGCTTTTAGTTGCTGTTTTGGACTTGAGGTGTAAAGTAACACAACATTAACTCATGGCAAGAAGCAAGCTAGTTGGTAATAATACATTTTACATTTAGACATGCTAACAGGCTAGCGGGTAGCTGTTAAGAAGCTAACTGTTAGTTGCTGTTTTGGACTTGAGGTGTAACGTAACACAATATTAACATACATATTTAACATTTAAGTCATGGCAAGAAGCTAGCTGTAGTTGTTAACAAGCTAGTTACGAAGCTAGTTACGAAGCTAGCTACCGCTTCCTCAGGAGCGTAAAGATTCTTGCAATAGCGACTGTTTCCTTCATAGCGATTCAGTGATCCATGTAATGATATCTTTTACTTTATAAGTGACTAGTAAAACATTTTGATTTGTGTTATTATGAACGTCAGTTTGACGACATCAGGTGCACTGGCTGAAAATCAACCGGTTTCTTCATATTCCAGCCACAGAGTTTGGGAAATGCTCCAGAATGTTTTCCTGCAGTCGCTCACTTTCATATCTGCTTATCCAGACATTTTCACGTCCGCCGCTAAAAGCTGTTATTAACCTTTAGAGCTGCCAAGCTTCACAGAGATTTCAGAGGGAGGGAATGATCGGTGTCAGCATCTCTGACAAAGGTTTGTGGTAAAAAGGTGCAATTATAAATGAATTCAGGCTGCGACGGACACTTTTAAAATATCTATATTTTCATCGCGTAGCTGTCCCTTTTTGCTCCAGCGCTGACAGGTCGGCATTTCTGTTCAACGTCTTACATCACGTTTCCGCATAAATGAATGGAAATGCGATTATTAGCAGAATAAGAGGCTCGGACGACACCGCTAACTGACCCGCGGGTTCAATTTAACGACGAGATCAAACCGACAGTTTAAAACATCTGGTTTGAAGGTCGGCGTCTCTTTGCCGCAGCACATTTTGTTTTCTTTCCACCAGAACCTTTTAAAAAAGAATCATGTCTCAGAAGGTGAGAGCAATAAGAATCATGTTACCAATGCTGACCCGCCGCTGCTGCTGACCCAGATGGCGTGCGGCGGGTATTAGCCTGTCAGCTGGAGACGCGGTCAGCACCCGCCGAGTAAAAGAGGAGGTTCCTCCTCCGCCACAGGCCAGGTGTTGTTTTGCGGGGCGACCTGTCTCAACATGATCTGGAAATGAAACGCTTCAAATCTCCAAGGTCAGATGCCGTCCTCACAGTAATTGCGGCTCTCGGTGCTCGGAGGAATTTGCGAAAAGAATGCACCAATGTCAAAAACTCCGAAGCGTTCGTCGACTCCGGCGGGAACAAACGGGGCTAAAATGTGTCGGGAGGCGGCAACAGGATTGGAGTTGGTCTTTTGAAGGAGGTTAATTGCTTTTTAGTGGGATACTGTAATATTTCACTCGTGCTATGATCCCTGGTGTGAGTGAGTGAGTGAATAATGTAGTGTTTAAGGGTATTTCAAGTGGCAAGGGCAAACAGGAAAAGTCAATATCCAACAGGATTCATCAGGTTTTTATTAAAGCCTGGTCCTCCACCACCATGTACTGTGTAATAGGGGGACACCAGAGACAGCTGTTTAAACACCTGGACATTGTTCTCAACAGTAAAATGAAGTAAATCGGCACCCAAAGTTTTCCCCTGTCTACATTTCTGCCAAAACCCGACCAAATCCCAGACAATATTCACCGAAACTGAGACACGTCCTGTAATTGTTGTCAAAGCCCGACAGACACCCGACACAGTCACAAGCTCAAGCTCACAGCAGGCGTTTATTAGCCTTTATTTATGGCTACAACAAACGATTGCTAAGCTATTGTTACATCCAGAAGGGAAGCAACTACTAGCACTTATTCAGACTCATCGTTAACAACTGTTTTGGACTTGAGAAGTAACGTAACACAACATTAACTTATGGCAAGAAGCTAGCTAGTTGGTAATAATACATTTTACATTAGGACATGCTAACGGGCTAGCGGGTAGCTGTTAAGAAGCTAGCTGTTAGCTGCTGTTTTGGACTTGAGAAGTAAAGTCACACATTAACTCATGGCAAGAAGCTAGCTAGTTGGTAAGAATACATTTTACATTAAGACATGCTAACGGGCTAGCGGTTAGCTGTTAAGAAGTTAGCTGTTAGCTGCTGTTTTGGACTTGAGAAGTAAAGTAACTATTATGTAAGTATAAGTAACTGTAATTATTGTCCAAGCCCGACAGATACCCGACACAGTCACAAGCTCAAGCTCCGCTAACTGTCACAGCAGGCGTTTATTAGCCTTTATTTATGGCCACAACAAACGACAAATGCTATCGTTACATCCAGGAGGAAGCAACTGCTAGGACTTATTCAGACTCATCATTAACAACCATCCGTTCTTCTTAATTATTGATAACTATTGACATAATCCAACCACGGTGGTTTATTTTGAGAACATCCACCATGGATGGCCAACACTCGACAATCAGCTAGCTGTTAGTTGCTGTTTTTGGACTTGAGAATCAAAGTAACACAACATTAACTCATGGCAACAAGCTAGCTAGTTGGTAAGAATACATTTTACATTAAGACATGCTAACAGGCCAGCGGGTAGCTGTTAAGAAGCTAGCTGTTAGCTTCTGTTTTGGACTTGAGAAGTAAAGTAACACAACATTAACTCATGGCAAGAAGCTAGCTAGTTGGTAAGAATACATTTTACATTAAGACATGCTAACAGGCTAGCGGGTAGCTGTTAAGTAGCTAGCTGTTAGTTATTTTCACTTTTGTCTGAATTCATGCTCTAATGTGCGACAGACAATAATAATCTTCCTTATTCTAGGACTGGACAGATCTGAATAGACGTTTCCGCTCCAGAAGCTGCGGAGCCAGCGTCTCATCATGTGGACCAAAGGCTTCCTTCTGGGCTTCGCCGCCGCGGCCCTGCTGCTCCAGCTCTCCGCGGCCGGCCTGGTGAAGGTCATCCGCCACCGCAGAGAGGCTCTGACGCCCAAGAAAACCCAGGAGAACATCACGCTGCCCCACCCCGACCAGCCGGTGGTGTTCAACCACGTCTACAACATCAACGTCCCGTCCACGTCCCTCTGCTCCGTGGACCTGGACTCGCCGGGGGCCGCCGAGGTCAAGCAAAAGAACCACGGCCCGATGAACGTTCAGAACGAGGAGCACATCGAGCACACGGTGGACGGAGACAATCAGATCGTCTTCACCCACCGCATCAACATCCCCAAGCAGCCGTGCAACTGCAACAACCAGGCGCCGGACATGAAGGACATCCTGAACAGGCTGGAGATGCTGGAGGCCGAGCTGTCCAGCCTGAGGGAGCAGTGCGGCAGCGGCGCAGGATGCTGTGGAGCTCAGGTTACAGGTATAGTTCCTCTTACTGTTAACGCTTAATGCACTGCTGTCCTGTGATTAATGTGCGAGCTGACTGTTGACGATGCATGTGGTTCCACTCAAGAGAAATGTGTTTCCAAAGAGCTTCCACTGAATCAGGGTCTGAGAGTTAAATAAGTTCACATTTTTAACAAAAGGAACACATTTTTTTTTAAAAAGTCACTCCAGGCAATGTTTTTTTTTTTTTTTTTATGTGATCATAGCAATGACTGAGCATCATTTGGCCCATTAACCACAAATTGGCTATATTTGAAAACGGCTGTCATTCCCTTTTTTAAACACACATATGTTCATAGATTTAACTGCCAGCCTATTATTCAGCCAGTTTGCCTTCCCGTCACCGAACAATAAAGAGCTATGTTGAAAATTAGCCTTCAAAATAAAGCATTCCTTGACATAATTGCGACATAACTGTTATTTTGTGGTTCACTGACAGCTGTGGGGTTTAATGATCAACTTTTATTATACAGCAAATGGATGTAATTACTTCTCTAGAGGAGTTACTGATAAGAAAGTTCAGATGATTTATCTGAAATCTGATTTGACGAAATACGACAACACTGTCTAAGTTTCTGTAGGTCTCACTCGTCGACAAAATGGATGGGGAATCATTTTCTTCAAGAAATTTCATTCAGTTCTTCTAGTTGCCGAGTTCGCTGGTGCTATGGCTAGCTCAAGTCAATGGTACCAGCTAGCATGGCATTAGAAACACTCATACCGACTCCACAGTACACCCGAGGCAAATCAATTGTAACGGCAGACTATCGATGTACATATCTGTGTTGATAGAATGTTTGAAATAAAACCAACCTTGCAATTTGAAGGATTTATGTCTCAGAAGCAGCAGCGCGTCTTACTTCCTGTTAGGCTATGTCAGCGGTGGACTGATTCCGCTGCTGCAGAGAAAGTAGTCCCTCAAAAATTCATGCGATGAGAGGTTAGTTTTGTTTCAAATATTATTCTATCAACACAGATATGTACATCAATAGTCTGCCGTTACAATTGATTTGCCTCGGGTGCACTGTGGAGTCGGTATGAGTGTTTCTAATGCCATGCTAGCTCGTACCATTGACTTGCGCTAGCCATAGCACCAGCGAACTCGACAACTGGAAGAACTAAATGAAATATCTTGAAAATGTCTCCAGACGTCTCCATCACACCGGCTGAGTTGGAAAATAGGTCTTATGTCCAAAAATTCCGAACTATCCCTTCAAGGGTTCGTAAGCACACACCGTTTTTCTGTATTAATGTAAATATACCTTATTTCTCTGTTTTACCTTCTTGAAGGCGAAGTCGTCACAAAGCCATACTGCAACGGCCGCGGGAACTGGAGCAGCGAAACCTGCACCTGCACTTGTGAACCTGGATGGAAAGGCCCCAACTGCACCGAGCCGGAGTGTCCCAACGACTGCCAGGACCAGGGTCGCTGCGTGGACGGAAAATGCGAATGCTTCGAGGGATTCGGCGGGGACGACTGCGCCGTGGAACTCTGTCTGCTCGACTGCGGCGACTACGGCCACTGTGTCGAGGGCTCCTGCCTCTGTGAGGAAGGCTTCCTCGGCATCGACTGCTCCCAGACCAACTGCCTCAACAACTGCCTCGGCCGCGGACGCTGCGTAGAGGACGACTGCGTTTGCGACGAGCCGTGGACGGGCTTCGACTGCTCGGAACTCATCTGCCCCAACGACTGCTACGACCGCGGACGCTGCATCAATGGCACCTGCTACTGTGACGAAGGCTTCACCGGGGAGGACTGCGGCAATCTCACGTGCCCCGGTGACTGCAACAATCGCGGCATGTGCGTGAACGGCCTGTGCGCGTGCCAGACCGGCTACAGCGGCGAGGACTGCTCCAAGCTCACGTGCCCGTCGGACTGCAACGAGAAAGGCCACTGCTTCAACGGGAAGTGCATCTGCGACCCAGGCTTCGAGGGCGAGGACTGCTCCATCCTCTCTTGCCCGGACAACTGCAGCAACAGGGGGCAGTGCGTTAACGGAGAATGCGTCTGCGACGTTGGCTACCAAGGCGAGGACTGCGGCGAGATCTCCTGCCTCAACAACTGCCACGGGCGCGGCCGTTGTGTCGATGGCGTGTGCGTATGCGACAAGGGATTCTCTGGCGAGGACTGCAGCTACAAGACCTGCCCTAAAGATTGCCTGGGAAACGGCGAATGCATTGATGGCAAGTGCTTGTGCTTTCCTAACTTTGTGGGCAAAGACTGCAGCGAGCTGGCCTGTCTTAACGACTGTCTCGACCACGGCCACTGCGTCAACGGAAAATGCGTTTGTCACAAAGGCTTCACCGGCATGGACTGCAGCGAGAAGACCTGTCCTAACAACTGCCAGGACCAAGGCCACTGTGTCAACGGACAATGCGTTTGTCACAAAGGCTTCACTGGAGAGGACTGCAGCGAGAAGACGTGTCCCAACAACTGTCAGGACCAAGGCCACTGTGTCAACGGACAATGCGTTTGTCACAAAGGCTTCACCGGGGAGGACTGCAGCGAGAAGACGTGTCTGAACGACTGTCTGGACCGTGGCCACTGCGTGGACGGACAGTGCGTTTGTCGCATAGGCTTCACCGGTGAGGACTGCGGCGAGAAGACGTGTCCCAACAACTGTCTGGACCGCGGCCACTGCGTGGACGGAAAATGCGTTTGTCACAAAGGCTTCACCGGTGAGGACTGCAGCGAGAAGACGTGTCCCAACAACTGTCTGGACCGCGGCCACTGCGTGGACGGAAAATGCGTTTGTCACAAAGGCTTCACCGGTGAGGACTGCAGCGAGAAGACGTGTCCCAACAACTGTCTGGACCGCGGCCACTGCGTGGACGGAAAATGCGTTTGTCGCATAGGCTTCACCGGGGAGGACTGCAGCGAGAAGACGTGTCTGAACGACTGTCTGGACCGCGGCCACTGCGTGGACGGACAGTGCGTTTGTCGCATTGGCTTCACCGGGGAGGACTGCGGCGAGAAGACGTGTCCTAACAACTGTCTCGACAGAGGGTTCTGCGTTGACGGCAACTGTGTGTGCTACGAGGGTTTCACCGGAACGGACTGCTCTGTACTGACCTGCCCGGGCGACTGCCAGAACCAGGGACGATGTGAGAACGGACTGTGCATCTGTGACGAGGGCTTCATCGGAGAGGACTGCTCAGAAGGTAAGACTTTACAGGCTCATTAATGTGTTTCAACAGACTTTTAAAAAGTAAAATCTGTTCTGCTTGTTCTTTGAAGACTTTGGGGAAGTAAAGGACACAGGTTTGACCGTTTGCTAGCCTACCACAAAGCTTGCATAGAGTGGAAACTTACATGTCTTTGTGCTCAAGTGTGCTAAAAGGTTCCTTGAACCCAGAACCTTCTTTGTTTACGTTTTGTTGTCGTTCCCAAACAGAACTTTAGAGAACGAGATTGAGGATACAAGCGGCCAAAATGGGTTTCCTCCGCAGTGGTGTCTGAGCTCAGAGTAGAGCCAGATCAGGTGGCTTAGGCATCTGGTGAGGATGCCTCCTTGGTGAGGTGTTCCAGGCATTGTCGGGGCTTCTCTGCTCAAGCTGCTGCCCAAGGGTTAGGGTTAGGGTTGGGGTTAGGGGTTAGGTTACCCTAAATCCAGACCCAACCTCAGATAAGCGGTAGAAAATGGATCTAAAGATGGATCTGTTGAAGAACTGAAGTCCCAGTGGACCCTCCCTCTGGCTATTCAGTATATATTTGACTTCCACATTGGCATCCTTGGAGGAAACCAGAAGACTTTTTATAGTCCATCTCACTGTGCTCATCAGGCTTCTGAAAGTAAACAGTGAACAGAAAACCAAAGTCTAAGAACCAAATATCCACCGTCTACAGTAGAAGCCACAGAATATTGGCTCTCGTTGCTGTTGTTGTCCCCAGACGCTAATTCATCACCAGAAGATACAGCCAACGAGGTCCACACTGGCCTGGAAACAGGATAAAGTCACAAACAATGGCACAGCTTCAGAGCGGCTAAATAACATTCATTTTGAGCTTGTTACAGTTTACATTTATGAACGATTCGCGGCCTCGCGTCTCCTTTTCTTGTGGCTTCCACTTCCTCGATGATGAAAATGGAACCGGGGACGAGAAGTTTTAAGTTTCACGACCGTGAAAATCAAGCAGGAAAACATCTAATTTGTAAACGAGAGCGAGATACGTTGTTCGGAATTCTCTCATTAGTTTTTTTTCTTTTGTGACGAATTTGCGTCACAAATGCTCAAATTTGATCAGCAACCGTTTGGCAAAAATACAAGATTTTTTGGAAACTTGTGATAGAAATCTAATAACGAGCACTCGTATCTTATTTTCACATCTTTTGGTTTTGGCAGGAAAACACAGAGCCTTTGGCTCCTGACGAAGCTGCGATAGTTTCATTCACATACTGTTTATTTTCCCTGTCAAATCAAATCTTCGCAGTCACTTTTTTCATTTGATAGCAGACGTGGTGCCTCTCGTTTTACACCAGCAGGGAAAAATGATTGTATGTATTACGGTTTTCATACAGAGACAGATGAGTACAAGCGACTCTCTGATGAAACGGTTTGGTTTTGAAAACCTCACTGAAGAATGTTGAAAACTGCCCACGATGGGAAAAATCTCCACAAAGAAAACATAAAATCTAAGAAAGCACTTATTACACATGTTCAATATGATTTGCATTAAATGTGCTTCAATTTGTGTCGGTAAAAAAAAAATGGTTTCAGGGTTAAAATCCATGTATAAACTTTGTCCCAGTACAAGATGCATATTATCATAATAACTTAAATCTTAGAATAGCCTTTATTAAATAACAGAGACCGTCGCAGCAAAATGAAGACCACGTTTCTCTCATTCCTGCACTTGCTTCACTTGACGTGTGCATTTTCTGCCAAATCTGAGTTGTTTCCATTGGAAAATCAGTCTTTTAATACCACAGGGATCGACCTGAGGTAACATTTATCTTCGTCGAACTCGTTGACCCTTTTTTTCTGTGGAAGAAAAACCCCCGACTTTGGCTGTTTCTCTACAGTCTCGCCGCCCACGGACCTGAAGGTGGTGGAGGTCAGCCCCGAGACCGTGGACCTGTCTTGGGAGAACGAGATGCGCGTGACCGAGTACCTGATCACCTACGCCCCCACGGCACCGGGGGGCCTGGAGCTGGACATGCGGGTCGCCGGAGACCAGAAGGTGGCCACCATCCGGGAGCTGGAACCTGGCATCGAGTACCTGGTCAACGTCTTCGCCATTCTCAGCAACAAGAGGAGCGTTCCTGTCAGCGCCAGAGTGGCGACGCGTACGTGGGATCCACTCAGAGGCAGTTTGTGAACTTCGGCGTATGAATATTGACTTGATGTTGAAGTTTTTCCTTCCTTTTCCACGCAGATCTGCCTGAGCCTGAAGGACTCAAGTTCAAGTCGGTGAGGGAGTCGTCCGTGGAGGTGCAGTGGGATCCGCTGAACATTCCCTTTGACGGCTGGAATCTCATCTTCAGGAACACGGTGAGTCCTGACGCCCATGGTTACAGGTACATTTAGTCACAACTGTCATAAAATGACCATCGGAGATGAAGGAAAATTAAAATACTGACATTTCAGCTACTTCCATTTGCTCAGATTCAAATTTCCAGTGTCTACAGCTCCTCCTAGTGCTGCATATGCTCTTTTAAATAGGTCTTAGTCATTGATTTGCACAATTTTTTAGGCGTAAATAAAGTCACCTGACCCGCCCCCCCATCCAATATCAGCTCATAGCACTTCATCAAGCAGATTTACCAGACGATTTATCACAACGAGCTGCATCTACGGGCCAGGAATGACAGTCAGCAAGGCTAGAAAGCCCCTGTACCGCTCTCAAAAATGTCTCAACAACGTCTCAAAAGAAGGAAAATTAAAAACACAAGATGTAGACACAGAGAAATGTGCAAAACTAATCTCAAAATTTCCCCAAAATGTGCACAAAATGTCTCCAAAAAAGACTCCGAACCGAAATCATGTTATAAATCATGACAAGAGCAAATTTGTGCATCATTTACAGCCATATCTGAAACACTTAATATCATTTTGAATCCTCCTTTATACCCATGTTATTTAATGCATATACACATTAATATTGGCTTAAATGTTGGGAAAAGTTTGGAAATCACTGTTTTACATATTTAGTCATATTCGGTCGCTCCATATCCCGACTTATTTGACACAAAGCCCCTTTAAGTCGACTCTGCCGCACACATCTCCTATCATTATTCTTATTTTCCTTGCGTAGAAACCGTATATTAAAAACCGCTGCAGAGCCCTGACTCCACCAGCGCCGTAATCCCCCTCACACTCATACGTGAAGATCAGAGCGTAGATCCTGTGGGAAACGCTTTCAGCCGAGACAGAATGTGAAAACAAAACAGTCAAAAAAAAAGCGTTAGCGCGTCCCGACGGCTCCAGCTCATAGAAACCTTCGCTGTCTTCGCTGGAGAGCTCACACAAACCTCTCCAAACACCGCTACGAAGGATTTAGTCAAAGTCCGGAGTCCGCTGTCAACTCGTAAATCCAAACGCCACCCAGAGCGCCATTATGTATGATTTGGACGTCCACCACCTTCTCCTCCCCGTCCTCCTCACATGATGCCAGGGTCTGGTGTTTGAAGTGGTTGCTGACTGGTGTGTTTTGGTGCTGACAGAAAGAGGAGGACGGTGAGATTCTGAACTCGCTCAGTCGTCCAGAGACCACCTTTGAGCAGTCGGGCCTGGGCCCCGGCCAGGAGTACGAGGTCAAGCTGGAGGTGGTGAAGAACAAGAAGCGTGGGCCGCCGGCGTCCAAGAACATCGTCACGAGTAAGTGGGGACATTCACTGCTGCTAATGGGCTTATCGGGGCTTTTGTTTCCACTTTTATTCCACGGGGGTGAACATTTACTCTGAAGTTAACTCCTTACTTTTCGTCTGATAAGAGAAGATTGAAGATAGTTGATCATCATCAGCACATCACAGGTTGTTTGAGAGCGACAATACACAGTAAATACACTGTAATATAACATATAATCTACTGCTTATGATCTTAAAACACTTTTTTATTATTATTACCCTTCATCTCAGATAATATCTGCTTTATTTGATGGATTTCGAACAATGACATTGACTATAAATATGGTCAAATTCGGGCTATCACACAAATCATCAAAAAAAAAAAAAGTAATATTAAAGGCGCCACATGTAAGAATGTGGCGCCTTTAATATTACTTTTTTAACACGGTTACTACATTCAAATTCAAAACACCGAGGTCTTTTAGGTTTCGTTTTCTGACGTAACTGGCAACCCGTGGTCGCTCGGCAGCTGAGACTCTACTGACTGCAATGATTGGTAGACGGCGGTAGGTGGCGCCACATGACGCCAAAACATGATTTGCAGCCTGCAAAATATTTTTTTTAATGCAAATATTTTGGCTGTGCTGTTGTTGTTGGTGAGTTTTATGGCCATTTGCTTTCGATTCATTACATAATGCGCCGTTAATTTTACCTTTTAAATATAATGTTGTCAATTCCATGTATTTTTTTTCCATTCCGTGTAAATGGAAATATTAATATTATTAAGAATTTTACCACTCAGATATCACTGATAACACTGATAACACAGTTTTACCCATTCATTTCCAATGGTGCGACTACGATGGATAAACCACTATCATGTCTTCTTTTGACTGGAGCTAAAGTTAAAAACGGAGTGAAAAGTGAAACCCTGACTCCACGTTCCCCCCTGAGAGACTCCTGTTTCTACATCAGACGAACGCAGTCATGTTTCCCCCCGATCGCTCCACGTTGTAGGTTTTTTAATAAACGGCAGCTGCTTCCAGGCTCCGCGCGCGACCGCCGCTTATTTTTAGTGCGAGATCCAGTGTTCGCGGAGGCCAGAGTAAACACAGATATGTGGGAATGTCATCACGGAGGCCTGTCATAACAATATTTGTCTCATAAGCCAAACGCGCCGTGAGCTGTCACGGACAACCGCGTTTCGACTTCTGTAGAAAAGCAAACGATTACGACGGTTTCCTCGCTTTTATTGTCTGAATCTGTTTTTTCTTCCGAGCGGCACAAACAGCGCTCTGTATCTTTACGTCCCAGTTACATGCATCTAATCACATGGATGATGGATTTACACCCCGAGAGGAACGTCAACAGAAAAGCACTTTAAATTGGTACAAGAGTGATTTGCTGCCACTGTGACACAACACATAAAGTTGTTTGTTCAGGGTTTTGGTTTCTCATTTTAACAAAATCCGTCAATACAAGAGCTAAAGTGTAGCTTTTATAGTTTTAGTTTAGTTTTATAGTCTTTTTTTTGTGGTGTGTTGAATACTGACCTCACTTTGTTGACGCCGCCATGTTGGCAGGAAAAACCCACAGAATCTGACAGACTGAATATATCCGATCTTTATACTGCCCCCTGGTGGTCTTAGTGGACATTATTCCAACATCTTTCATTCTATTCCAGAGAACGCTTACAAAATCGACTTTGTCAAATAAACAAGATGTTTACGTCCGTTAGCGTTAGCGTCTGTAACGACTTTGTCACATAAAATAAAATAAAGGTTACGTTTCCCTTAAGTTTCCCCTCAACTGCCGAATCTGGAGGCTAGCTTCAGTGTCGTGAGAGCCGATCTGACGACGCGACGACTCTGTTTGACGACATCTGTCCACGTCTTCTCTTTCTATCGAAAGTTTTTGTTTTCTTCACTTAGATATCGCGGTCGATCGCTATACGAATGTCTCGCAATATATCGACAATCACAGAATTGTCGTATCATCAGTGTTGTGAACCATGTAGCGCGTATCGTATCGCGAGGTTCCCTTTGATTCCCACCTCCTAATCTCTATGGATGTGAACCGTGTCGTTTTCCCGCCAAGACGGCGTCGTTTTTTTGTTGCGCGACATCCGCTAACTGAGCTCTAGAGGTTGTTATTGGGTTTTTTGACCACATTTTTTTTTTTAACATGACCATTTTGCCAGACCTCAGTAGGAAAAGCACAGGTGTAAATAATCAGCCCAATGAACGATGGTCGAGTTCTATTTAGCGACGGAGCCGTCGTTAGCATAAATCAGTAAACATCGGCAAACGATAATGACAGTTATTGACACAGTGTCAGGTGGAGATTCACTCTTATTGTCCCAACGCTACACCAGCCAGCGGTGAGTACTGTGGGATTTACATGCTGAGCAGCTAATGTGATGTGAAGTAGGTCGGTCCCTTCACTCTCAACCCTCCTCCCTCCTCCTCCTCCTCCTCCTCCTCCTCCTCTTCCTCCTCTTTCTGCCAGGCCGACTGTGTCAGTGGAGCAGTTGTGGGCTCAGAGGAGACAGAGAGAGAGAGAGCGTCAGACGTTTAAACGGGAAACGTTAAGCTCGCTCTCTTCGTTTTATCAGCGCGGCGCAGAGGGTCGACTTTCCCCAAAGTTGCTTTCGTGTGACGGATCAATTTCGGCGCCCGGCGGAAAAAAAGTCGTCCTTCAACGAAACGCACGGGGGTTTGATCTATAAATAAACGGCTAAACGCTGTCTGCGTCTCTGTAAAAACGGCTGCGCTCGTGAATAACGGTGTAACAACAGCGATGTAGCAGCCGATTGTTTCCACGAATCAACTGTTAAATTATGGCAGAATCTGCCGTAATTTAACTGTTTTTGTCAGACAGTGTTCCAGAGGGATGTTGAGGGAATAATTCAAACACATTCGATCGAGATCTTGTGATGACACTGCTCGAATCCAAACCCGAGACTAAATTAAATTTATTTTCTATTTTCTGATGTTCTTAAACACTGGGAAAAAAGACACTCTTTTAGGGAAGAAAACCTTCGGCAAATTTCCTCGAGGAGCTAAAGTCACATTTTCTGTCCAAACGCGATAGATTTTGAGAAAATACTCAACAGATTGTTATTACTAACAGTGGCTAACAATGGCTAACAGTGGCTATCCCGAGTTTCTTCTCATCTGGACCCGCGATGAACTTTGGGGGGTGATGTCACTCCAAGTTCTGACTACCAAGTTCCAGTGTAAATGGAACACATCATTCCATGTTGTTGAATTAACATAATTAGCCCAACCGTTCATTTGTCCAGGAGCATCCAAAGCGCTAACTAAAGTCTTGATGAGACACGTTGGTGCGTTCCGTTCGTTGTTGGAACTCTGGAATTTACGAGGTGAAAATTTGCCCCCTGAAGTCGGATTTCCAACTGGGAAACTCGGAGTAATCTCACCAACCCTGACGAAAACACTGCTACTGCTAACCACTAATAGCACAATAGCACTGTTATTGACTGGTATTGCTAATGATGGCTAGCCGTGAGTTATGTTTGAGTCCATGTCCGTCTTCTCAACTGGAACGCGATGAACTGAATTGAATGCAGCAATTCCATCTGTTGAGTTACGTTAAACAAACCGTCTTCTCCCGCAGGAATCGACGCCCCGAGCAGCGTGGACGTACGCGACGTGACGGACACCACGGCCCTGGTGACCTGGTTCCAGCCCGTGGCTCACGTGGAGGGCGTGAGCGTCTCGTACGGGCCGAGCTCGGACCCCGGCGACCGCAGCGTGGTGGAGCTGAGCAACACGGACACCCAGTATCACCTGGGAGGCCTCGCCCCCGACACCCACTACGAGGTTTCCCTGACGGCGCGGCTGGGAGACAGGAGCAGCGTTCCCGTGTACGAGTCCTTCCTCACAGGTAAAACCGGTTTATCTTTTTACGACCAGGGTGGAAAAAACAAAGAGGTGATTATACCGTCGCAAAAACCCCTTCCTGGTAGATGAAGAGCAGTTAAAGGTTTATTAGAGTCTCGTGACCTGCTGAGCGCTGCACGTCAGGACCGCACGTACGCTTCACTTACAGCTACGCTTTATGAGACGTTACATCCTGTTACATGCATCTGTGTTCCACTGTGAGCTCGCAAATCACCGCCCGAGCACCGACTGGACCTCATCTACTGTTTGAGCACAGCTTTTAGGGCTCATGAAACTCGGCGTGTACACAAGGACACCAAGAATTGTCGTGTTCATCCTTCAAAATATACTGCATAGTCCTATTATCCTTCGTTTTAAAAAGCTGACCTAGACGGGAAGTTCCAATTAACGCTGTTTTTTTTAGTGTGTATCTGTGTCATTACCTTGTTTACGAAGCCCTGGAGGTTCAAAACAAATAGTTCAGCCACTGCTGAAGGGCTGAAAAAAATCCCTTATGGTTACGTAAACAGCGGTTCTCCTGAACAGCAGATCCTCCTGCTCCGGGTACTAGTCCGGGCACATCCGGTTGCGTACATTGAACCGCAGAAGAAGAATAAAGTCCGTTGTGGAGGTGTTTCACGAGCGACAGTGTCTTCTGACTCTGGGTCTGACTCCGGGTCAAAGTCATAAAAGTGACTGCGGCGGGGAGTCGTGAAGAAGCTATTTTTAAACACTGTTAAAACAATGTTTTGATTATGAGTAGCAGTGCATCCACCGTTCCAGAGGGGGGAGCTGTGCTTCTGAGAGCGGGTGTGCTGAAAATGTCACTTCCGGTTAGTGGCCGATCACAAGACAGTTGGCAAGGCTCTACGCCGGCTGTGCCAATCACAACACAGTCAGTCTTCTGGGTGTGAGATTTATGTCTGAAATACCGCGGCTGAGGAGAGCGTCAGTAAGGAGAGATTTCTATCGGCTCGTTTACTAGGAGGTTTTTGACCATAAAAACAAGTTAATGTATGTAATCACAGAATCTCAATGTAAGTAGGGTTTTTTTTTATATGGAATGATGTAAACTTCACAATAAAACTATATGTACGATGTTTTAAAGTCAAACTCTGTATGTGTGTGTGTGTGTTCAGACCTGGACGCCCCCAGAGACCTGCAGACGGTGGAGCTGACCGACGAGACCATCACCCTGGAGTGGACCAACAGCCACTGTCAGGTGGACAACTACCGCATCAAGTACGGAACGCTGTCCGGAGGCGAACACGGAGAGCTGCTCTTCACCGCGGGACCCAAGGAGACCACGCAGGCCAAGATCACCGGTATAGTAACACACGGGACACGCAGTAACATCTCACCAAGGACTACACGACACCAGATAACCTCTTAAACGTCTACAAACTCTGGTGCAAGAAGAAGCAGATCGCAAACCTTCTACAGGCTCGTTTCTTGCATTTTTATTGACCTATAAAAGCCTCAATAAACCAGCGTAGGTCGCTAAGGCTAACTTGGCTAACTGACGACGAAAGAATGGACAAAAGAAAGCCACTTTCAGAAAAGAGTGTGAATGAGATGCAGATACGATAAAAAAACTTTAGCGGATTCATGTAGAAAATTTGAATGCAGTAGCAGGTGCTTGACCAGAGAGGGCAGTAGATACACCGATGCATGATATCAATGCTTTAACTGGTAGAAGAACGCGATGATATATACGCTCAGTGAGACACGGGCAGTTGTTTCCGAGTTAAAAGAACGAGCGATTTCGCTAAACGTCTGTTTAATTAAATCGCTCGCTCACTCGCTGATCACGTGACCGTGAAATTAAGCCGAGGCCGATATCGATCGCCGCGCCGCTTAGAGAACAACCTGCTGCAGGAGCCGCTCAAGCAAGCACACGCTCTCCGTGTTTTACAGCTGATAATTAGCTCATTAGCAGCTGGAAAAGGCCGCATTGTTAAAGGGTCACTGTTCTGTGCTCCAGAGTGTTCTTTGTTTTATATGACTACAAAGCAGACGTTCAGTGGTTGTTGTTTTTCCGCTGAGCAGCCAGTGTTGATAACATGTCAGTGCCCTCATGCACTCTTAGAAATAAAAGTGCTAAGTAGAACCATATAAGGTTCTTCGGCTTGTCCTCATAAGAGAACCCTTTTTGGCTCCATGTAGAACCTTTTTTATAAAGGTTTCACCAAGAACCCTTTTAAAACCCTTGATTCAGGAAAGGGGTTTTAAAGCGGAACTAGACCAGAAGTTCATATTATCGCTGTTTTTTTTAGTGTGTATCTGCGTCATTACCTTGTTTATGAAGCCCTGACGGTTCTAAACAAACAGTTCAGCCACTGCTGAGAACGCTGTGTTTTATTGTAATCTCGGGGCTCAACGAGATCACTGAAAATCCCGTAATAGTTACGTAAGCAGCGGTTCTCCTGAACAACCGATCGTCCTGCTCCGTAGTCGGGGCACATCCGGTTACGTACATTGAACCGCAGAAGAAGAATAACGTCCGTTGTGGAGGTGTTTCACGAGCGACAGTGTCTTCTGACTCTGGGTCTGGGGAGTCGTGACGAAGCTATTTTTAAACACCGTTAAAACAATGTTTTGATAATGAGGAGCAGTGCGTCCGCCGTTCCAGAGGGGGGCGCTGCGCTTCTGAGAGCTGATGTGCTGGATAGTACTGGCCAATCACAAGACTCTGTCTTCTGGGGGTGAAAGTTCACTCTGAAATCTCGCAGCAGAAAAACACCGTCAGAAAAGAGGATTTCTATCGGCTCGTTTACAGCAACTAGGAGGTTTTTGACCATAAAAACAAGTTAATGTATGTAAGTAGACCTCCATTACTAACATATATGTGCAACAGGACCACTCTATGTGACCTTTAAAGGGTTCTCTGGATCAAAATGGTTCTTACTGGAACCATTAGTGTTACCAAGAACCCTTGAAAAATCCTTTCTTCTGGAAAAGGGTTTTTCAGAAGCAAATGGTTCCAGGTAGAACCTCAGCCCTTGTAAGGAAGGCTTTATAATGTCAACAGACAAAAGTGCACCATCAAGTGTTATATGTTAGTCTGAATTCTCCGAACCACAACCACTGACCTCACTCTGGAATAATAATATATGGCTGCGAGGAATTAGCAAACACAGATTTAAGCCACTCAACGAAAGGCTCACTTTGTAAAAAACCGACTTCAACAGAACTCAAAACCTAAGAGCAGAGAAAAACTTGGAAAAACCACTCACTCTCCCACACCAGAGTCCATAGAGAAAATCAGCGATTATAGATCTACCTCGAGATCCGTCACAAAGTTCAACCGAGTTATTTTTGCGTCGTCAGTGTTTGAAATCCTTCATTTGGATTCAAACAAGTGTCACAAAACTACAAAACACGGCAGCGGTCGAGCTGCAGCGCCCCCTGTGTCCACGTGAGATAAAAATGATGATTTTCTGCATGGGATTTGGTGCAAACTCACAAATATCATATAGAAAGTGTTGAACGTCAGCGATTCTAGTGTCTAAAGTTTTGATTTTTTATTATTACACATGAACAATATCAAATGTTTAGTTATATTCACTGACTCCTTGTCATGGAGGAACAGCGTAATAACAGAAAATGGACCGTGTGCTTGAAGTTTAAATCATTATCGGAAATGTTAACGATAATCTAAATACACGAGTTGGCAAAAAGTCCAAGTTTTTATGTTGTGGAGCTGGTGTCCAGAGGGATTAGACCACTGGTCAAAATCACTTTTAACAATCCTGGTTTGAATGTTGTTGTTGTTGTTGTTGTTGTTTTTTGACGACCGTGTACTTCATATAACCTGGACTGTCCCTTTAAGAAGGTGAAATTGTTGTTTATTTTCCGTCTTTCGCTCGCTTCTGTGCTTTCGCACCTTCAGGATTAGATGTGATGAGAAACAACAACAGGCTAAACTGTGTCTTTGTCTCTGCCCCCAATTCTTTGTCCTTGGGAGGCTTGTCACACACACACACACACACACACACACACACACACACACACACACACACACACACACACACATTCTTGTACTTGCTGCATACTGAGGACCAGCATTTCTACTTTATAAATCAACACAATTACAAATATCTACTTCATGAATGACATCTACAAAGAACTACTGGTTGCAGTACCATTTTTTCTTTTTCATTTTTGGTCCAAAATTTTACAAAAACGTCATACTATACTATGTCCAAAATTTGAAAAAAAATTTGACACAACATTTTTGGTCCAAAATTTGATAAAAGAAATTTGACAAAAAAAAATTTGACCCAAAATTTGACAAAAACGTCATACCATACTATGTCATCCAGAATTTGAAAAAAAAAATTGACCCAAAATTTTTGGTTCCAAAATTTGATAAAAACGTCGTTCTATAATAGGTCGTCCAAAATTTGAAAACAAATTAGAAAAAAAAATTTGGTCCAAATTTGGAAAAAAAATTTGGTCCAAAATTTGAAAAAAAAATTGGTCCAAAATTTGAAAAAAAAATTGACCCAAAATTTTTGGTCCAAAATTTGATAAAAACGTCATACTATAATATGTCGTCCAAAATTTGAAAACAAATTTGAAAAAAAAATGTTGGTCCAAAATTTGACTAAAAAGTCATACTGTCGTCCAAAATGTGTTTTTTTTTTTCTTGACAAATTGAGTATAACACGTTATAGCAACCTAAGGAAGTGATTTCAATGAAAACAAAGTGAGGACCGGCCAAAATGTCCTCACTCCGTAAAAATGACCTCACTTTGTTGGTTAAAAACCCTCACTGGTCCTCAGTATGCTGCAAGTACAAGAACACACACACACACACACACACACACACACACACTCCTTTCACACAGTTATTATCTGTAATTGCCTTCACGCCCGTGGTTTTATTGATAATGCGTTTCCCGGGCATTAGGTGTAATTTCATGGCGTAAGACTCTGTGTGCGATGACCTCTGTTGGAGTTAATAACGAAATTAGAAGCGATCGGACCGAGCGCTGGGGGCTTCATTATTGAGACCAAAGAGGCCGCCGCCGCGGCTCCGGCGTATCATAGCGAGTGTGGTGTTGCCGCGCGGCGACAAGGGCCCTATAGATCCATCAATGCAAATACGGGCGCTGATGTTTTTCGCCGCCGAAGCAAAGGCTCACCATGAAATGCAATTAGGCTGCGATCTATTATGCAATCAGGGCCACATGAGAGTCTTTTTGTGTTGTGCTTCAGGCACCAGAGCCATTAGAAGAAACAGCTGGCCACTCCACTCCACTCCACAGTTCCCCGTCCCCTCGCCCTCTCCAGATCGTTCATGTAGCGACACCTCAATGGATTTGCGCAAACGACAACGTGACGTTTTGCTTTTTATGACTTTTTTTTTGTTTGTTTTTTGTCGTGGGTTCCTCAGGCCTGAGACCCGGCACGGAGTACGGGATGGGAGTCACGGCGGTAAAAGACGAGCGCGAGAGTCTGCCCACGACGACCAACGCAGTGACCGGTGAGATGGTTTCGCTTCAGACTCACGTCTACGGAAAAGCACGAGGAGCCATATTTCTCTAATTTGTCATCTTTTTTTTTTTAAACATTTAAATATAAAGGCACCTAGAAATCTTAGATATTCTTAGACCACATGTTGCTAACTCTGCAAAGCCTCTTCAACACTGAAACACAATGAAAGGTATTATTTTTTTTCGCTCGTGACAAATTTCGGGGCGAAAGAACCAAAGTTAAATTGTTGGGAAAAAAAATGTTAAATGTAATATTGGACACAGTCCTGCTTTTGAGATAATGAAATATCAAAATAAATTTCAGAGACATACAGTTTCTCATTTAATAAAGTGACCTGAGAAGTATGACAGTAACATACAGACAAAATATTAAGTTTTGCTAAGTCACTAGCTTCTGAAACAAGCTGCAAGTTGCTAAGAAGCAACGCAATTTGCTAGTAGCTAGTTGTTAAAAAGCTTGTGGTAACTAGCAGCTAGCTGCAAAGCAAGCTGTTGGCTGCCGTTAAGCAAAGAAACTAGCTCCTAGTTGCTACAAAGCTAGGGAACTAGCTGCTAGTTTACCAAGTAACAAGCTGCTAGTGGACAAGAAGCTAAGGCACTTGATCCTAGTTGCTAATAACTTAGTAACTAGCTGGTCGTTCATAAAAAAAGCTACTCACTAGTTGCTACAAAGCTAGCACCTAGTTGCTGAAAAAAAAAACTAAGGGAACTAGCTTCTAGTTTACCAAGAAACAAGAGAAATTAAGACACTAGCAGGTAGTTATTGAAAAACTAGCAAATATTTGCTAAAAAACAAACCAACTGCTAGTTCACTAAGCTAGCAACTACAGCCACTAGTTGCTAATAAGTTAAGAAACTATAGCCATTAGTTGCTCATGAGCAGCTCTTGCAGGAAAAGCCAGTGCTTCTTTGTCTTAATTTAATTTAATATGTGAACATAAAACAAATGTTTGCATGTTTGCGAGAGAAGGAACAAAAAAAAAAACAGTTTTGTAATGTTATTATTATGTTAGAAACTTGGCAGTCAAGAAGGAGAAAGTGAAAACAAATGTCCCAGGCGATGTTTTCATGTTCTTACATGACATTTTCTGTGTCGTTTTGTTGTTTAACCCTTGAACGTCCTCTCCTCCTCCTCCTCCTCCTCCTCCTCCTCCTCCTCGCTCAGCATTGGACTCTCCCAAAGACCTGACTGTGACCGAAGTGTCAGAGACCACCATCACGCTGGAGTGGAAGCGCCCGCTGGCCAAGATGGACGCCTACAGGCTGGTGCACGTGTCGGCGGACGGACACCGGCGCGAGGTCGTGATCCCGGTCGGCACGGAGACTCACGTCCTGAAGGGCCTGACGCCCGGCATGCTGTACACCATCAGCATCACGGCGGAGAGAGGACGCAGGACCAGTGTCCCCGCGACTGTCTCAGCACCGACAGGTAAAACACACACACACAAAAATGTCTTTCAGATTACGGACACTGGTCACGCGATGACCAGAATTAGCTTATAGCGTGCAAAAACTGTGCAAAAAGAGAAGGAAATCATAGCTCAAACTCATTTTCACTGAGGGCCACATCAGCATAACGCTTACCCTCAAAGGGCCAAATGTAACTGTCATACAGAACAATTTACCATTTAAATATAAGGTAAAATAAAGCTAAATACTCTGTAACATATTGATAAATAATTTTCTGTATTTATTACTAATTCAATTCCACTCGTCGCGTGATGCGTATACAATGATACACTGCGATCTAGTGGCGGGCTGCCGTCACTTTGCGGGTAACGCAATCGCCGTGCATTGTGGGAAATGTAGTTTATGGTCTACGCACGCCTTAAAGCCTAAATAGACCTATTGTAACGCAGATTTTTAAGACCAATTCATCACTCGCGGGCCACATAAAATGACGTGGCGGGCCACATCTGGCCCCCGGGCCTTGAGTTTGACACATGCGCTCTACACTCTTAGACATAAGGGTTCCAAAAGGGTCCTTCTGCAAGGGCTGAGGTTCTACCTGGAACCATTTGCTTCTGAAAAACCCTATCCCCCCGAAGAAAGGGTTTATCAAGGGTTCTTGGTAACACTAATGGTTCCAGTAAGAACCTTTTTTGATCCAGAGAACCCTTTGAAAACTGAATAAAGGGTTTTAAAAGGGTTCTTGGTGGAACCCTCCAAAAGGGTTCCAGGTGGGACCTTTATAAAAAGGTTCTACCCTGAGCCAGAAAGGGTTCTCCTATGCCCGAAGAAGAACCTTATATGGTTCTACTTAGCACTTTTATTTCTAAGAGTGAAGCATCGGATTAAGTTTCATCCGGATCTGATCCAGATTACAGATTTGGCAGCAGTGTAAGAGACTCTCGCGGCGCAGTCTAGACTTGCAAATTTTGGTCCTCGACGTTCATCAGGCAAACTATTCTTTTCAAATCAAGTGTGATGATACTTTATTATGAACAATGAGAAAATGCATGTGTTGAAAAACCTTGATTTTGTTTAATTTTGAGTCCGTACACAATCATTCAGACTCTTAAAATGGCATTTGAAAGGACAAATCATTGTTATCGTCAAAATCCCAACGAAATACATTTAATTTTTCGCCCGTATGTATATGTATATACAGTGAGTGTGTGTGAGCGTGGTCATGAAGGACGTTGTGTGTGTGAAAAGTGTCACAGACGGAGGTTTTTTTCCTCTGAATGAACCTCAGTGTTTCTGCTGCTGCAGAATAAGAGAGAGAGAAATCCTCATTAACCACAGTTTTCTTTTTTGTCCTTCAGCGCCGCAGCCAAACTGAAGCCATGAATTGAATTCATTGTTGGCTTGTGAATGTTAGTCTCTCTGTCTCTACCTTACACCCCCCTCAACCCCCACCCCCCAAAAAACAAACCCCAAACAAACCCCCCTTCAAGGCTCATTTATAGCATGTGGGATTATTTTATTTTTTTTAACCCCCCTGGTCCTCAGTTATTTTTTCTTAAACCAAAACAAGAGAAGATAAATGGAACGATTATGGCGCATTTTTTCGTGCTGCGGTCGTTCGTGGTCGTCGGCCCCCGAACGAGGATTTCACCAGTAAATCTTCCCGTTATGTAACCGCTGCTTATTAACTGCAGCGCTGCAGGCAATGATCGATACGACACCAGGGAAAAGTTGGTGAGCTGAGGATTGACGGTCGTCTTATTACACAAGAACAGTGTGTGTGTGTGTGTGTGTGTGTGTGTTCTTGTACTTGCGGCATACTGAGGACCAGTGAGGGTTTTTAACCAACAAAGTGAGGTCATTTTGTCCGGTCCTCACTTTGTTTTCATTGAAATCACTTCCTTAGGTTGTAAACATGCTATACTCAGTTTGTCAAAAAAAAAAAAAAAAAATAATTTTGGACGACAGGACGTTTTTGTCAAATTTTTGGCCAAAAATATTGGGTCAAATTTTTTTTTCAAATTTTTGGTCAAATTTTTTTTTTTCAAATTTTGGGTCAATTTTTTTTTTCAAATTTTGGGTCAAATTTTTTTTCACATTTTGGGTCAAATTTTTTTTCAAATTTTGGGTCAATTTTTTTTTCAAATTTTGGGTCAAATTTTTTTTTTCAAATTTTGGTAAAAAAAAATTCAAATTTTGGTAAAAAAAATTTTTCACATTTTGGTAAAAAAAAAATTCAAATTTTGGGTCAAATTTTTTTTCCAAATGTTGGGTCAAATTTTTTTTTTTTATTTTGGGTCAAAAATTTTTTTCACATTTTGGACAACATAGTATAGTATGACGTTTTTGTCAAGTTTTGAACTTAACATTTTTGTTGATGTATGATGTTTTTGTAAAATTTTGGACCAAAAATTAAAAATCGAAAACAAAAATTCCAGCCCTTTTTGCTCTGGGGCTCCACCTGCAGACATTTTATGGTACTGCAACCAGTAGTTCTTTGTAGATATTTGTAATTATGTTGATTTATAAAGTGGAAATGATGGTCCCTACTTTGCCAGCAACCCAGTCCTCAGTATGCAGCAAGTACAAGGATGTGTGTGTGTGTGTGTGTGTGTGTGTGTGTGTGTGTGAAATCCTCAGGACCAGTAGTCCTTGAGCGAGACCAAAACCTGGTCCCAATGATGCAGAACCTAATGTTTGAGTTATTTGTTTTTAGTTGTTATTATTCTGCCTTTGTTTGGTCTTCAAGCAAAACTATCAGACCTGACTGAGGGAGCGTTTGTGTGTATACAGCAGCAGAGCAGGGGTGGGCGGAGACAAACCGCTGAAGGACACTAGTCCTTTTCACTTCTGAAACTTTGATCCGTGACATAAGACGAGTCAATTCACTTCAGAAAGATTAGGTTAGCTACACCTTTAACATTTAAGCTAATGTGGTTTGTGCTAATGCATAAGGTAAGATAAGGGATTTGTTGTAGGCTCTTTAAATGAATGGAAATCAATGCAGAGTCCTGATAAGAGTAGTAGTCCTCGTGTCCTCGTGGAGACCAAAACCTGGTCTCTGAGGACCTGGTTGAGTTTAGGACTAAGATTTAAGTCCTAGTTATGGTTAAGGTTCTCGTTAGGCAGTAACTACTCAAGGTTAAGTTAAGGGATAAGGATTTATTAAGGCTGTTTAAATGAATGGAAGTCAATCTAGAGTCCCGATATAAGTCCTTGTGGAGACCAACACCTGGTCCTCATGAGGTAAAACCTCGTTTCTGAAGATCTGGTTGAGTTTAGGACTAGAATTTAAGTCGTAGTGATGGTTAAGGTTCTCGTTAGGCAGTAATTACTCAAGGTTAAGATAAGGGATAAGGATTTATTAAGGCTGTTTAAATGAATGGAAGTCAATGCACGGTATTGATAAGAGTCCTCATGGAGACCAAAACCTGGTCCTAATGAGGCAGAACCTCTTTTCTGAGGACCTGGTTGAGTTTAGGTGTAATATTTGAATTGTGGTTAAGGGTTAGTCATTAACTAGTTATAATTAAGGGTTAGTGATGAGGCTTTGTCAATGTCCTGATAAGAATAGTAGTCCTCGAGACCAAAACCTGGTCCTAATGAGGCAGAACCTCGTTTCTGAGGATCTGGTTGAATTTAGGACGAAGATTTAAGTCGTAGTGATGGTTAAGGTTCTCGTTAGGCAGTAATTACTCAAGGTTAAGATAAGGGATAAGGATTTATTAAGGCTGTTTAAATGAATGGAAGTCAATGCACGGTATTGATAAGAGTCCTCATGGAGACCAAAACCTGGTCCTAATGAGGCAGAACCTCTTTTCTGAGGACCTGGTTGAGTTTAGGTGTAATATTTGAATTGTGGTTAAGGGTTAGTCATTAACTAGTTATAATTAAGGGTTAGTGATGAGGCTTTGTCAATGTCCTGATAAGAATAGTTGTCCTCGAGACCAAAACCTGGTCCTAATGAGGCAGAACCTCGTTTCTGAGGATCTGGTTGAATTTAGGACGAAGATTTAAGTTGTAGTTATGGTTAAGGTTCTCGTTAGGCAGTAACTACTCATGGTTAAGATAAGGGATAAGGGTTTATTAAGGCTGTTTAAATGAATGGAAGTCAATCTAGAGTCCTGATAAGAGTCCTCATGGAGACCAACACCTGGTCCTAATGAGGCAGAACCTCATTTCTGAGGCCCTGGTTGAGTTTAGGTGTAATATTTGAATTGTGGTTAAGGTTAGTCATTAACTAGTTATAATTAAGGGTTAGTGATGGAATAGTAGTCCTCGAGACCAAAACCTGGTCCTAATGAGGCAGAACCTCGTTTCTGAGGACCTGGTTGAGTTTAGGAGTAATACTTGAATTATGATTATGGTTATGTTAAAGGTTAAGGTTAGGGTTAGTCATTATCTAGTTATTTATTAAGGGTTAGTGATGAGGCTTTGTCAATGTCCTGATAAGAATAGCAGTGTGAACCTGTGTGTGTGTGTGTGAGTAAGTGCATGTTTCCATTCTCTTTATTCTTGTCCGTGCACTCGTGAGGCTCGTATGATTGAGAGATTGATGGAGATTGAACGTGTGTGTGTGTGTGTGTGTGTGTGTGTGTGTGTGTGTGTGTGTGTGTGTGTGTGTGTGTGTGTGTGTGTGTGTGTGTGTGTGTGTGTGTGTACGGGTGTGTGTGTAGATTTGGAGGCTGTGGGTGGGTGGGGTGGATGTGTGGGTGTTGTATGGACATGTGTGCGCCCTCCAGAACCTTCATTCATGTGATAATTGTTGGCGTAAGCCCTGCTCCCCTCTGGTTTTGTGCGATTTGACCACGATGAACTGTGGCTGCGTCAGATAAAAGGCCACATGCTGCGACTCCTGTTAAAACATTGTCTCGGGGAAGAAACTCGGCGGCCCTCTCTAATCCACGGCCCGGCCCGACCTGCTGCCGTTATCATCCCCAAACATGTAGCACAAACACGGCTCACGCTGGGGTTTTTTTTTACACAGCGGAGAGGAGGTGGTGTGTGGGGGGGGGGGTTGGAGCGAGGTAAGCCGAGGTCTGGAGGATTCTCCCTGTGCCTGGAAAAAATCTCTGGAAGGATGACAAGGATTTCAGGGTGTCTAATCTGAGGTGACCTGCTGAATCAGTATGGAACCGTGAAACTGGGGGGGGTTTCCACCCGATGTGGGCAGTGTTGCGTCATCGGCGTGAAACATAAAAGTGCCGAAGGGAACATTTTTTGGTTGGATTATCTCATTTCGTCACAAAATGAAGACGATTGCGCTCGAGCACAGGGAAGGAAAAACGAGATCACGGTCCTGCATGCACGGACGTGATCTGTGGCCACATCCACGGCACTCTCCGTTTTCATTTTCGGGAGAAAGAATTCTGGCATTTTTTTGAGCGATTTAAAAACTGAAAACTCTGCGTTTTTCCACATTAGATGTTGAAGAAATTCGGGGGCATCAGTTCGTGTTTCATTTAGAACCGGAACTCAGAAGTTGGACCCGGGCGTGACGTCACTCCTGAGTCCAACGTGTTCCAGGTCCCATAGCAAAACAAACACCTTTATTTTGAAATTTTAAGCTCATTATTTCACACCCTTGCATTTTTCCCAGAGGCCTTTGCTCTACTCCACACAGTGTCTTCAGTTACAAACTAAACAGCTCTCTGTGTACGACTGATTTACAGCTATTAACAATAAAAAAAATAGCAGTGTTTTTATAGCGACAGCCATCTTGGAATCCCATGAGGTTACTGTTAAATTGGAAATCCGAGGTTCCTCATGACTTCAGAAATAGAAAGAGTTTCCACCACAAATTGGAACAAACCATCAGTCTGGGCGAGTAGACCTTTGGATGTGATGACACAGTTACCTACATTCACTTCCCCGATTTAGTCCAACCCAGTGACTCTGAATCCTGTGATACGCAGAGTTTTTAGTTGCGTTTGAAACAGACGCAGATCGCTTCTGAAAATGAAAACGTGGTGTGGATGTCGCCCTCGTGTTGAGATGTGATGTGAAAGTGAGCGCATGTCGATCAAATGGCAGATATCAGAATGACTGTGATATCTCGACACACCGTTTGATTGAGTCACAAAGCACACGCGTCATCAACTGCATGTGAACGCGGACGGTATGGCCTCGCTCCACGCGGACCGTACCACTTTGCTCTGGTAGCTCACGGGGGAAGGGTGCCAAAGAATGGTAACGTAGGTAGGAGCCGTACCAGTCTTTGGCACCCTCCCCTTGAGGTGCCAAAGAATGGTGCGGCCCCTACTATACCATTCTTTGGCACCTCAAGGGGGAAGGGTGACAAAGAATGGAACGGCCCCTTCTGTACCATTCTTTGGCACCTCAAGGGAAGGGTGCCAAAACAATGGTACGGCTTCTACTGTACCATTCTTTGGCACCCTCCCCTTGAGGTGCCAAAGAATGGTATGGCCCCTACTATACCATTATTTGACACCTCAAGGGGGAAGGGTGACAAAGAATGGAACGGCCCCTTCTGTACCATTCTTTGGCACCTCAAGGGAAGGGTGCCAAAACAATGGTACGGCTTCTACTGTAGCATTCTTTGGCACCCTTGCTTTGAGGTGCCAAAGAATGGAATGGCCCCCACCGCACCATTGTTTGGCACCCTTCCCTTGAGATGCCAAAGAATGGTATGGCCCCTACTATACCATTCTTTGGCACCTCAAGGGAAGGGTGCCAAAACAATGATACAGCTTCTACTGTACCATTCTTTGGCACCCTTCCCTTGAGGTGCCAAAGAATGGAATGGCCCCCACCGCACAATTGATTGGCACTCTTCCCTTGCGGTGCCAAAGAATGGTATGGCCCCTACTATACCATTCTTTGGCACCTCAAGGGGGAAGGGTGACAAAGAATGGAATGGCCCCTTCTGTACCATTCTTTGGCACCTCAAGGGAAGGGTGCCAAAAAGATGGTACGGCTTCTACTGTACCATTCTTTGGCACCTCGCGGGTTTGGTGACAAAGAATGGAACGGCCCCTACCGCACCATTCTTTGGCACCCTTCCCTTGCGGTGCCAATGAATGGAATGGCACGGTAGTTTGGTTGTTTTGCTACTATTCCTGATGGAAACCCTTGGAACCTTTCTTTTGCTGACTCAAACGAAGAAGCACATGCATCGTCCTCGTCCATGTGAGCTCTTGACGTTCAGCCGAGCCGAGCAAAAGGCCCCCCCCCAACCCCCAACCTCCACCCTCCACCCTCCAACAGCCCGAGCCCATCACATTCCTATTGTCTCCTTCCATTCGCTCTCTTTTCTTCTCCGTGGTGAAAAGAGGATAATGGAAGCGTTGATGTTTACCTGGTCCATCTCCATCTCCTTCTCTAATCTACTCTCTGAATGATTGCACTGACAATGGACTCCGATTATAGGCAGCTGCTGTTAATGCTGCTGCTGCTTCTGCTGCACGTGGCCCTGCATGCATGGCTTTCTCAACGGTGTGTGTGTGAAGTGGACGGCGTACTTCTGCCATATACTGGCCCGGGCTACGCCGCACCTTCAAAATGTTAATGGCTCGTTCACAGCCATTAACGTACAGAAACCGCATCAGCACGTCCGCTGCCGCCGCTTTGGCTTTCTAGCTTTCCACTTATATGGTAATGTAGAGGAGAGGAGATTGGCTGCAGGCGAGGACGCTGTTTGTTCCCTCTGACCTTTTGTAGTGTAAATAAGGGAATGTGCGCATCATCTCAGCGGCAAAACACCGAACCATTGAAATGAAAGAAACAAAGAGTCGCTCGCCTGTTTTGCAGCCGATTTTGACTCAAGGACTCCATCCGTTGTTGAGCTGGGGCTCAATTCTTCTGTGTTTGTTTGTGTTTGCATGTGAGTCACATTTCACATTATTGTCAACAAGAAATGTTCTCCTGAATCTCCCGAACATGTGTGTGTGTATGTTTGTGTGTCGTAAGGTTGGACCAGTACTGTATGTATGTTATTATTAAGCTAAAACAATGAAACGTTTCACTTTATATCAGGATATTTTCACGTTTTTATGACGTTATAATGAGAAACTGAAAATTGTCCCATTATATCGTGGAATTTCACGTTGCACCACAACGTTTTCCAGTCACTCGCCATGGAAACGTGTCATGCGTTGACTCCATTGACGCCATTCATGCGTTAACATCCCCAGCACTACTGATAACACAATTATTTCACATTATAACGTGATAAATTGTTGAATTTCAACATTTCAAGTTTCTGCATCGTCCGATCCCTGAAAGCATTGCTGGTCTGACCTCGTCCACGTCCGTCCCGTCTCACCCCCCCGTGTGTCTCACCACCACATGTCGATTGTGTTTGTCGTCACCCAGACGAGGAGAAGCCTGTGGTGACCGACGTCACGGTGAGCGACGTGTCGTGGGACAGCTTGCTCCTGTCCTGGTCCGCCGAGGACGGGGCGTTTGACGCCTTCCTCGTGGAGGTGACCGACGCGGAGACGGGCGCCGAGTGGCAGAACCACACGGTGCCCGGCGACGCTCGCAGCCTCGCCGTCGCCGGCCTCTCGCCCTCCACCTGGTACAGGGCCAACCTGTACGGGGTTTACAGGGGGGTCCTCTTAGACCCGGTCTTTGCAGACACCATCACAGGTATCAACGCCGTCAACGCTGGGGTCTTTCCTTCTCTACTTCCTTCTTCTTCTTCTTCTTCTTCTCATTAGACGTTTGTTGTCGTCAGGTGGCGTTCGTCCACTCTGGCGTGGCTGTCTTTACTAATGAAGTTGATGTTTTTGGGTAGATTGACCAACCGACCACCAACTAATTCACTCCATACGGCCCATTTATGGTGTCCATTTGCACTGTGGGAAGAGTGCAAAGATGGTCCTTGGTCAAACCTTGACCTCTTCACTGTGAGGCAACAACGCTAGCCACTGTACGACTGTGTGGAACCTGAGAAAATATCAATACGCTTAATTATTTCATGGTGTCATACTGTGTGGACTCTTTGAAGAGCTGTGAGGAAGGATTCTTGACTTTTCTTGGTTTTGTCTTGTAGTTTAGTCTCCGACCACTAGTTGGCAGCAGGGTTGAGGAATCGTCCTTCTACTCTCACAAGACAAAGGAATATGTATTGTTTATACATTGTAACATTGCTCTCTCTGTATTTCCTCTACAGGGAACCTTCCGAGCATTAGATTAGGAGTTGGGAAGGTTCCTTGTTGAGAAAACGGTGGTTGGCGGGGATTCGAACTGGTAACCCTCCGGTTATAAGCCAAGTATATGGATCGTATTACCAGATTTTCTACGAAAACACCAAGAGGAAGTGGTGAACGTATGATGAAGACCTCGTAGAGGAGAGGATTTCATCAGATGAAGTGGCTCAAAAGTGGATTTTTTTTTCCGAGAGCGAGAATACAGCTACGGAAACATTTGCACGCTCCATGTAGTCAGTGTTAATGATGTAGAAACGTCTCGTGCCGCTCGCCAAGACTGAACTATCCCCGAGAGGAAGCGAAGCGCCGAAGCCTGCGTCTAGATTTGGCCGTGGAATGATGCGTTTTTGTGAATGGGTGTACCTGTGTGGGGGGATGATAGCCGTGATTCGTTCATCTCCACAGATCAGCCACAACCAGGAACCGGTTATGAAAAGATTGATGTGTTTTTTCCTCGTCCTCGAAAAGCCAGGGGCAAAATAAGTGAAACTAGGAAAAAATAAGCCTTAAATCAGCCCCCGCGGATGTGTTTCGATGTAAACTGCCGCTATCGGGGTAAACAAAAATATCCTTGCCATTCAGACAGCGTGTGCACGATAATCTAAATCCCTGAACAAAAAACCCCCTCATCGGGACGTCCATCATGAATATATATCCCTTTGGGAAATGGGCTAACACTCGGAAGCAGTACGCACACAAAACCACAGATCTGGGGTTTGATCCCCCTTTAAGCCGTCAGCCTCTGTTCACTCTCAAACAAGCACCTGGTCTGTTGAGAGCGAACAAGCAAAAACACATTTAAAACTGTGTTTAACTGTGGGACAACAGGTGCTCCAGTCCAGTTCACCTACCCACCGCTCCAATCACAGTCATTATCAGTGATTAACAGGGCTGCGAAACACCCAAATCTGATAATCACGCCTTTGTACCTGCTTCAGGACACAAAAAAAACCCACCATTAAAATTCCACAAATCAAACCATTTTAGCCTAAAGCAGGAGTTCAAAAATATCCAGTTTCAGCTTCTTCTTCTTCTTTTTTTTTTTTTTTTTTTATGTCAGCGTCTCGTCCGACACTATCATTCAGCATTTCATTGATGAGGATCAGTCAAGTGGAAGAAAGATGGGAGGACGGACAGAGGAGAAAAAACCCTTTGGCTCTTTTGTGGCTTTGTGTGAGGGCTCTTTTCTGTATGCATGGCCCAGCTCCCTCAAGCCTGGACGGCTCCTCCAGTCTCATGCTGCCATCGCCCCCGGGCTCTGGTGCGACGGTGCCAAGGGGCTTCTGGGGCCACGCAAAAAAAAAGAATATATGGCATCCACTCAACACGGCCCCTTTGTCTGCATGCTAATGGACGATGACGCGGCTTAAGATTTTGGTTTTTTTCCGCGTAATCCATGAAGTTTTCTAAATATGTGGGCCATCGTCGTCGATTGCGTGGATGTTAGCGGTGGCGTTAGCGGCGGTAAAGGGGGGAGGGGGGGGGGGGAAGAGTTCAGGAGCATGCTAGCACATGTTAGCTGACGGATGTGGCCCTCCCGCTCTTCCACTGACCGGCCAAAGCTGCCCGCCGGCTAATGAAGAGTGACAGCTCCCTGGGATTTGTCTGCTCTGCTTCTCATTTCCACTGCTTCTTCTCACATCAAATGCCTCATGCCTCCTCCTCTCCCCCCCCCCCCCCCCACCCCCCATCACAATGAAGGGGAAAAAAAGAGGGTTTCAGGCGAGTTCACGGACCCCGGAGACCCTCGCATTTGGTGTAGCGTTTTAATGAGCAGCGATGCTGGGATTTAGTCGACGCTCTCTACATCAGACTGCTTTAAAAGCTCAGTCCGTCCGTCCGTCCGTCCGCCGCCGCCACCGGAAGCTTTTCTGCGGCTAATTATCTTCAGCGCACTCGTTCCTCTGGAGCTTTGTAGGTTCCTGCTGTTTCCCAGCCGCTCACGCTTCCTATCGATGCCATTATTAGCCGCCGCTAATGACTGCTTAATACTAGCTTTTACAACGCCACATGCACACGCGCTCCCATCTGCACGCACATGAGTCACCTTCTATTTTAAAAAAAGAAGCAGGTGGCGTTGATAAGCTGTCGTATCTTGCTCGTTTGGACCATTACTGTCACTTAAAGGTCCGGTGTGTCGCGTGGAGGAGGCTCCGTTGGCAGTAATTGAAAAAGCTGCTCATAAGTATGTTTGTATAAGTGCGTGATAGCTTTAGAATGAAAGATTGTTTGGGTTTTGTAGCTTTAGAAGAAGCCTTTTATACAAAGAGAAGGCAAGAGGCCTTTACAGAGGCCACCGCCTTCATCGAGTTCACGATTTGAAGTGGAAAAACTACATATTTCTTCTTGACACTCAGCAGATGGTGCAATCTCAAATGTATTTATTTGAAAATCCAGTAAAAAAAAAAAAATTGATAGCATAAAAGCAATTCCTTCAATTTTGGGTAGTTCCACCCGAAGTGGACGAACGCGAGCAGACCACGTGGACCTTATGTAGCTCAATACTTTCTCGTCCACTTGGTGGCGCACTCTCGCAGACAACGCGAGGGTGAACTCATGATTGGGTTGCACCAATTTGGTGTAAGTCTCTACCAAATATCGGGATTTAGTAAACCACAAAGGAAGCCTTTCTTACTGGCCAGTTTGCATCTTGTCGTTGGCTAATCCTAAGTCTAACGTACTGACGTGGGCGGTAACATATTGTGCCACTTCCTGTTTTTCCACTGGTGTTACGCTGTGCGTGTCCCCTGCTCTCTCTGCGATCTATCGATTTACCGATTAACTGAACAAGCACTCGATTTGTTGTAAAACTGGGTCTTACGTTCGCTCGCTACTTTAGCTTGAACTCTTATCTTTCGCGTGGATTCACGTACGGTGGTTTTGCTAGCGTAACAAGTTAGCTTAGCAGAGATGGCTTCTCTCTCTCCTTCTCCTGCTCTTGTGTAGCCCGGGCTAGGGTTAGGGTTAGGGTTAGTTACTCCTAGGGTTAGGGTTAGGGTTAGTTACTCCTCAGCCTCCTTTAGCGATAAAGTTACTTGGAATAAGTGTAGCTTGTTAGCCAGGATGGAGGCGTGGCTTAATGAGGTAGAAACTCGGCAGCGCGGACATTCTAATCTCCAGTAGTCGAATATAATCTGCCAGTCCCACTATTATATGAGACTAATTCTTACATACCGGACCTTTGAGTATTCCGTGAGGGGAAACTCGCAGCCTGTGGACCCGTTTAAATGAGGTGCTTTTGTGTCAAAACATGCTCCATTTTTTTCTATATTTCACAGTAATTGTTTCTTGAAAATGATTAGAAATCCCAGCTTGACTCTTTTCCATCTTGCTAACCCACGGTGTCTTCGACAGGGTCAGTTCACTCCACCTGAAATAAAAGCAGCTGGAGTCTTCTTCTTCTTCTTCTGGGCTCACAACCTTCGCTTCTGTTGCCTCTCGTACATTTCTTTTCCGTCTCTGTTTTTCTGCAAACGTCTCTCTTTGCGACCGCCAAAGTTCCGCAGAGGAAGTAAACTGACTTTGCCCTGTCACTCAGACACCGAGCCGGCGGTGGAGGCTCTCCTAGTCTCCGACGTCACCCGCGACGGCTTTAGCCTGGCCTGGGCGGCCGAAGACGACGCCTTCGACACCTTCGTGGTGATGGTCAGCCAGGCCGAGGACCCGGGCCAAGCGCCCAGAGAGCTGGTGCTGGGCGGCGAAGAGCGAGCGGCGGCCGTGACGGAACTCTCCGAGGACACCGAGTACAAAATCCAAATCTTCGGGCTTCTTACGGGGAGAAGCTCCGAGTCGGTAACCGAGTGGGTGAGAACAGGTGAAAGAACAGACTCCCCCCGGGGAAATCTGGACGGCTCGGCACAGTCTTGTCTTGTGTGGTCGTAACAGCATGAGACGTCACTATCTTGCTCCGGGTCGTCTTTATCGTTGTCTTCTAACAAGGTGTTAGGGTGTTGGTTCTTATTAAGAGAAAACTGTCTTCTGTATCAGGCGCTTGGATGATGTTCAGAGCTTGTCTTGTGTCAGCGGCTTTTGTGTCTGGATGTGTGAGCTCCTGAGTGGACAGCGGTGTGGGTGGATCTGTCAGGAAGTGAATTTGGAAATTTGCAGCCCTCGGCACAAATCCAGGAAAAAGGAGAAAACTCAAAAACGTGGTCGCCCTCCCACTCAGGACATCTACTCAGCACTTTCTCCATTGTGTCGTCTTCGTTCCGATATATGTCAGTGTCTGTCTTTGTAGAGTAGGATGTGTTTGGGGGGGGGGGGGGGGGGGGGGGCAGCGCCTCCCCGTGGGTAAGGCTTCACTCTTGCGTAGCACTGAGCATGTTTCACTTTTGTGTTTCCATGAAATGGGGGCAAGTTAATCCCCTCAGGTCCTGTGTCACGCAAGACACTCTGGTTTTTAGCCGTTTTTCTGGAAAGAGGGTCTCGCCGGGGCCTTCGCTGGGTCTTTGTTTCTCAGCCTCATTCTCTTTTTTTACACACTTTTGCTTTCACTCTCCACTAAAAAAACGGTGCCCTTCAGCGGTGGATCTGCTTTGGCTTCAACAATAACACAATATATGTGTGTGTTTATGTGTCTTTTTTTTTTGTTTGCACAGCACTGTGCAAACGTCTTAGACTCACCAGCAATTTATGTCCGTCCACCTCTGTGATGTTGATGTTTATGGAAGGATGTGATTGAAAATTGGATCTTATTAAAGGCGCCACATGTAAGAATGTGGCCAAAAACGGTTACTACATTCAAATTCAAAATACCGAGGTCTTTTTGGTTCCGTTTTCTGACGTAACTGGCAACCCGCGGTTGCTCGGCAGCGGAGACTCCACTGACTGCAATGGTTGGTAGACGGCAGTAGGTGGCGCCACATGCCAAAACATGATTTCAAAACATAAACATGATTTGCATTCTGCAAAATATACATTTTAATGCAAATATTTCGGCTGTACTGTTGTTGTTGGTGAGTTTTATTGATTTGATTGATCTTATGTCCAGTTGCTTTAGATTTATTACATACCGCACCTTTAACAACAATGTTATATATCTCTGTATATAAGTATATATATATATATATATATATACTTATATAAGGAAGTCAGCTCAGATATCTTACGCCTTACGAGCAGTAAAGACTAATCAGTGCTCAGGTGTTTTAGCCCGTCGCTAACTCCCACTAGCTGCTAGGTTAATAGATCATTTATACAGCCAACTGGATCTGGATCCTGCAACCTGCAAGATGGGGACACAGAGAGAGAGAGAGGAAATGAAAGAAAGACAAACTAGGGAGAGGAAGAACTAGACGATTTCCTTCAGATGCTCCGACACTCACGAACGGTCAGTTCGTTAGCAAGCTCTGCAGAACCCAGATCTAGCAAGGACACTTCTAAAACATGCAGGGCAGTGGATCCCCAGGACCAGGACTTAGAAAACCCTGGACTTGAAGATCCAGTCAAGACGGAGACAGAGATATAATCTCGTATATTCAAAAAAAGCATTTGCTGAAAGAACAAACCTGATGGTGACCACAGACTTTTGCACAGTGCTGTTCATGCAGTTTAGCAACACATCATCTACCGCGTCGTCTCTCTATGCTACGCTACGCTAACAGAGTTCTGCTTCTTGACTAAATCTGGTTTTTTTGGTCTTACTTTTTTTGTTTGTTTGTTTGTTTTTCTGCCTCCCGGTCGTTTCTGTCCTGTTCACGGGTTCAGATCTGGGAGCTCCAAAGGGAATCCGCTTCTCCGACGTCACCGACACGTCCGCCACCGTCCACTGGGCGCTCCCGAGAGCTCGCGTGGACAACTACAGGGTCACGTATGTCCCCGCGCACGGAGGTGAGTGTTTGGTCTAATCTGACTGATTTCATGACGAGACCTTAACGTCCACGCTGTGAACACAAGGAATTTGATTTAATTCCAATTTTCATTTAGAGTGGTTTTGTTCAACTTCATCAAAACGTCAGTGTTCCTGGTCAAAAATGACCACCATTGGAAGTAAACGGGGAAAAGTACAAATTTAACATATCTACGTACATTACTTTATTCATATTTCTAGTAACTTTGTTACTCGTTACAACCAAATCAAATCAAGTGTCTTTGCTCAAGGACACATATAGACTAGAAGAGCCAGGAATTGAACCCACGACCTTCAGAAAATGTCTTTTATTGCCGTTTCAGGTGTTTCAAATTCAAATGTTCAGCTCGTCAACAAAAGTCTGCTAACGAACCGTTCGTTTGAATCAGGTGTGAGTGAGAAACCCTGTTATCGTCTGCATACATATAAAGCTTTGTTTGCACCTTGTAGTTACACGTGCTAACCAGAGCCGTTTCTTGCTATATGCGGACTATGCAGCTGCATAGGGCCCCACAGCCACCAGGGGACCCCCAAACTGCAAGTTCAGACTCATATTTTATTATATTTTTGAGTAAAGACAGGTTAAAAGTACCTGTCTTTATTGGATGCATTCATTATGCATATATATTTGCAAAGCATGTAAGTGTTTGTGGGGTGATCAGAAAAAGTTAGGAATCTCTACTTTGAGTTTGAAAAAATAGGGGCCCCCCAAATAGTGTCTCGCATAGGGCCCCCAAACAGCCAGAAACGGCCCTGATGCTAACTACTCAATGGTTAACCTATATTGCTTCAAATTTCCAAAAAAAAAACGTGTATGTTGTGACGACATGTGACACATTTGTGTTGACGTAAGAGCAGCAAAGGACAATGAAACAAGAGGAAAAGTAGACAAATGTTAATTCAATAAAAATCCCTCAAAAGTTCACATCACCTGATGTAACCGAAGCTTTGAAAGCTGCAAACGTTTTTTTTTCGTCAGCCGCATCCATCCGCGCTCACATCATTTTTTAACATTCACCTTATTTTTGTTCTCTCTCTTTTTCACTGTGTCAACAATTTAGACGTCAGTGCAGTTTATTTTTTCCAAGTCGTCAACGACTTTATAGTCACTCTGAAACTTCCCGTCTCCATCAATCACTTTAAATCCTCCACCAGCTGCTGGGAAATGGCTGCACTGATGGGCCGCTTCTGCCCCCTTGTGGTCACACAGAGACATATACACTGACAGAGAAACCTGTTAAATATAACTTTTTTTTTTTTTTTTTTACTTTTAAGGCTTCGCTAAGACACTGACTGTGGACAGTTCAGAGTCTCACACTGTGCTGCCCAACCTGACCCCCGGGGTCACCTATCAGGTCACCGTCATCGCCCTCAAAGGTCAAAGGGAGAGCGAGCCGGGGTCAGACAGCGTCACCACGGGTACGGAAACACACTCACACACACACACACACACAACGGTTATAAGGTGTGTAGTACTTTATAACACTTTTATTACACACTTTATTACCAGAGGTGATTCTAGAGTCTGTAGGGGCCCTAGGCAAAAATTCCCAGGGGGCCCCCTGGGAACACCAATGAAAAATATATGACTTCAAAATATTTTTTTTTTTTTCAAAATAAATGCAATAACATGGAAAATTGTAATTGTAATTAAAATGTATGTGAAAATATAAATGTAAAGAACAATAAAATACTGTAAATAGCTTTTTAAAAAACTACATAAACTTAGTAAAAAAAAAAACATCACACTGTAAAGAACCCACATTATAAAACAATATAAATATATAGAACAATACAAATAAAATAAAATAACTGAAAAAAACAATATGCATTACACTGTAAATAATCCTCTTCATTTTCCAACTTGCAGAACGATAACTTCACACAGGTGAACTTGAGGTGGGGCCCCTTTAGGGGGGGTTTCCTACTGAGATGTCATTGCAAATCGCCCATTGTTGTTTAAGGGGGACGGGGAGGCGGCTGCTCACTGCACATTTCACTAAAAACAGCCCTCAGACTCGAGTGTCAGGGGGGGCCCCCGTATCGGCTCGGGGCCCCAAGCAGTTGCCTGCGCCTCTGTTTATTATTACATATGTCACCTGACTCTATACTGCCCACCTGTGGTCATGTCGTAAATAAAAAGGAAATCATGCATGCATGTACTTTTAAAACCAGGCTAAAAAAAATTGTTGTTTTTTGCTAGTTTTTCTTTTTAGGCAAAATGTGTGTAATGTTTTTGTGTGTGTGTGTGTGTGTGTGCAGCTCTGGACAAGCCTCGTGGTCTGACGGCGGTCAACATCACGGACACCGTGGCTCTGCTGCTGTGGCAGCCGGCCTTCGCCACCGTGGACGGCTACGTCATCACGTACAGCGCAGACTCAGGTGGCGCGGCGTCAACGGAAACGATCGCACCTTTAAATCTGTTGACGCACAACGTTCAGCAGCTATAATCCAGATGTGTCCTCCTCCTCCTTCGTCTTCCCTTGTCTCTGCAGTGGCTCCGGTGATGGAGCGCGTGTCAGGAAACGTGGTGGAGTTCGAGATGAGCTCGCTGACGCCGGCCACGCACTACACCGTGAAGATCTACGCCGTGAGAGACTTGGCCAAGAGCGCGGCCACGACCACCGAGTTCACCACCGGTGAGTGTTCCCTCTGCTTTGTTACACTTTTACTGAGCAAAATGCACGTGTTTTTTTTAACTGACACTATTTTGTTCAGACGTGGACGCGCCTCAGGATCTGAGCGCCACTAACATCCAGACAGAAAGCTGCTTGTTGACCTGGAAACCTCCTCGCGCCGAAATCACCGGCTACATCCTGAGCTTTGAGTCGGCCGACGGCTACTTCAGGGTGAGTGAGGAACCGGGAGGACACATCTGAGAGAATCTGCTGAGACAGACGCGCTAAATGGCGGAGAATGTTCTGCGTTTGTGTTTGTGTGTGTTTGATCAGGAGGTCGTTCTCAGTCCCACTGCTGTGTCGTACAACATGGCTCAGCTCAGCGCCTCCACAGAGTATTCAGTCAGACTGCAGGCCATCGCTGGACCGAAGAGGAGCAGAATCATCACCACTGTCCTCACCACCAGTGAGTACAGTCACACACACACACACGCTCTGATACATTACGATACAATACATCATACGATACACGATACGACACGATACAACATACGATATGATACAATTCAAGATACAATACAATACAAGATACGATACAACATACGATACAATACAAGATGCAATGCAATACATGTTACGACGGGATACAACGTACGATACTATACAATACAAGATACGATACAACATATGATACAAGATACGATACAACATATGATACAAGATACGATACAATACACAACACAATACAGGATACGATGCAATACGATAGGATACAGTACAAGATACGATACATGATCCAATACACAACACGATATACGATACAATACACGATACGACACAATACATGATACGATACACGATACAATACATGATGCGATATACGATACAATACACGATACGACACAATACATGATACGATACACGATCCAATACACAATACGATATACGATACAATACACGATACAACACAAATACATTATACGATGCAATACACGATACGATACAATACACAATAGGATATACGATACAATACAAATACATAATACAAATCAATACACGATACGACACAATACATGATACGATACACGATTCAATACACGATACGACACAAATAAATGATACGATGCAATACACGATACGATACAATACACAATAGGATATACGATACAATACAAATACATAATACGATACAATACTAGATACGATACAATACAAATACATGATACGATACAATACACGATACGACAATACATGATACAATACAATACATGATACAATACACGATACGACGCGATACATCAGGGGTATCAAACTCAAATACAGAGTGGGCCAAAATTTAAAACTGAACAAAGCCGCGGGCCAAGGTTGAACAAATTAACCTTTTAATAGGGACCCAAACAAGTTTTGCATTGAATATTGAACAAGCAAGGCTTATATAACTTTATAGTGACATGCAAAATCGAGTTTCAAATAATAATAATAATAATAATAAAAAAATATCAATGGCATATCAAATAAAATTTAAATAAAAATTGAATGCACCCTAAATACAGGATAAGCGGTAGATAATGGATGGATAAAAATTGAATGCCTCTTTTCTATTTGCAGCCTTCTGAGGTAAATATCAAGATAAACTTTTTCCACAGGCTAATAATAAATTTGAAAATAAAATAACAATAATGAATGAATCAAACATTCAAGCCTTGAAGTAGCAAAAGAAAGTGCATGAATAAAACGTTAATTATTGCTCAGTTTGCTACACTGATTTGCTTTAACACTGAATATGGAACAAGCAACGCTTATATAACTTAATAGTGCAAAATCAACTTTCAAAAAACAAACGAAAAAACATCAATGGCATATTAAATAAAATTTAAATAAAAAATTGAATACCGGCGGGCCAGCTCTAATGTTAATTTTAATATTGCCTCAAGGGCCAAATGAAATTACACGGCGGGCCAAATTTGGCCCGCGGGCCAGAGTTTGACACCCATGCGATACATGATACGATACACTGAACAATACACGATACGATACAATACACGATACGATATACGATACAATACAAATACATGATACGATACACTGAACAATACACGATACGATACAATACACGATACGATATACGATACAATACAAATACATGATACGATACACGATACGACACAATACATGATACGATACACGATACAATACACGTTACGATACAGTACAAGATAGGATACAAAACACAATACGATACACAATAAAATACACAATACAATACATTACGCGATACATTCCACGATACAATTCAATTCGAGATAAAATACATGATACTATTCAATACACAATATGATACGATACAAAGACTCACTCGGTCAATGTCTTCTTTCAATTTGCACATTTTTATCACTGTATTAATATGTTAATCATCCTATAACAGTGATAATATTATAATCATTTTTGTTACATCATTGTGTGTGTGTGTGTGTGTGTGTGTGTGTGTGTGTGTGTGTGTGTAGCTGGTGTGTTGTACAGACATCCCAGAGACTGTTCTCAGGCTCTGCTGAACGGCGACACGTCCTCAGGTCTGTACACCATCTACGTGGGAGGAGATGAAAACCAGCCCGTCCAGGTTAACTGTGACATGAGCACTGATGGAGGAGGATGGATCGTAAGTCCCGCCCCCAAAATATTGTGTTCATTATTATTATTATTATTATTATTATTATTATTATTATCTTAAAGATGTAGTTCACTAAGATGTTTATTTTCTTTCGCAGGTTTTCCTCAAACGCCAGAGCGGGAAGCTGGAGTTTTTCCGCAACTGGAAGAATTACACGGGCGGCTTCGGCGACATGAACGATGAATTCTGGCTCGGTAAAAAAACACACACTTTCAGCCAGAAAAATGGTTCCCAAATCTAAAATGTTTATGAGATTTAGTTTGAGTAATTTAAAATATCTCTCCTCCACAGGTTTGTCTAACCTTCATAAGATCACAGCAGGAGGTCAGTACGAGCTGCGAGTCGACCTGAGAGACAAAGGTGAAGCAGCCTACGCTCAGTACGACAAGTTCTCCGTCTCTGAACCTCGAACCCGCTACAAAGTCCACGTGGGAGGATACAGTGGAACAGCAGGTGAAGAAGACACACACATATATTTACAATTTATTTCTGATGAATCAAAGTTCCACTTCAATATTTTACATAATTGAAAATGTAATATTCAAGATGTTCTCGAAAGGTATGAGATAGTCTATAAAAGTATTATCTAGTCAATAAAAGTATTAGCTAGTCTGTAAAAGTATTACTTAGTCTGGGAAAGTATTAGCTTGTCTGGAAAAGTGTTAGCTAGTCTGGAAAAGTATTAGCTACTCTATAATATTATAATATTATTAGCTAGTCTATAAAAGTATTAGCAAGTCTATAAAAGTATTAGCGAGCCTGTAAAACTATAAGCTAGTCTATAAAAGTATTAGCTAGTCTATTAAAGTATTAGCTGGTCTGTAAAAGTATTATTTAGTCTGGGAAAGTATTAGCTTGTCTGGAAAAGCATTATCTAGTCTATAAAAGTATTAGCTAGTCTGTAAAAGTATTACTTAGTCTGGGAAAGTACTAGCTTGTCTGGAAAAGTGTTAGCTAGTCTGTAAAAGTATTAGCTACTCTATTACAGCTAGTCTGTAAAAGTATTAGCCAATGTGTAAAAGTATTAGCTACTCTATAAAAGTATTAGTTAGTGTGTAAAATTGTTAACTAGTCTATAAAAGTATTAGCTAGTCTATAAAAGTATAAGCTAGTCTGTAAAAGTATTAGCTAGTCTGTAAAAGTATTAACTAGTCTATAAAAGTATTAGCTAGTCTGTAAAAGTATTAGCTAGTCTGGGAAAGCATTAGCTTGTCTGGAAAAGTATTAGCTAGTCTTTAAAAGTATTAGCTAGTATGTAAAGGTATTTGCTAGTCTTTAAAAGTATTAGCTACTGTGCCTATAATTCAAACACGCTTTCGTGGGAGATAGAAATAGTGTCTAATTTTTATGAAAACCAAACTTGAGAGGAATAAAATCTGAATGTATTCAAACAAACACACACGTATACAATAACCTGCCACTTTATTAGGTACACCTGCTCACTGTGTTGTGTTTTTGTGTGTGTTTTTATTTAGGCGACTCCATGACGTATCACCACGGCCGTCCGTTCTCCACCTACGACCACGACAACGACATCGCCGTCACCAACTGCGCTCTGTCCTACAAAGGCGCGTTCTGGTATAAAAACTGTCACCGCGTCAACCTCATGGGACGATACGGAGACAACAGTCACAGCAAGGTAACCGGAACAGCTCACTATTTTGGTCGTGAGGTGGACTTATGGAACGGCTCACTATTTTGCAGTCGGTTTCTTGGTGGATGTATCCAACAGATCACTATTTGGAAGCCATTATGTTGGTGAAGCTCATTATTTTGGCAGTCAGTCAGGATGAATTGAACGGATCATTGTTTGGAAATTAGTCCTTTGGTGGATATCAATAACACCTCATTATTTTGCAGTCAGGCTGTTGGTGAATGTATGCAGTCGCTCATTATTTGGCAGCCGGTCTCTTCATGGATGAATTGAACGGCTCATTATTAGCAAAATTATCAGCTAGTCTAAAAAAGTATTAGCTAGTCTGTAAAACTATTAGCTAGTCTATTAAAATATTAGCTAATTATTAGCTAGTCTTGGAAAGTATTAGCTAGTCTATAAAAGTATTTGCTAGTCTGTAAAACTATTAGTCAGTGTGTAAAAGCATTAGCTAGCCTATAAAGGTATTAGCTAGTCTGTAAAAGTATTAACTAGTCTATAAAAGTATTATGTTTGTGAAGCTCATTATTTTGGCAGCCAGTCTCTTCATGGATGAATTGAACAGATCATTATTTGGCAATTAGTCTTTTGGTGGATATCAATAACACCTCATTATTTTGCAGTCAGGCTGTTGGTGAATGTATGGAGTCGCTCATTATTTGGCAGCCGGTCTCTTCCTAGATGAATTGAACGGCTCATTATTAGCAAAATTATTAGCTAGTCTAAAAAAGTATTAGCTAGTCTGTAAAACTATTAGCTAGTCTATTCAAATATTAGCTAATTTTTAGCTAGTCTTGGAAAGTATTAGCTAGTCTATAAAATTATTAGCTAGTCTGTAAAACTATTAGTCAGTGTGTAAAAGCATTAGCTACTCTATAAAGGTATTAGCTAGTCTGTAAAAGTATTAACTAGTCTATAAAAGTATTATGTTTGTGAAGCTCATTATTTTGGCAGCCAGTCTCTTCATGGATGAATTGAACAGATCATTATTTGGCAATTAGTCTTTTGGTGGATATCAATAATTCCTCATTATTTTGCAGTCAGGCTGTTGGTGAATGTATGCAGTCGCTCATTATTTGGCAGCCCGTCTCTTCATGGATGAATTGAACGGCTCATTATTAGCAAAATTATTAGCTAGTCTAAAAAAGTATTAGCTAGTCTGTAAAAGTATTAGAATGTATGGAGTCGCTCATTATTTGGCAGCCGGTCACTTCCTGGATGAATTGAACAGATCATTATTTGGCAGTTGGTCTGTTAGTGGATATAGATGGGAGCTCATTATTTTCGCAGGCAGTCTCTTGGTGGATGAATTGAACGGATCATTATTTGGCAATTAGTCTTTTGGTAGTTATCAATAATACCTCATTATTTTGCATTCAGAATGTATGCAGTTGCTCATTATTTGGCAGCCGGTCCCTTCGTGGATGAATTGAACGGATCATTATTTGGCAGTTGGTCTGTTGGTGGATATAGATGAGAGCTCATTATTTTGGCAGTCAGTCTCTTCATGGATGAATTGAACGGATCATTATTTGGCAATTAGTCTTTTGGTCGTCATCAATAATACCTCATTGTTTTGCATTCAGAATGTATGCAGTTGCTCATTATTTGGCAGCCGGTGCCTTCGTGGATGAATTGAATGGATCATTATTTGGCAGTTGGTCTGTTGGTGGATATAGATGAGAGCTCATTATTTTGCAATCAGTTTCTTGGTGGACCTAAAGAACAGCTCACTATTTGTCAGCCAGTCTGTTTGGTTATGTTTAGAACGGCTCATTATTTGGCTCATTATCTTGTGTCTAGATGACTTTGAGGAAATGAAGTAACTTGTTTTTCTTCCTCTTCCTCAGGGCGTGAACTGGTTCCACTGGAAAGGCCACGAGCACTCGATCGAGTTCGCCGAGATGAAGATCAGACCCTCCAACTTCAGAAACCTGGAGGGACGAAGGAAACGATCATAAATGACCCGCAACCCACCTCCCCCCCCCCCCCCCCCACAGCACCACAGCACCACCACCATCACCGACCCCTCCACTAACAAACAACACCGCTACTTCTCTGTCAGGACTCCGCCCCCTTCCTCCAGACAACCACCACCAACACCCGCCCACATCCACCCGCCCACCCAGCAGCAACCAAAGCCACTGCCGAGAGCCTCACTGCCTCCACACGTCTCCAGCCGTGATCTTCCTTCCTTCCTTCCTTCCTTCGTCACACGGCCGCGGAAAACGACGCAGTGCTGAAATCAGTTTGCATGTTTTTAAACACAAACATAACAAAAACACAAAAAAAACTGGAAATTCAAATCGAAACCCACGCAGATTCTTCTTCACGCACCAAAGAGAGCGGAGAAAACATCGTCACGGCTTTCACCACGTCAGAGGAAGGACAGGAGTGTTTATGGTTCAGTGTTTTGGGTTCAGGGTTTGTTTTCTTTTCTTTTTTTTGCTTAAAAACTGCAGAGATCATTTTTTCCGAGGGATTGTCGCTAACCGTGTCCACGTGCGGTTCTGTACGTGTGCGACGTATGCATCTGTTTTTAAAACCTTCCACGAAAAAACACAGAGAGAATCCTCAGATGTCACACATCTCAGGTGTGTTCATGTCTTCGCTCAGTGTCAGTGTCACTTTTGTTCTCCCCTCTCGTCTCCTTCGACACAAGCCAACGTCTGATGGACAAAAAAAAAATCCAATAGGAAAGTATTAAACCGGCCACATCCCATAATCTTCAAGATGTTTCCGTTGATGCTGCGTTCCATTTGTAGTCAGAACTTGGGAATGTTCTGTAACTTATGCTTTTGCCCATTTTTCCAGAAAAACTTCCAATATCTGGCAGTTATTTACAATTTACTACTTTTAACAAAAGGTTTCTCTGCCGACAAAACGCTAGCTTCCTGAAACATCGGCAGTGAATTTACCGTAATAACCACATGTTGGCTTTGATGTGCAACTTCGCAGCTTTCAGAAACAGTTGGAATTTTTCCGATAGCACAAACTGTCGCGCAACTACGGTAGCGCAAAGTATCGCTTGTGCAAACGCGTCGTTAGCGTTACGCTAGGTGTTTAAGGGTTTTAAAGGAACGCCCCGCAAATTTGGATTTCTGGAGTTCGGATTCCTTTAGTAGCATTTCCGTCGTATTTGTTTCAAAGTAAATCAGTCAGACACATTGTAACGTCGACATGTAGCGTTGACGTTGTGTAGCATTGACATGTAGCGTTGACGTGCTGCTCCACATACCACGTCGCTATAGACTGGTCTTGCTAACATCGTTCCGTAAGTTTTCCCGACTTCTCTCCGGAAACGCCTCCGAACTCCTGAGTTTCCGCGTAAAATGGAACGCAGCATTATTCCGTAAACTCCCCCCGCCCCCCTGAAGGCATCACACTACTTCTACTACCACAGTATTATTATGTTTTTTAAAAAAAATCTAAAGAGCGTCAGAGGACAAAAAGGTGCAGGAAAAGCTTCGATTCGTCTGCTCGTGTGAACGCGCAGGCAGGACCTACAGTTTATCGCTCGGTGTACGATGAAACGCGGAGATCGCGTTTTTTTTTGTTTCTTTTCGTTGAGAAATGTGAATATAACAGTACATACTGTAAATGTGGAACAAAGGGAATGTTTCGTTGTTGTTGACACAAAAAGATGTTGATGCTGAAAACAATAATTAAATTTAAGAAAAAGAAAAAAAAAAAAAAGGCCAACTCTGATCAAAGTCCATGATTAAAGTCTCTATGATTATGTTGACGGAAAAAAAAAATAGGCCAAAACTAGAGAACTAGTTACTGTTAATACCGCTCCCCTGACCCCGCCCCCTGACCCTGCCTCCGCCCCTTGCCCCGCCCCCCTGCTACAGCAGGATACTAAACCACTGACCTTCTAAAGAATGCCTGTGTAAATTAAGTCTGTTTTTATTGTTTTGTTTGTTTATAACTGGGTGAACAAGTGTTTCTCTGTAAGCTGTATTACAATAAACAGTTTGTTTAAAAGGAAGAAGTTCAGAAAGTCATTTGTTGTTTATTCACTCAGCAGCCGCCGTCTTCCTCAGTTGCCGTGGCGATAAGTTTATTCCTTTTTATCGCAAAACTCCTCACGAACATTCACATATTATGCATATTTACATCCAATAACGTGACTCATCATAATATAAGCACTTTAGCTGCTAAATTAACATTCCAGAGGTGGAAAGTAACGACATACATTTACTCAATTTACTGTATTTGATACCTTTTTTTGTGTATTTTGTATTTTTTAAGTACAATTTGAAATCAGGATTTTGTATTTTACTTGAGTACGTATTGACTCAAGTATTGTAGTTACTTTATAAATCCTATCCGTTGCTGAGTAAAAATAAAAATTCAGCACAATGAAGACAGTACAAGTACATTTCAAATGAACTACTTTTTACTTCTGCTTCAGTACATTTTCAGATGACTACTTTTACTTCAACTTGAGTAATATTTCATCAAAGTATTGGTACTTTTTACTTGAGTACAATATTTTTGTACTTTTTCCACCTCTGTACACAAGTAGTTTAGATCATGTTTGAGAACATGTAGGATACAATAATAGTTAATAGTAAAGATTGACAAGAATAATAACCAGTCATTTATTTATTTATTTATTAATTTAAGTGCAATATATTGTCATTTTTCATACTGTCAAGTTTTTTATACTGTAGTTTTCTCATCAGTGCAATATCCATATCCTTATTTAATATCCTTATTTAATAGCTCAACCTTGTTTCCTTACACTATAAATACCATGTGCATACTGTGTATATTCTGCAGACCGGTTATAATGTACATTCTACATTCTATTTTTAGACCTATTTTTATAGTCAGTGTTAATATCTTTATATATTGTACTTTATATATTCTATTTCTTTTTGGGTAATGCATGTTTATTATTTATTATCCTTATCTTTATTGTCTTGCTGCTGTAACACTGTAAATTTCCCCACTGCGGGATGAATGAAGGACTATCTTATCTTAACAATAGAAAACTAATGCTTTTAATGGAATTCCAATTCAAAATAAGACAATAACAGACATTAAAGAACATAAAAGCAGTGCCAGACCAATTATTTAAATTAAAGATTAAATTCTTACATTTTTAAATGTAGTTTTACCTAAATAATTCACATTTGTCCCTAATCCTCTTCCGTAGTCAAAACGTCATCTCTGCAGTGTCTTTTAAGTGCTCCGTCTTGGCCCCGCCCCCTCTGGGCGTGGTCTCCTGTGTTTTCTTCCTGTGTCGGAACTCTTCAACGAACGCGAGAGAAGCCGAGTTCGCGGCCGTGAAACAACAACAAAACAAACACGAAGAAGACGAAGAAGAAGAAGAAGCAGCAGCGGCACAGAGAGAGTAGTTTAGTTTAGTTTAGTTTAGTTTAGTTTAGTTTGAGGGCGATGAGGAGAGCACTTCACTGCTGGAGGTTAGTGAAGTTACTGAGCGTCTCCGCCGTGCTGCTGCTCTCCGTCCACGTCCTCCTGAAGAAGACCGTCCCCGAGTCCCCGCGTCCACTCGCGGACGCCGAGTTCGCGCTCGTGTCGCCGCGAACCTACCGCTTCATCCACAACCAGCCCGCGGCGTGCGCGCGCTCCCCCGCGCCCTTCCTGCTCTTCCTGGTCCCGGTGTCTCCCCGGGAGGCTGAAGCCAGAGAAGCCATCAGGACAACATGGAGTTCTTCTTCTTCTTCTTCTTTTTCTTCTTCTTCTCCGGAGGAGAAAACACTCACTCTCTTCTTCATGGGCGTCACAGAGGACGGAGGACAGGTGTCCAGTCTGCAGGAGGAGAGCAGCAGACACGCTGACATCATCCAGATGGACTTCCTGGTAGGACTGACAACTTCCTGACTCTACTGCACTAAGAACTGCGGTGCGATTTGGAGACATGGCCGTCGTGCTATGTTGTTAGAAAAATGACTTTGGTAGAAGTTAAAGTCACTTATTTATAGCGCAGGACACGTTTCCATGACGACTGACCGGAAACAGACGCGCATGACGTCATGTTTACGTGCCGCAACACCGGAGTCCCAGGCACCGGTGTACCAGTTAGCTTAGCTTACCGGTTAGCTTACTGTTATGTTTGCACTCTTCACCGTACATGTTTTTTTCTTCATGTGTATTGCTGCTGTTGTTGTTGTTGTCCTCATTGAGAGTTTGTATTTGTATTTTATTTTTCTAAAAAACAAACAAACAAACAAACAAGAAACAGTTAGCACAGTTAGCTGCATTAGCTCCGTTAGCTGCATTAGCGACCTACAGTGGAACCGGAGCGGTCTGTTTATTATTATTAAACGAAAAGAGCAGCGCTACAAATAACTAGCGTACCTCTGCACTGCGTATGTGTGCCTCTGTTTTTAAAGTTTAGCGTTACTTTAGGGACTAATTTTAACAAATCGGGAGTCACGTAAACATGACGTCACGCGCGTCGTTTTCCGGTCAGTTGTCATGGAAATATGTCGTTGGCGCCATTAAACGTCGTTGACGCGTTAACAGCACTACTTTATTTATAATATTACTTAAAGGTGCATTATGTAATAAATCATAAAACCCTCCTAATATGTCACAGAGACTCAGGAATAATGTTCATATAACAAACTGAACTCACCAACAACAACAGTACAGACAAAATATTTGCATTAAAAAAAATCTTTTGCAGACTGCAAATCATGTTTATGTTTTGAAATCATGTTTTGGCATGTGGCGCCACCTACCGCCATCTACCAATCATTGCAGTCAGTAGAGTTTCACGGCCACTGGTTGCCAGTTACGTCAGAAAACGAAACCTAAAAGACCTCGGTGTTTTGAATTTGAATGTAATAACCGTTTTTGGCCACATTCTTACATATGGCGCCTTTAAGTAAAAGTCTTAAAGTTTATGAAATTTGCTGTATTTATGTATCACTTAAATCATTCTCTGATATACGATGTATTGTAAGTATTAAGTGGTAGGCTTTGGCTCGGTAGTAGGGCCAGTTGTCTTTCAGCTGGAAGGTTGTGGGTTCAATTCCTTGTCCTCGTGCAAGACACGTAAACACCCGACAACACCCGAGACCGAAAGTCATTTCTGGACTTTTGTCCTCTGTCCATGGTTCATGTCTTCTTATTTGTCCAAAAAAACGAGAGAACACTGCCTTACAATCACAAAATGTCCTACATTATAGACTCGAGTGGACATCTGTGGACATCTGTCATTATCCCATGAGTATCAGAAAGCTACGGTGGCCTTCACACACCAAAAAGGCTGCGTCTAGGTCCAAATTTTCTTGCTTTAAAACATTGGTTCTCAAAGTGCGGCCGGGGGGCCAATGGCGGCCCGCAGAAACATTTCTGGCGGCCCCGCAGTGAATTACAGTTGATAGTTTTAATCCAGGAGGTACTAAGCTTGTTAAATGTTTATTGGACATTACTGGATACAGACCAATAAGTGTAAACAAAAATACTGGGTATTTACCTGGTTTCTATATGGTGAATTTTAGTGTATTATTGTGTTATAAGCTGGTAATAAGCAGGTAGCTACAGCCCCCAATTACTAGCTATTTACCCAGTAAATATATGGTAACAGAAATGTGTTACTTGGTATTAACCTGTAATTAGAAGGTAGGAACAATGGCCAAAATACTGGGTAATTACCCGGTAAATTATAAAGCATTATTATATTAATGCTTAAATTACATTATATTAACGCTAATATTACTTAACGCTAAACTGTAGAACTGCAATCTGGTCATTTAAATTATAACAAATAGGATTTTTTTCTGTTTTTTTTCCTTTGGCGGCCCTCGGTTCAATGTTGGGTTCCTAAATTGGCCTTCAGGTATCAACACTTTGAGAACCCCTGCTTTAAAATGTGTGAAACGTGTCCTCACGGGCTTCTGTAGAACCATCGCGATCCACGATTGTTCAAGCAAGACCCTTAACTGTGTTAAGTGCCTACAAAAGACTGTGAAAACCAAACGAACGTACTTTTAAAAGTGATTATACACTTATATAAATGTGTACTTTGTTCAATTCGTGCCAATAAAATATCATAAATATCACATAGTTGACCTTTAAAACCTTGAGAAGAAACACCTTATGTCAGTATATTTACGCCGCTGCGTCTGTGATTCCAGGACACCTACCAGAACCTGACGGTGAAGACGGTGATGATGATGAACTGGGCGTCCGCGTTCTGCGCCGACGCCTCCTACGTCATGAAGGTGGACGCCGACATCTTCGTCAACGTCTTCTTCCTGCTGCCGTGGCTGAGGAGCTCGCCGCGCCGCGGCTTCATCGCGGGCTCGGTGATCGGCGACGGGCGGCCGCGGCGCGACAGGGACAGCAAGTGGTTCCTGTCGGAGGAGCAGTTCCCCGGCGACCGCCTCCCCCCGTACGTGTCCGGGGCCGGCTACGTGCTGTCGTCGGACCTGGCCGCCCGGATCGCCTGGGCGTCCAGGTTCGTGCTCGCGATCCCCCTGGAGGACGTGTACGTGGGCCTGTGTCTGCGCGTGCTCGGCGTGCGGCCGTCGTACGCCCTCGGCAGCTTCGGGCTCAGGAACCTGTTTGAGATCCGAAGCCTGGAGTACGACAGGTGCGTCTTCAGCAAGCTGGCCATCGTGAACGGGTTCAAGCCGCCGCTGCTGCTGCAGGCGTGGAAGGATTTCTCCGCGCATCACAGCAGCTGCTGAACGCCGGCGTCGGGGTTTAAGAGATAAAGGGGGAAAAAAAAGCCATTTTCTGAATTAATAAGAAAACGAAAGAAGCTTCTGTTTTTGTCCTGAAGCAAAGAGTCGTTCACTTTGGTCCAGTTTGACTTTTCTTTCTTTGTCTTTAAGTTATTTAAACGTTATTTTTTTATTCATTAGTCGACTTTAACGCCTCAGGACTTGTGCAATGTTAATGTCAGCTGTGACAAAAACTACGTCAGGAATAATGATCTCGTTATTTATGAAAAAACAAAACCAAAGGAACAAAAAGTTTACATTTTTGGAATTGGAATTGGAATAAAATGTTGTTTGTTTGTTTTTCAGGAAAAAAATGTTCTTATTATTTATGAAAAGATAGAACCAAAGGAAAATGATCTTAATTTAATGAAAAAAAATAATAATCAACATTGTGTTTATATAATTAAATCAGGAAAACGGAACCAGAATTCAGAAAAACAGAAAGTAAAAAAAAAAAAAATCACTCAAAATGTCTAATTTGTTTACAGAAAAGAACCAAAGAAAATATTTAAGGAATATTATTTAATAAATTAAGAAAAAAGAAAAATAGAATATAAAAATATTGAAAAATTAGCTCAGAAATTCTGAATGAATGAATGAATGAATGAATTAATTTAAATTACAAAACAGAAAAAATATAATTAAAAATATATTAATTAATTAATTAATTAAAAACAAAGAACCATAATAAAAAACTGAAAAAAGTCATTAATTTACTATATTTCTTACATTAATTAATTAAAAACAGAACCATAATAAAAAAACTGAAAAATATATAATTAATTAAAAACAAAAAAACATTATAAGAAACAGAACCAAAGTAAAACAAGTTCAGGAAAATTAGCTCATAAATTAGAAGTGAAGAAAATCATTTATTAAAAAAGAAAGAAAATGTCAGGAAAATTAACAAACTTTCTTTTCTTAAAGTGAATGCAGTAAATGTCATTATATCTTATATATGCATACATTAAACCCTGACTCCCTGTAAAGTGATTTAATAATAACTCGTCTAACTTCAAAATAACACTTTACTAACCCTGATATTTCTCTATGTCTCACTAAAACTAGTAAAAATCACCAGATCAGCTGATGGACAATCATTTCTGGTCCAAACTCTAGTTCATACGTCCTCTGTCTGTGGTTCATGTCTTATGTTTGTCTTATTTGTCCAAAACAAACAACGCTGCCTTACAATCACAAACATGTCCTCCAGTACGTCTCACAGACTCTAGTGGACGTCTGTGGACATCCGTCCTCTCAGAAAACTACGGTGGCCTTCACACACCAAAAAGGTCCAAATCGTCTTGCTTTAAAACGTGTCCTCACAGGCTCCTGTAGAAACGGCTCTATCCAAGACCCTTAACTTAACTAAAGTGCCTACAAAAGGCTTTTTCTGTGGCTACGAGGTGATCGTACACTTATATAAACACACTTGTCATAAATATTACATACCTGACCTTTAAAACCATAAGGAGAAAACCATCAACCCTAAAAAAATCACCCACACGTGACCTTCTTCTCGCTTTATTGCAATATATGTCAACAAGTGATCTAGTAATCTTTTAAATGACGTTATTTAGTTTATTAATACGTAAAGTTCCAACAGTGCAATAATATATTCTGCGTCCAAAGACAAACGTTTACTCAGCGAAAATGTTCTTTACAGCTTTTTATTACCGTTTGTATTTTCCGATATAGTGAGCATCATATCAGCTCATATTTAACGAATATCGTTCAGTTTGTGCCTGATGATGAGTTTGTGAGAGGTTTACATCACATCTAATAATCTAATAATCTACTAATTAATCTGTGTCTGTAAACTAACCCTCAGCCGTGTCGCTGGGTTGCTGTGCCTCTATATTTAATCCCAGTGTGTGTCTTACTTATAGGACGAATTTATGTGTTGTTGTAGTGATAGATGACGACCAGCAGGTGGCAGTATGTGCCTGCTGTCAAATGCAGCCTGACTCTGAATTGTTAGAGAATAAGCCATGATTTTAAATTAAAAAATCAGCTGTGGTGTTTCACTGTGATACAAATGATGAACCAAAAAATGCCTTTTAGTTTTTACCTCATGAAGCTTTTTTACTGTTAATTTAACGAGTAAAATTAACAATAATAAAACTTTTGACTGTTGATTCTCTTTGTGTTTGTCTTGGATTTTACAGATGATTTTAAACTTTTATTGAAGCTAAAACATGAACATATAACTTCTTTTTTTTTTACATGAAAACAGAACTGTTGTGCTCCTTTTGTGTTAGCATACTTTTGTAAAGTCATCTGAACCAAGTAAAGGAACTTATTTTAAGTAAAAAGGTTAAAGTTAGGCCATGTTTGTGTAGTTTTTACACCCTGTTTTACTTTACAGTGTTAATGTGTATATATATATATGTATGTATGTATGTATATATATATATGTATGTATGTATGTATGTATATGTATGTATGTATATGTATGTTTGTATATATCTATATGTATGTATGTATGTATATGTATGTATCGATATATATATATATGTATGTATGTATGTATATATATATGTATGTATGTATATGTATGTATATATATATGTATGTATGTATATATATGTATGTATGTATGTATATATATGTATGTATATGTATGTATATATATATGTATGTATGTATATATATATGTATATATATGTATATGTATATATATATGTATATATATATATATATGTATGTATATATATATGTATGTATGTATATATATATGTATGTATATATATGTATGTATATATATATGTATGTGTATATATATATGTATGTATATATATATGTATGTATGTATATGTATGTATATATATGTATGTATATATATATATGTATGTATATATATGTATGTATGTATATGTATGTATGTATATATATGTGTATGTATGTATATATATATGTATGTATGTATATATAATATATATACATATATTATATGTATGTATATATGTATGTATATGTATGTATATATATATGTATGTATGTATATATGTATGTATATATATGTGTATATATATATACATACACTTATATATGTATATTATATATGTATGTATGTATATATGTGTATATATATATATATATGTATGTATGTGTATATATATATATATGTATATGTATATATTTATATATTTGTATATATATGAACATTTAAATCAATCAGTGTAATAAGAAACACCCGTGTTAACTTTGCAGGAGCTGCAGTTTAGCCCCGCCCCCTCTCCTCTTCCAGTGGGTGGAGTTATGTTAGTGTGTGTGTGTGTGTGAAGCTGCTGCCTAGACAACGCAGGAAACATGTGTGCATTTGCATTTGCGGGGTTTGTTTCAGCAGAAGAAGAAGACGGAGAGAGAAGCTGAAGCTGCTGCACTTTCTTCCTACACAAACTCTCTCTCACACACACACACACACACAGAGGATTTATGATGATGATGGTGATGATGAAGATGACGAAGCCTCACTTTTCTGCCAGAACATAAAGCTGTTTGTTTACATCCTTTCGACGGAGCCTGAAAACATGTAAGTCCACTTTTAGTGTATTTTTATTTTTTTTAATTTTTTTAATTTACAAATCGTAGAAAATGACAGATTTAATTCAGCACAGAGTGAATTCAATTCACAGTAAGGAGTCAGTTTAACACCAATTCTTGTGAGAATCAAACAGTTTAAAGGCACAACTGGAATAAATGTGTTTGAAAGTGATAGAAAATGTGGAAAAAGTGTCATTTCACACCAATCCTGACTTTTTTTTATCTTTTAATGGAATTTAAGTGACTCTTTTAATTTTAAACCACAGTGTTTCTTTAAATCTTACAAACTCCACAATCACAAAAAGTGTTATTTTTCATCATCGACATACATTATATAATAGATTATTTACATATTTTAACGACAGCTTGAACTCACCAACAACAACAGTACAGACAAAATATTTGCATTAAAAAAATGTATTTTGCAGACTGCAAATCATGTTTATGTTTTTGAAATCATGTTTTGGCGTCATGTGGCGCCACCTACCGCCGTCTACCAATCGTTGCAGTGAGTAGAGTCTCGGCTGCCGCGCAACCACGGGGTTGCCAGTTACGTCAGAAAACGAAACCTAAAAGACTCCGGTGTTTTTAATTTGAATGTAGTAACTGTTTTTGGCCACATTCTTACATATGGCGCCTTTAAATAAACAAAATAAATGGATGTTGCGATTAAAAAAACCAAAAACACTCGCAATAAGTCGATTCTGGTGAATTTCCATCATAAACATAATCAAGAATGGACAAAAAAAATATTATTTTTTCATGTGAGTAAGTTTTGTATTTAGTTCGCCAACATATTGCAACTTCGATCGGGAACATTCTAAGCTTGCGTTGTCCCCTCATGCTCATGTCTCCATGTCCAGCTTCACTGTCGTCCTCATGCGTCCACGTGTCCTCCGTGTCTTTGCTTACGTGTTGTCGCTTGTATGTGGTTCCTCCTCAGCGTCTGCACGGAGGCACCGGTCTGCGCTCGCTACGTCTTCTGCAGGATGCACATGAATAACGTGTTAAATCAGTGGAGTAAGTACTGACGGATTCACGCTCACTCATTCACGTTCTCACCCTGTCGTCACTGTCAAAACACACATTATGTCACAGATCGTGAGTTTGTCAAACTGTGATTTTTAGTACTCGATCTCCTAGCAAATTAGCCTACTAGCCTGTGGCTAATAGATTAGCTAAAGTAAATAGACGAGAAAAAAATGCATAGCTATGTGAATAAACAATTTCCACATTAACATAAATTAACATATCACTAATTGTTAAACCGAGCTCGCAAACTATTTTAGCTAGTTAGCCTGCTGTGGCTAAATGGTGCTTTTTTGTTTTTGCTAAAATAAATAGAAGTGACTTTTTGACCTACGTACATAGATGTATGAATAACAAGCAACAATTGCAACTTTAAACATTAGCGGCTGATATTGAATGTTAAACCGAGCTAAAGCCTCCTGGCTAGTTAGCGTTCTGTGGCTAACAGGTGCTTTATTGTTTTTGCTAAAATAAATAGAAGTGACATTTTGACCTGCGTACATAGATGTATGAATAACAAGCAACAATTGCAAACTTTAAACATTAGCGGCTGATATTGAATGTTAAACCGAGCTAAAGCCTCCTGGCTAGTTAGCGTTCTGTGGCTAACAGGTGCTGTCCTGTTTTAGCTGAAATAAATGAAAGAGAAGTTACGAAATAAGTAGCTATATAATAAAAAAACAACAAGCCCTTTTTAACATTGGCTGCTGATTAGTTAATCAAGCTAACAGGTGCCTTCCTGTTTTATAGCTAAAATAAATGGAAGAGACATTATAAAATAATAATAGCCTATTGGTAAAGAACACCTATTTAAAATGTTAGCTGCTGATATTAAAACAACTTGTAAACCCTCTTAGCTAGCTGCCATGACTAACAGACACCTATGTTTAGCTAAAATAAATACAGTAGTAGACATTATAATGTACTCGTGACACAAATAAACAACAGCTGTTGCTGATATTGAATGCTAGAAGCTAGCTGTAAAACAACAACCATTGCTGCTGATGCTAAATATTAAAACATCATGAAACTTGTTAACCATCTTAGCTTGTTAGCCTACAATGGCTAACAGGTGCTTCTTGTTTTAGCTTAAACGAATAAAAAGAGACGTTATAGTCAATAAACGATAACTGTTGTCACTTTTTAACATTAGCTGCTATAATGCCGATGAATAAACCGAATGTGTAAACTCCAAAAGTAATAAAATAAGCTAACACTCGCAGGTGTGTGACATCATGAACATTATGTACACATGTAAATAACTGGCTCGAGGTTGAGTTTATCACCGTCTTTTATTGACCTTCACTGTGTTTCTGTTTCAAAGCGCTGAAGGTCGGTTACTTGGCTACGAGCTTCATGTTTGCTCTGTTTGTGTCGACTGAAAACTGACCGAAAAATGTTCTGTCACAACTGTAAGAGATGGAAAACACACACTTATATATATATATATATATATGAACATGCTAGCTTTCTGTTCACGAGGCATGTACTTTCATGTGGTCGGCAGTTTTACTTTGACGAGGTGTGAAGGAAGGATGTGTGTGTGTATGTTTATGTGTGTTCTTGTACTTGCGGCATACTGAGGACCAGTTAGGGTTTTTAACCAACAAAGTGAGGTCATTTTTACGAAGTGGGGACATTTGGGCCCGGTCCTCACTTTATTTTCATTCAAATCACTTCCTAAGGTTGTAAACATGCTATACTCTGTTTTTTAACTGAGGTCCTCAATTTGGTTGTTTCACACGCGTTTTGCTCTGGGGCTCCACCTGCAGACATTTTATGGTACTGCACCCAGTAGTTCTTTATAGATGTCATTCATGAAGTAGATTTGTAATTGTGTTGATTTATAAAGTGGAAATGCTGGTCCTCACGTTGTCAGCAACCCAGTCCTCAGTATGCAGCAAGTGTGTGTGTGTGTGTGTGTGTGTGTGTGTGTGTGTGTGTGTGTGTTCTTGTACTTGCGGCATACTGAGGACCAGTGAGGGTTTTTAACCAACAAAGAGAGGTCATTTTTACGGAGTGAGGACATTTTGGCCGGTCCTCACTTTGTTTTCATTGAAATCACTTCCTTAGGTTGCTATAACATGTTATACTCAATTTGTCAAAAAAATTTTTTTGGACGACATAGTATGTATGACGTTTTTGTCAAATTTTGGTTCATTTTTTATTTTTTCAAATGTTGGACGACATAGTGTAATATGACTTTAATGTCAAATTTTGGACCAACATTTTTTTTTTTACATTTTTTTTTTAATTTTGGTCGATATAGTATAGTATGATGTTTTTGTCAAATTTTGGACCAATTTTTTTTTTGGTCAAATTTTTTTTTTTAAATTTTAGTCGACATAGTAAAGTAGGATGTTTTTGTCGAATTTTGGACCAAATTTTTTCTGGTCAAATTTTTTTTTAAAATTTTGGTCGACATAGTACAGTATGACGTTTTTGTCAAAAAATTTTTTTTAATTTTGGTGAAAATTTTTTTTTTCAAATTTTGATCGACATAGTGTTGTATGACGTTTTTGTCAAATTTTGGTGAATTTTTTTTTTTATTCAAATTTTGGATGACAGTATAATATGTTTTTGTCAAATTTTGGACCAAAATTTATTTGGTCAAATTTTTTTTTTAAATTCTGGTCGACATATTATAGCATGACGTTTTTGTCAAATTTTGGAGCAAAAATTTTGGTCAATTTTTTTTTTCAAATTTTGATCGACAGTATAGTATGACGTTTTTGTCAAATTTTGAACCAAAAATTACAACAACAACAAAAAAAAAATCGAAAAAGTTTTCCAGCCCTTTTTGCTCTGGGGCTCCACCTGCAGACATTTTATGGTACTGCAACCAGTAGTTCTTTGTAGATGTCATTCATGAAGTAGATATTTGTAATTGTGTTGATTTATAAAGTGGAAATGCTGGTCCTCAGTATGCAGCAAGTACAAGAATGTGTGTGTGTGTGTGTGTGTGTGTGTGTGTGTGTGTGTGTGTGTGTGTGTGTGTGTGTGTGTGTGTGTGTGTGTGTGTGTGTGAGTGTGCGCGTGTGTGTGCGCGTGTGTGTGCTTCAGTTTCACACTCTCAGGTTCAGGTTCAGATGTAACTTTCCACACTCACACTCACTGTTCCTCAGTCCTGATCCACAGAGGAACAGACTGCGCCTCATGTTTTCCATGTTTCCCTGCTCCATCACACCTGAACCACACGGCCAATCAGAGATAACGAGCCTTCATGTGAATCAGGTGTTGGAGCAGGGAAAACCTTTAAAATGGGCAGATTTTGAGGTTTGTTTGTTTTTGGGGAGGAAAATCAAAAAATATCACTCTGTTTTTACTTTAAATATAAAATCTGCTCCTGTTCCGGTAATTTTAAAGTTCTGAAAAATTACAAAAATACTTGAATTTTCTTCTGGTTTTTCCCACAAAGACCAGAATGTTCTTGGTGCAGTTGCTCTGCATGTGGTCTGTGGCGTCACATGAACCAGTGAAGCCACCTCAGCGTATACAGTTACACGAGGTCTTAAAACATCACTTTAAAAACATGTCAAAACCAAATCTGCTGCTTAAAAAGTCTGCACAAACACGAAGACCCACTTTTTTAAAGACGACAAACTGTCTGACGCTGATAAAAAAAAGGATAAATAAATCAATCAAGTAAATGAAGACGAGTGAGTGAGTGAGTGAGGTCAGTGGAGCAGAAGAAACACAAGAGGAAATGTATAATTTATCTGAAACGGAGAGTTCACCAGTGTTTCCTAATCCTAATCCTAATCCTCAAGGAAACCTCTGTCCTTCATGTTTTAGATGTTTCTTTGCTCCAAAAGTTTGTCAAAGTCAGTTTTTCTTCACTGAAGCTGATGTTTGCGGAAGAAGGAAATGATTTCTCTAGGAAGTCAAAGTTGATCTGATTAGAGGACCAGTGACAAGTGATTTTAACCAACAAAGTGAGGTCCTTTTTACAAAGTGAGGACATTTTTGGCCCGGTCCTCACTTTGTTTTCATTGAAAGCGCTTCCTTCTGTTTTTCACAGAGCTCCTCAATTTGGTACGAAAACCCGTTTTTCCAGGCCTGGCGTTTCACACACTTTTTTTTCTCTGGGGCTCCACCTGCAGATATTTTATGGTACTGCACCCAATAGTTCTTTATCGATGTCATTCGTGAAGTAGATCATTTGTAACTCTGTTGATTTATAGTGGTTGATTGTGTTGATTCCACTTGCTGGTGTTGCTTTTCCACCAGCAAGTGGAAATGCTAGGTCCTCACTTTGCCAGCACTTTTGCCCGGTCCTCAGTATGCAGCAAGTACAAGAATATGTGTGTGTGTGTGTGTGTGATTTATTATTCTCCGAGTGTAGTGAAAAGTTTCTTTTAATTCAGTAACACTCAGCGTTTAGTCAGTCTCAACAGTCAGTTTCTCTGTGTGCATGTGGGAGCTGTCGTTATCTCATGGTCAGGTTTAAAGAACAGTGTGTGTGTGTGTGTGTGTGTGTGTGTGTGTGTGTGTGTGTGTGTGTGTGTGTGTCAGGTACAGAGTGTTCCACAATGTGGGAAGGAAACTTGTGCAAAAACCCACAAGTCCCACACCCTGTCTTTTTAATGTTGTTATACAGTAGTTAAAGCTGGTTTAAATGACAACATACACAAGATTATTTGGTCGTATAGTAATTATACAAGGTTTGAATGAGAATATGACTTTATAACACGGATATAGCAGTACAAAAATGTAAAAAAAACGTTTTTACACTTTGAATAAACACTGATTGTCGGGTCAATTTGACACCAAAAGTGTCGACGGTCACGCGTTGTTATTCATCTCAGATTATCTCTGACCAGATGACGTTTAAAAAAACAGTGTTTTAAAAGACATTAAAGGATCGCTTTTCACAAACCGCAGCGTTTTCCCCGTCTAAACGTAACGCGCTGGCCGCCAACTGTTTTTTGCATCAGCCGCCGCGACCTCAGTCACGAACGACGGCGTAGCTTCGTCTCCGTCCTCGTTCGGCGTGTTAATCCCCGACGCTCCGGTGTCTGCCACCTGTGGCTTAGCGAAAAAAACCCACAGACCCAAAAACTCCAGAGCGTCCATTTTTCTGTGGTTTTTGGCAGAAGTCGGAGTCATTACTCATCATCTGCAGAGTGAGAGTGAACGGCAGCGTCCACCGCGTCTTCACACGGTGAAGTCACCGAGGTTTTCTCGTATATCTGCCTGAAAGTTGGTTTATGGAGCACATTTCAACAGCAGGGCATTTTTAGACGTCAAAGAAAGAGCATAAATATATATAAAACATATATATAACACCACTGTAAACGCCCAGTACATGCTCTTCTTCTAAAACTGTTACCTCATTACATCACTTTTGTTCTGCCTCCACTGGCGTAGGGTTAGGGTTAAGGTTAGGGTTAGGGTTAAGGCCACAGTAAACTTCTGCGTAAAGTGCTCTATGAAGGTTTTACGGAGACCCCTCTACGTCGCCAGAGAGGCTGTCGGAGACGGCAAAGGGCTAAGGGTGAATTCCAATTCCTTGCTTAACCCTCAATCTCAAAAATGTGAGCTCCCTCTAGTGCAAGTGCTGTCCCGATTCTCAGAAAAATTAAGTTAAGGGCCAAGTTTAACTGGCTGTATCGCCCTCAATATTGAGATTTTTCCGAGACCACCCTTGGGAGCAAGGGATACCCAGAATGCATTGGGTGTTATGCCAAAACAAAGATGGCGCCGAAAGCAGCGAAACGTTAGTAGTACGCTACAAATGAAGTGTTTTCTTTGTTAACAGAGATATAAAAATGATGAAAACCATTGTATTATCTTAGTTTAGGCCCATATTATGGATTACTGACGTCATTGTTGCGTAACATTTATTTTTTATTTTTTACGATCTTTTGTCAATAGTCGGCCGGTTGCGGACAAGCGATGGTTTGCTATGGTTTACTTTTCAATAAGTCGTGGTGTGTGGTAACTGTCAGCTGAATATTTGTATGAGTATCATCTTATAACTAACTGACAACCTAATAACTCGACTGACAAACGGATCGTGATAAATAATCCTGACGTAAATGTGTTCTTCTTCTTCTTCTTCTTTTTTGGAGTTGACAGACTGGACGCAGCTTACGCGTTATTCTGCCCCCTACAGTCTGAAGACGTATCTGCATTTAAGGGGTGTCCCATTTCTAAGTGACAAAATAACCCTCAACACTTGGTTTTGAGGGTTATTTAAGATTAAGGGTTAAGATAGGAATTGGAATTGGCCCTAAGATTGGTCCTCAGGACAGGCTGCTCTGTGCCGGCTCACAGTGAGCACCGAGCGTCCACAGAGGGCGGAGCTGATCACCGCCGACAACGTCGCTGCCAAACTATAAATACGTCATATCTTAACACACACAGCACATGTTTAGACTCTAAATGACTAATTTCTCGCATCAAATTATCTTAAAACTGCGTTCCGGGACACAGAAAAGTGAGAAACGGCCACTGTTTCAAAAAACAACAGTCTTTCTCTCTCGGACGCCATTGCTCACTGTAGCCAAAAGCACAACAACCTTGCGTAGCGACCCCTACTGATCGGGCGGGAAATTGCAGTGCGCATCCGGCACCACGACGCAGAACTGTGAAGGCTGGAGGGGTCTCCGTGGTTACGCAGTCGGATAACGCTTTACGTAGTCAGAGAAGTTTAATGTGGCCTTTAGGGTTAGGGTTAGGATTCCAGGATTGATTTTAAGATTGTATTGCTTGGTTTTAAGGTTTTTATAAGGTTTAAGGTTCTTGTCAGAGGAACTAGATCCTCATATGACTCGCTCCTGGATGTTGGGTCCTCAGGTTCATTAACACTTGAACATGTGTGACACAAAAGCAGTTTGAGGGAAACGTCTCTGTAACGTAGTGAGACTGTGAGTCACTGCACCTCATGACGTCACGCCGTCGTGTTTGGAAGGTGACGGGAACACACACACACACACACACACACACACACACACACACACACAGGATCTTTGTCAAGACACAACACTGTGGGAAAAATCTCACTTTAGTGTGAAGTAATTTTTTTTTTTTTTTTACTGTGAAAAATTCTTTATCAGTCACTCTGACGTACCGCCTCTGATATGACTGTGTGTGTGTGTGTGTGTGTGTGTGTGTGTGTGTGTGTGTGTGTGAGGTCAGACTCAAGGTCAAACTCTCAGCAGGTTGTGATCAACGACCTTCACCACTCACAGGAATGTTTTCCGTTCACACTTTTCACACACAAGTCTGAGCTGGCGAAGACTCACGTGCTGGAAGACGCTAACGAGACGTGCTAACAAGACGCGCTAACGAGGCAACAGTCGGGAAGAGAGAGAGTGGACACACTCACGCGTTCGCACTAAAAATAAGCCAATTTTTTCTTCAATTTACAACCAGCTTTTAGACTGGAATGTTCTTTCACCACAACCTGTCCAGGCACATGCTGCTTTGTATCTGGATCTACGTCGTTGTTGTCGATGATGAAGACGCTTTGAAATCACATCTGAGAGTCTGAGACATTCAGATTCAAAACCACCTCTATATGGGGTTTGAATCAGGTTTGGGAAAAATCTGATCAAACTAATCCAAAAATCGGATTTTATTTGGGCTGCAGTCTAAACTGGGGTTTCTTCAATCCTGATCCAGGTTTTTAGTTGCTAAAAGATGGACCAGGATTGGTCCAGGTAACCCTAACCCTAACCTCATTTGAATCAGGTGTGTTTGCAGAATGAAAACATCCAAACCCAGGACCAGGAGTGAGAAACCCTGGTCTAAACAAGGCCTTTGAGTCTGGTTCTGTCAGGGATTTTCTTTCTCTGAACTGTTAGGTTTCTCTTCTCTCTGTAACGTTGGTATAATGTGGTTAATAAAGTGTGAATGTGTTGCACAAACTTTAGCTGATACAGTGTCAGACAAAGCTTGTCTTTTTTTTTTTTAAAGAGATGAAGGAGCAGCGAGGATTTGCTGAAAATACTCCGATTGTTGACCGAAACAAAAGCCGACGCTTGATTCCTCTGCAGCGCGTTTGACGGGAAAAACTTCTGCCAATTGTGTTTGTGTGTCAGTGTGTGCTTTACACCAGCGTCACTGTGAGGGCGAGAGACACAGAGACAGACAGACAGACAGACAGAGAGAGAGAGAGAGAGAGAGAGAGAGAGAGAGAGAGGTCGTCGTCATAGTAAACACCGACTCTGAGCCGGCTTCACTGTGGGAACTTTTGTTCTTCTTTAAGAGCAGACACAAAACAAACATTGAAAGAAAGTCAAAAACACACGTCAGACTTAAACGTCCAGGGTGTAAAACTGAAGTGAAACAGTTCTTAAAGTTCTGTGGATGTGCGATGTGAACGGGGTTGTTTTCCCGCCAAAATTGCGCTGTTTTTGTCGGCTACGGCAGCTTTGTCGACTTGTTATTTGCAGACGAGGACATTTGAGTTGGATCCCGACTTCATATACCGAGTTTTCTTTTATTTTTAGGGACGTAAAGTTGAATTTTCCCGTGGAAAAACTAATAATAACAACTAGAAACTAGAGCTGCTTCCCCTCCCCCGACTCGCTCCAAACACCTGGTCGGTGAAAAACAGAGAATGACGCATGTTTTAAAGTTGTCATAATTCAAGAACGGTTGATGATACTGATATAATGTTTGGTTCGTGGGAGTCAGGAGGCTTTCAGGAGCTCCCACGTTTAAATGTGTGAAGAATTGGTGTAATTTGACAGAGAAATGACAGTTTTAAAACCATGTTTTAAAAACTCCAAAGCTGAGTTTTAACATGGAAGTCAATGGGAACTTTCACCAGAACTCTCTGTGCTTTTAGGTGATTTTAAGAAAAACTGCAAGTCATATGAAAATGAAAACATCACACGTGGTTAGACAACAACTATAGCAACGGTTTTATGTAAGAAGCATCCGTGTAGGATGGAAATTGTGGACAGGAGCAGAGTTTGTTTAGAGATTATTGGGATTATTTTTTGCGGCTAGAGTGTGCCACTCTAACGGGCAAAATACACACTCATTATAAAATCCGAAAACATCCAAAGGAAAAGTACAAAACTTAAACTGCGATTGTTTAAAAACCGTAATATGTATCAACACTTTGATTTAGGTGAAAAAAGTCCCAAGTCTTGTGACCAGTTTAAAGTTTGAACCACGTCTCTACGTTAAAGTACGACGACACTGTGAGGCTCCAAAGTGGATTGAGTTTCGATCATTTTTTCAACCCTTCTCCATTCATGTGTATGTGAAAATAATTATTTGCCGTATTTTTTTTGCGATTTTTGTCACGCTATCAAAACTGCGGGTCAAGGTTTATTTGTGCTAAAGAAAACAGAGAAGAAGAATAATAATAATAAACCCGGGACAATAACAACAGAAACCAGGAAGTGTAATGACTATCATTCTCCATTAACATACAGTAGTTGGATATTAGCCTTTTATTTTCCTCATAAATGAGATTATAAATATGAACAGTGGAGGAACAACATGTCTCTTGACCGCTCAGGTCACTGTGTGTGTGTGTGTGTCTATTTTTACCAGCACATTATTCCCTCTCTTTGTGTCTCTGTATAAAGTGAACCCTCTTACTTTCATCTGTGCAGTGAATAAGTACCGGAGTGAAATTAGACCTTTTTCTTATTTTCTCTTTCATCCACTCTTCATATCGTTTAATGCATAAATTGAGCTTTTCGAGGGTCTGTTTGCGTCGACGAGTGAAGCACCGGTGAACAAAGGCAGTAGTTTAAATATCGGTTATGTAATAAGACAGTTACATTTGCGATGTTTATAGAGACACCAATTCAGATTAGGACCAAATCCACCGTGACATTGAATTATTTTAGTTTTTCAGTGAGATTATTTGATTATTCATTATTAAACGAATGTGATGTTCTGGTCCATTAAGCCCTTTATCTGATTAAATGTGGAATATTTTTAATGCTACGCTGCACATTTATATCCTGTCGGTTTCCAAAGGTCAGGTTGTACAACCATCGTATGAAAACAAATATGAGAGGTTGATTAGATTTAATTATGACTCACTTAATAAAACCTATTTTAAGAACATTTGTGCTATTTTATTTAACCTTTTTGTGACAAGAAACTCCCACACCAAACCTCATAGAGAAAATCAGTGATTTTAGCTTGCGGGAACACAGGAGCCGCTGGTCTACTGCTGCCTCTTGTGGTCACTTTGTGTCACTGAGGTCAAACTGAACAAAGGATTTCAAAAACAGAAGTGACAAATTAAGACATTTGAACTTCAGCAGTGGATCAACAACTCCTGTGTGCTGGGATTTTAAATCGTTGATTTAAATGGAGTTTGGTGTGGTTTGGAGAAAGAAGCCAAAACTTGTGATCCTGTTTCCTCAGTGGACATCTCCAGGATGTGCGACGTGGACGTGTCCTCAGAACCCACCAGTCCCACGCTGTACGGCGAGTCCTCAGACAAGTACTTCCAAGTGGACCGATGGCAGAAGCTCCGCACCGCCGTGCGCAAACTGGAATTCTGGGAAAACTTCACCGCCGAGCTCATTGGAAGTGGCTTTTTCTCCAAAGTCTATAAGGTGTTGCTATGTTTTCCCCCTCGTTCTGTCCTTCTGTCCTTCGACCCACGTTCGGTCGAGCTGTCGTCAAAGCCTCCTTTGTCTCTGACACTAATTGGGACATTCTTGTCATTCCGTGATTGGCCCACCAGCTCTGCAGACCGTGGGGGCGCTGCACTCATCCCCAACTGAGAGCTTATATAACTGTGTGTGTGTGTGTGTGTGTGTTCAGGTTTCCATACATTTAATGTCTTTGTCTATGATACATGAGGTGGAAAGAGGCCAGAGTATGAACAAGTGACGGTCTGAGCTTTGATGTGAGAAGATTAAATTGGATTGAGAGAATTGGACGAATGTTTACCCTCATAATTTAGCTTGAAACCAACTATGACACACACTCTACTATATATCCCTTACCTTATCTTGATAACGTGTATCAATAACCTTTAATTAGTTAATAGTGAATAAAATGCTCCGTGTTCTTCAGGTGACAAACTGCACCAGTCGAAAGGTGACGGTGGTGAAAATCTACAAAAATGACGTGGACCAGGACAGCATCGTACGAGAAATCAGTCTGCTGCAGAAACTGTCACACCCAAACATCGTCAGGTAAGATGTGATCATGTTAAGTTTCCATGAAGTGAGGCAGTGTCAGAGCTAACCAAATACATTAACCAGAGCTAACCAAATACATTAACCAGACCTAGCCAAACACATAAACTAGAGCTAGCAAACACATAAACCAGAGCTAACCAAATACATTAACCAGAGCTAGTTTAATACATAAACCAGAGCTGACCAAACACATCAACAAGAGCTAGCCAAACACATAAACCAGATCTAGCCAAACACATAAACCAGAGCTAGCCAAACACATAAACCAGAGCTAGCCAAACACATAAACCAGATCTAGCCAAACACATAAACCAGAGCTAGCCAAATACATTAACCAGAGCTAGTTTAATACATAAACCAGAGCTGACCAAACACATCAACAAGAGCTAGCCAAACACATAAACCAGATCTAGCCAAACACATAAACCAGAGCTAGCCAAACACATAAACCAGAGCTAGCCAAACACATAAACCAGATCTAGCCAAACACATAAACCAGAGCTAGCCAAATACATTAACCAGAGCTAGTTTAATACATAAACCAGAGCTGACCAAACACATCAACAAGAGCTAGCCAAACACATAAACCAGATCTAGCCAAACACATAAACCAGAGCTAGCCAAACACATAAACCAGAGCTAGCCAAACACATAAACCAGATCTAGCCAAACACATAAACCAGAGCTAGCCAAACACATAAACCAGATCTAGCCAAACACATAAACCAGAGCTAGCCAAACACATCAACCAGAGCTAGCCAAACACATAAACCAGAGCTAGCCAAACACATCAACCACAGCTAGCCAAACACATCAATCAGAGCTAGCCAAACACATAAACCAGAGCTAGCCAAACACATCAACCACAGCTAGCCAAACGCATAAACCAGAGCTAGCCAAACACGTAAACCAGAGCTAGCCAAACACATAAATCAGAGCTAGCCAAACACATCAACCACAGCTAGCCAAACGCATAAACCAGAGCTAGCCAAACACATAAACCAGAGCTAGCCAAACACATAAACAAGAGCTAGCCAAACACATAAACAAGAGCTAACCAAACACATAAACTAGAGCTAGCAAACACATAAACCAGAGCTAACCAAATACATTAACCAGAGCTAACCAAATACATTAACCAGAGCTAGTTTAATACATAAACCAGAGCTGACCAAACACATCAACAAGAGCTAGCCAAACACATAAACCAGATCTAGCCAAACACATAAACCAGAGCTAGCCAAACACATAAACCAGATCTAGCCAAACACATAAACCAGAGCTAGCCAAACACATAAACCAGAGCTAGCCAAACACATAAACCAGAGCTAGCCAAACACATAAACCAGAGCTAGCCAAACACATAAACCAGATCTAGCCAAACACATAAACCAGAGCTAGCCAAACACATCAACCAGAGCTAGCCAAACACATCAACCAGAGCTAGCCAAACACATAAACCAGAGCTAGCCAAACACATCAACCACAGCTAGCCAAACGCATAAACCAGAGCTAGCCAAACACGTAAACCAGAGCTAACCAAACACATAAATCAGAGCTAGCCAAACACATCAACCACAGCTAGCCAAACGCATAAACCAGAGCTAGCCAAACACATAAACCAGAGCTAGCCAAACACATAAACAAGAGCTAGCCAAACACATAAACAAGAGCTAACCAAACACATAAACAAGAGCTAACCAAACACATAAACTAGAGCTAACCAAACACATCAACCAGAGCTAGCCAAACACATAAACAAGAGCTAGCCAAACACATAAACCAGAGCTAACCAAACACATAAACAAGAGCTAGCCAAACACATAAACCAGAGCTAACCAAACACATAAACCAGAGCTAGCCAAACACATAAACCAGAGCTAACCAAACACATAAACCAGAGCTAACCAAACACATAAACCAGAGCTAGCCAAACACATAAACCAGAGCTAACCAAACACATAAACCAGAGCTAACCAAACACATCAACCAGAGCTAACCAAACACATAAACCAGAGCTAACCAAACACATCAACCAGAGCTAGCCAAACACATAAACAAGAGCTAGCCAAACACATAAACCAGAGCTAACCAAACACATAAACAAGAGCTAGCCAAACACATAAACCAGAGCTAACCAAACACATAAACCAGAGCTAGCCAAACACATAAACCAGAGCTAACCAAACACATAAACCAGAGCTAACCAAACACATAAACCAGAGCTAACCAAACACATAAACCAGAGCTAACCAAACACATAAACCAGAGCTAACCAAACACATCAACCAGAGCTATCCGAATACATTAACCATTTTAATAAACAAGATAATAAACATGTCTTTATTTCAGATATCTGGGAATCTGTGTCAAAGAAGACAAACTCTATCCGATCTTGGAGGTGAGTCCTTGTTCTTCTTTGTCTCACTTGTCTCTGAGTCATTGTGTGGACTCTTGTATAAAAACACGACTTTCCTTGTTTCAGTATGTGAACGGAGGTTGTCTGGAGGAACTTCTGGCCAGGAAAGATGTTCCTCTGAACTGGAGAGAGAAGGTGGATCTGGCCTGTGACATCAGCAGAGGGATGATCTACCTGCACTACAAGAACATTTACCACCGAGACCTCAACTCCAAGGTAAGACCACAGTGGCCTAAGGACCAGGAACATTCCTGGTCTTCAGTGTGGATTCTGTCTCACTTCCTCCTGGGACAGTTCAGTGTCCTCCCTCCACAAACACTCCCTCCTCTACATGTCTCGTCAAAGGTCCATGTCAACAACAACAGTTACACAGTGGGACAAAATGTAGCTCATGTTCCTCAACAAATAAACTGCAGGACATCCAGGACACTGAGACGATGAAATACTCTTCACATCTGAACCGTTAGAGCCTCCAGTTCTTCAGATTTGTGATTGTGGGTGGGGCGGGGGCCTGGACTGTCATGGCGGATGACGTGCTGACCTGGCTACGGGTTCTGCTGGCGTCCGGGGTGCGGCGCTCACTGTTGGCTTCCCCCCACGGGGGAGCGGGGGCAGACCTGGCCCTGCCGCACCGGTGGTGCCTGTGGAGAGCTGCGGCGTCGCCCCGGTCTGAGCGGACTGGCCTCTGCTGGGCTGGGGGGCTGGGTGGGCGGGGATACACGGTCTGCTAGTCAGGAAGCTAGCAGCCGGCCCGGGTGGCCAACCTTGCCTGCCCTCCGTGCTCCCCCACCAGATCTGGTATATCACTCTCACACACACAACTAGGGCATTGGGGGAGATACAGGAAGACCATTGGGGGGGTTGGGGGGCGGGCCCACCAAGTAGTGGGCCTATCCCCCATCTTCCCCTCCAGGGGTCTCCACTCTCCCCCAATATTTTATGGCATATTAGACACTAGGGCCTGGGAGTGGGGTGGGGCATATCGACTACCCCGCTGTCAGCAAGCAGCGGGGTGTTGTCACCTCATCCTCCCCCCCACATTTTTAATGCATACTAGATACCAACATCCCCCATACACACATCCCACAGCACACATACATACACACCACACCACATCCTGGTGGGGGGCGGTGGGGGATGGGTGGGGGGACCTCCCGGGTACCTGTGTCCCGCCCGCCTCCCGGCTGGGCTGGGGTCGGTGGTTTGGGCTGGGGGGCGGTTGTGGAGCTCCGGGGCGCTGGCGGCTGCGGCAGGTAGTTGGGTCGGCTGTCGGTCTGTCGGGGGGAGCCCCGGGGGACTGGCCGCGGCTCTCCATGACTCCTGGGAAGGGTGATGGTGGGCGGAGAGCTGGTCGCTCGGCGGGGGCTGACTTTGGGCGCCCTGCCCTGGGTGGACGGTGGGTCCCTGTGCCGGGTGGGCGTGGGGTCCGCTGTGACAGGTCTTACGGCCTCTGACCCATACCTGTGTGAGGGGGCTTGCCCGGGGCGGATCCGGGACCCTGCTGCCTCCTGTTCCTTGGGGGCCCCCGGCTGGGATCCCTACATGAGCCTCTGCCGGCTCCCCTCTGGGGGGGAAGTCGTGTGGTTGGCTCCGGGGTAGGCGTCGGGGATAGCTGTGGCGGGCTCCGGCCTGCCTCCTGGGGGGGCGTTCTGGGGGAGGCTCTACTGTCCCTGGTGATGGGCTGGGCTGCCCTGGGGGCCTGGGTGGGTCCCGGGTGTGGGGACCTGGGGCCTCAGGACCTGCCTCGGCGTGTGGTGGGCTGGTCTGTGCTCGTGGTGCCGTCGTCTCCTGCCCCCTCGGGGCGTGCTCTGCGCGTGGGGGCCCTGCCCTGGTCCTGTGCGGGGTGGACTCGCGGCTGTCCCTGGGTCGGGCGGCGGCGGGTATCTCCGCGCCCGGGGGGCTGGTGGACGCCCCGTGTGCCTGGGTTACCGCCGGTCTCCTTCCGGGGGGCTGGGGGGGCGGCGACACGGTTTCACCACGGATTCCCGACCACACCAAGTGACAACCTCCGCACATAAATATATATGGATGCGCGAATACACAGACATACAGATACACACACAGACAAACTCTGGTTCATGATAGAACCAATATAAACTGATACAACCGTTATAAACAAGATCACCTTATCTATATGTGGTTGTTAACAAATTCTAATGGTACTGTAATACAAATGCATATCAGTGTTATTAATGTTGTAATGTTGTCATTACTGCCTTAGTGTGTTATGCTACTAATTTCTATCAAGTGTCTCTCTTTCCCTCTCTCCCTCCCTCCCTCCCTCCCCCTCTCTTTTCTCTCCCTCTTTCTCCCCATCTCTCTCACACCTCCCTTGTCTGTCTTAACCTTCAAGTCTCAAGTCTTAACCTTCAAGTCTCAAGTCTTAACATTCAAGTCACAGGTTTTCAAGTCTCAAGGCTTAACCTTCAATTCTCAAGTCTTAAGTATTCAAGTCTTAACCTTCAAGTTTCAAGTCTTAAACTTCAAGTCTCAAGTCTTAACATTCAAGTCTCAAGTCTTAACCTTCAAGTCTCAAGTCTTAACCTTCAAGTCTCAAGTCTTAACATTCAAGTCACAGGTTTTCAAGTCTCAAGGCTTAACCTTCAATTCTCAAGTCTTAAGTATTTAAGTCTTAACCTTCAAGTCTCAAGTCTTAACCTTCAAGTTTCAAGTCTTAACCTTCAAGTCTTAAGTATTCAAGTCTCAAGTCTTAACCTTCAAGTCTCAAGTCTTCAAGTCTCAAATATTCAAATTTCAAGTCTTAACCTTCAAGTGTCTAATCTTATAGGCGTCTCTGTATGAAGGTCATGGACGTTCTGTCTTAATACACTTTTAAATGTATGGACTCTTGAATGTTTAATGATGAGATTTAAGTAAGTGACACGTTTGTGGAGAAACTGTAGGAAAAACACTTTGGTTCCAAGTGAAGTGAAGTCACAGAGCAGATGGTGAATCTCACACCACTGATGGTGACTTTAGTCAGCAAACTTCAGAGTAAACACTTTTTTTTTAAGAGTAAGAGCGTTGTTATATAAGAAACATTGACTTAAAATGTTTGCTCAAGATGACTTTTGCAGTTTATTTCTTAAATTTGGTTCATAGAAGAATCAGCAAATGACACACTTAGACGATGTCTGTTTTTATTCCAGATTAAATCCCGTACATTAAATTAGGGTAAAGTTAAACATGTGACACCAGTGTTTCAGCACGTCTTAAAACCCCCTGATTAATGCACTTACTGTGGAAATGCGTCACTAACTCGGCGTTAGCTTGAGTCGCAGCAGCAGCAGCTTTGAAAATCTTTTTTAACGAGAAATAACAAGCTGCTTTTTTTTCTCTTTTTCTTTCCATTTCTGGTTGCTTTTCTTGGCTCGAGCGTTACGTGAGGAGGCCGCGGCTAAATTTAGAGGAGAACTTTGAGACGAGAGTTTTTGTTTTTCCCAGGAGAGTTTTCATAATGACAGGCTAGAGCGGAGAAAAGTCTTCTGGAGCCACAGGTTCCCAAAGACTTTAGAAGAGGAGCCGCTTAGTAAAGATGGAAAAACCTAAGGAGCTCCTGGAACGGATTCACAGTTAAGGGGAAACTTAAGGGAAACCATGGAAGGATTGTTGCGTTTTTCTGACATTTCTTTTATTTGATAACGTTATAAAGTTATGGACTTGATTGTTGTAAGTTTAGTTTCCCTTAAATTAACCCTAAACCTGCCAACCAAGGTGACAAATCAATCCAGTCCAGTCCACTCCGGTCCAGTCCAATACAGTTGAACCATCTAGTCCAGTCCAGTTTAGTCCAGTCAAATCTAATTATATCCAATGGAATCCAGTCCAATACAATGTAGTCCAATCCAGTTCAGTTTAATTAAATCCATTCCATTCCAATTGAGTCCAATCCAATCCCTTCTAGTCCAGTCCAGTCGAATACAATATAATATAGTCCAATCCAGTTCAGTCTAATTAAATCAAGTCCATTCCAATTGAGTCCAGTCCAATCTAATCCAATCCCTTCCAGTCCAGTCTAGTCCAGTCCAGGCCGGTCCAGTCCAGTCCAGTCCAGTCCAGTCCAATACAATACAATCTAGTCAAATCCAGTTCAATCTAATTA
>NC_139819.1:2305000-2367500 GCF_963457635.1 Microchirus variegatus
GACCTTCACACAGTTGGTCAGTGATTGTCCTCAGTGTCTCCTGGACTTGGCAGAGAGCTGCTGTTTGGTAAGTGAATATCAACATTCACTCTGTGATAATAATAATAAGCTATTCTATCCGCCAACAGACTGACTGCCAAATAGTGAGCTCTTCCATACATCCGCCAACAGACTGACTGCCAAATAGTGAGCTCTTCCATCCTTTCATACATCCACCAACTGTCTGACTGCCAAACAATAAGCTATTCTATACATTTGCGAACAGACTGCCTGCCAAATAGTGAGCTCTTCCATACATCCACCAACAGACTGACTGCCAAATAGTGAGCTCTTCCATACATCCACCAACAGACTGACTGCCAAATAGTGAGCTCTTCCATACATCCGCCAACAGACTGACTGCCAAATAGTGAGCTCTTCCATCCTTTCATACATCCACCAACTGTCTGACTGCCAAACAATAAGCTATTCTATACATTTGCGAACAGACTGCCTGCCAAATAGTGAGCTCTTCCATACATCCACCAACAGACTGACTGCCAAATAGTGAGCTCTTCCATACATCCATCAACAGACTGACTGCCAAATAGTGAGCTCTTCCATACACCCACCAACTGACTGACTGCCAAACAATAAGCTATTCTATGCATTTGCCAACAGACTGACTGCCAAATAGTGAGCTCTTCCATACATCCATTAACAGACTGGCTGTCAAATAATAACCTAACCCTTACTGCCAAATAGTGAGCTCTTCCATACACTTGCCAACCGACTGACTGCCAACTAGTGAACTCTTCCATACATCCATCAACAGACTGACTGCCAAATAGTGAGCTCTTCCATACACCCACCAACTGTCTGACTGCCAAACAATAAGCTATTCTATACATCTGTGAACAGACTGCCTGCCAAATAGTGAGCTCTTCCATACACCCACCAACAGACTGACTGCCAAATAGTGAGCTCTTCCATACACCCACCAACTGACTGACTGCCAAACAATAAGCTATTCTGTGCATTTGCCAACAGACTGACTGCCAAATAGTGAGCTCTTCCATACATCCACCAACAGACTGACTGCCAAATTGTGAGCTCTTCCATACACCCACCAACTGTCTGACTGCCAAACAATAAGCTATTCTATACATTTGTGAACAGACTGCCTGCCAAATAGTGAGCTCTTCCATACATCCACCAACAGACTGACTGCCAAATAGTGAGCTCTTCCATACATCCACCAACAGACTGACTGCCAAATAGTGAGCTCTTCCATACACCCACCAACTGACTGACTGCCAAACAATAAGCTATTCTATGCATTTGCCAACAGACTGACTGCCAAATAGTGAGCTCTTCCATACATCCACCAACAGACTGACTGCCAAATAGTGAGCTCTTCCATACATCCACCAACAGACTGACTGACAAATAGTGAGCTCTTCCATTCACCCACCAACAGACTGGCTGTCAAATAATAACCTATTCTATTTGCCAAAAAATGTGACATGGTTCAGTCCCACTTGTGTGACTCCGCCTCTTGTCTCGTCTCAGTTGGACTCTTACAGACGACCAGCGTTCACGGAGCTGCTGGACGAGCTGGGAGAATTCGCCGAGACTCTGGAGCTTCCGCCGCCAAAAAGTGATCTGACCACGAGCTGAGCAGCAGCAGCAGCAACGTCAGGAAACTCCGCCCACATTCAGCGCCCCGAGAGTCCGGCATTAACGGTCGCTCTGCTTTCCAGATCACGAACCTGGACTGAACCTGAACTCCAAACAAACACCATCATCATCATCAGGGGTCGAGTTCTGCGTGACATCACCTCTCATCCACTGCACCACAGGGTGGACGTTTGTTTTCACTGAGCCGTTAGACGCGTTAGTAACGAGTTTTCAGTGGAAACGTCTCCGTGACGCTTTACATGTGCAGTGAACAGCTACGGTGGCCTGTGAGTAAAACACGGTCAAACACTTTTATATGCAAAACAACTGTTTATACAAATTTACAAGAATGGAAACATTACTAAATGTTACATTTTGTTATGGAAAAGGATTTCAGTCAAACACAAAATGTTATTGTGGAAACAAAACTTTTAAAAAGCCAGAATTCTGAGATGAATTTTAAACGTGTTGCTCGCAGGCCACCGTAGTTCGCCTCGTAGGAGTGAATATTCAGTGTTTTTCTAGTTTGTTTATCGTGACCGACGACACAGACGATGTCTGTTTTTGTTTCTTCTTCTTCTTTTTTTTCCTCTCCACAGTTTCACACTCTGAGAATGTGCTGCCCTCTACTGGGCGTTTGACAACAACACAGCAGATGGTTCTTTTTTTTTAGAAACTTTAAATATCTTTGTTTTCTCGTTTAAATTCTTGTTCCTGCTCGTGTTTGATTTCCATTTTCCTTGATTCAAATATCTCAACAATAATTTGTCGGTTTTTAAAGAACCGTTCGTACAATTTTATGTCTTTGATTATATTTTAGTTGTAAATGTTCTGCTTTTATGTCGTAACTTTGACCTCAGTCTCTGTAAATATTGATTTGTCTGTGTTTTGTTTTTAATTCTGATTTTAGGGCCTGAAAAATGTCCAGATTCTCTAATATTTGCCTTTTTTTGTTTATTTGTTTGTTTGTTTTTCGATGACTCTCTTGTTTGTGAGATTGCGATTTAAGAGGCAGCTACGACACAAAAACAACTTAAATAAAAAAAACAACCTTATGTAACCTGGAGAACAATGTACATGCATGTGTTTTTGAAGGGAAGGAGTTTTACGTGCAATCTCCAGTGTCGCCACTAGAGGCTGCTAAATCCTCTTAAATTCATTTTGGTTTCAATGCTGCTTTGGGACAAATCTGAGAATCTCACATCGGTTGTTTTCCGAGTTTCCGAGTAGAAAATCCGGGGTTTGTTGACCTCGGAAATTCCGAGTTGTGACCATAAATGGAACGCACCGTCATGGACAACTTCAGAGCTATAGGTTTATCATTTAGAAATGTGAAATAAAGTCATCAAAGCCAGAATTTTACTCATGAAATAATATTGGATTGTTGAATTGGACAAACTGACCATGGAGATGAGCAAAATAAATAAATAGATGAAATAAATCATACATAACTTTGTTTCCCTTTGTTTAAATTGTCACTTTTTTTTTTTTTTTTTTACATTTCATGAAAAACCCCTATTGTAACCATTTTAATGCCTTAATGTACTTAAATAAACATGGAAAAAACCCAAAGTTTATGTTTGCATTTTATATGATTATTATTATTATCTGTTTACCCTGGACCTTATTTATTTACTCACACGTTCATGTGTTTTCATACAAATAAACAAAGTGTGAAAACATGATTATGATGGAAATATTCTCTAATTAAGAAACCACACACACACACACACACACACACTCATTCTTGTACTTGCTGCATATTGAGGACCGGGTATAAGTGCTGACAAAGTGAGGACCAGCATTTCCACTTTGTAAATCAACACAATTACATTCTACTTCATGAATGACATCTACAAAGAACTACTGGGTGCAGTACCATAAAATGTCTGCAGGTGGAGCCCCAGAGCAAATAGGTCTGGAAAACTTTTTTTATTATTTAAATTATTTTTGGTCCAAAATTTGACAAAAACGTCATACTAAACTATGTTGTCCAAAATTTAAAAAAACATTTTGATCCAAACTTGATAGTCCAAAGTTTGATCAAAAAAATGTTGGTCCAAAATTTGATCCAAAATTTTTGGTCCAAAATTTGATCCAAGATTTTTGGTCCAAAATTTGATCCAAAATGTTTGGTCCAAAATTTGATCCAAAATGTTTGGTCCAAAACTTGACAAAACTGTCATAGTATACTATGTCGTCCAAAATTTGAAAAAATCTTTGGTCCAAAATTTGACAAAAAAAAGTAATGAATTACTACTTCATGAATTACATCTTTTAAGAACTACTGGGTGCAGTACCATAAAATGTCTGCAGGTGGGGCCCCAGAGCAAAAAGTGGCGGGAAAACAGGTTTTTGTATCAAATTGAGGACCTCTGTTAAAAACAGAGTATAGCATACATACATGTTTACAACCTAAGGAAGTGATTTCAATGAAAACAAAGTGAGGACCGGACAAAAATGTCCCCCCTTCGTAAAAATGACCTCACTTTGTTGGTTAAAAACCCTGCTGCGAGTACAAGAACACACACACACACACACACACACACACACACACACACCGTGTCCGTGTGACATAACAGCAGCGAAGAGGCCGAACAAACAAACAAGCAAACAAACAAACAATCATGAAAGATTCAGTGGCTCTTTTCTTTTCACGGCTCTGTCGCTGAGTCTGACCTCGATGAATAATGCACCGTGTGTGTGTGTGTGTGTGTGTGTGTGTGTGTGTGTGTGTGTGTGTGTGTGTGTGTGTGTGTGTGTGTGTGTGTGTGTGCGCGCGTGTGTGCGTGATGTCATCGGACAGGTGCAGCATTATTCCGCTGAAATCCCATCGTTGTCTGTTTAAAATATAATTGCTGTAAATTAAAGGTCCAGTGTGGGTCGAGTGTGCGTTTGCGTGTAAGTGTGTAATTGCTTTTCGGACGACGTTGCCCTCGCTAACCCGATGACGTCATCATAACACGACAGAGACTGATCAGAACCTTCAGAAAATACACAAACAAAGGAAATGTCCCTTTAATATTCTACATTTTATGTTTATTTAAATGAAGAAAACAGTAGAAAATGAGTAGAAATATTTTTTGTTGCAAAAGTACAGGTTTGGGCGGTGATACCAGGAGTGTCCACATGGTGGTGGTGTTTAGCCAAGTGTGAATCACTGATGATGGAAGCTGCTGGAAACACACAGTAAAACCATGTTCATAAAAATAATAATGATAATAATAAAAAATATCACAAATCACAAAATCTCAATCCCGGGGGGCGTGTCTTATTTCAATTTGTCAAGCCCCGCCCACTCACATACCTCGTCACGTCAATAAAGTTGTAGAAAAACGTGAATAAAAACCAGAATACGATGATTTTACAAACTCTTTGTGAACAATATTGAAAACACGTTAAAGAGACGATATTTCACGTTCAAACTGATAAACTTTATTGTTTTTTTTAATGAAAACATTCAGACACACACACACACTCTAAAAGTGACTTTTAGGGTTTTCCAGAGGTTCACATGATTCACTTCATTAAACTTCAGTTTTCTCATGAAAATGACCAACATTCTCACATTTTCTGTCCAAAAAAGCCACCGTTGAAATGCATTCATCGCTGTTTTCTACGCGTTTTCATGAAAATCCTGTTCCTCAGTGGAGTTTTCTTTTGTTAACGCACTTCATCAATCACACAGATCCTCAGTGACACTTTCTTTCTCTGTTTACTTATTGATTTTCCTCAGGTTTCCTCGTCATATTCTCGTGTGTCTTTGTTAAACCTGCTGCTACAAACCTACAAACGTCTCCCCTGAGGTCTGAGCTGAAACTGGACTAGTTTAAATACTCGTGTTTATATAGAAAATCGTGTCCTGGTGTCGATGCTCTCTTTTTTTGGTTCAGACCCAGACGTCTCCACCGCGTGGATCTGTTGACGGATGAGCGATCTAGAAACGTCAACGCGGAGAAACGAGGACGCGGAGAAACGAGGAACCAGAGGGAATCGAGCTGGACGTCATCGTCGCTGACCTCTGTGACCTCTGTGACCTCCTCAGCCCAGGTGTGTGTGTGTGTGTGTGTGTGTGTGTGTGTGTGTGTGTGTGTGTGTGTGTGTGTGTGTGTGAAACAGAGCGTGAAGGTGTGACTCTTACGCGACTGATTGGAGATTAAACTAAAGGAGGTTATGTCAGTGAGTTTCATAACCTGAGCGTTCAACAGCCCAGAGAACAGTTTTTAGGTCAAAGTCAAGAGCTTTGTGTGTTTGTTTGTGTGTTTGTGTGTGTCTGTGTGTGTGTGTTCTTGCAGCATACTGAGGACCAGTGAGGGATTTTAACCAACAAAGTGAGGTCATTTTTACAGAGTGAGGACATTTTGGCCCAGTCCTCACTTTGTTTTCATTGAAATCACTTCCTTATGTTGCTGACATGCTATACTCAATTTGTCAAAAAAAATAAAAAAAATTGGGACATTATAGTATAGTATGACGTTTTTGTCAAATTTTGGACCAAAAATTTTGGGTAAAAATTTTTTTTCACATTTTGGACGACGTAGTATAGGATGATGTTTTTTGTCAAATTTTGGAACAAAAATTTTTGGTCAAAAGTTTTTTCAACTTTTGGATGACATAGTATACTATGACGGTTTTGTTAAATTTTGGACCAAAAATTTTGGATCAAATTTTGGACCAAAAATTTTGGATCAAATTTTGGACCAAAAATGTGGGATCAAATTTTGGACCAAAAATTTTGGATCAAATTTTGGACCAAAAATTTTGGATCAAATTTTGGACCAAAAATTTTGGACCAAAAATTTTGGACCAAAAATTTTGGATCAAATTTTGGACCAACAGTTTTGGATCAAATTTTGGACTAAAAGTTTTGGATCAAATTTTGGACCAAAATGTTTGGTCAATTTTTTTTTTAAATTTTGGTCGACATTGTATAGTATGACGTTTTTGTAAAATTTTGAACCAAACATTTTTTGTCAAAGATTTTTTCAAATTTTGGACGACATAGTATACTATGACGGTTTTGTAAAATTTTGGACCAAAAATGTTGGATCAAATTTTGGACCAAAAATTCTGGATCAAACTTTGGACCAAAATTTTGGATCAAATTTTGGACCAACATTTTTTTGATCAAATTTTAGACAAAACGTTTTTTAAAATTTTGGACGACATAGTATAGTAGGACGTTTTTGTCAAATTTTGGACCAAAAATAATTTAAAAAAAATAAATAAATAAAAAAAGTTTTCCAGACCTATTTGCTCTGGGGCTCCACCTGCAGACATTTTATGGTACTGCACCCAGTAGTTCTTTATAGATGTCATTCATGAAGTAGGTAATTTGTAATTGTATTGATTTACAAAGTGGAAATGCTGGTCCTCACTTTATCAGCACTTTTACCCGGTCCTCATTATGCAGCAAGTACAAGAATGTGTGTGTGTTGTTGACATGAAACTAGGCCAGGAGGAGACGCTGCTCTGCAGGGACCGCCGAGCTAAAATCAGAGACTGAAGCAGCTCACATGTTGATTCTGAAGACGGACGAGGACATTTACGTCACACTGAGTCGGCCTCATAAACCTGGACCTCCTGCGTGTCCCTGAACTCCTGCTGGACCTCATAATGGCCAGGACAAACCAGACACCTTTCTCTCACAGGGAAGTGGAACGTGAAGCATAAGTAGGTCATTCATTCAGCCGCGGAGCGAATTCACCAAAGTCAAAGTCGAACATCGGAGGAAAACATGGCCCCAAAAAAACAGCTGTGATTTCATTTAAACTGCGTTTTGTTCAGAATCTGTGTGATTTACATCATTTAATATCATGTTTATACTCTTATCTTCATGCTTTTTGTGCAAAATCTTTATTTTCTGCAGTTAACTATATAAAAAACGACATTTCCAACATTTATATTGAAGTTAATGGACACTTTCATTCATTTTTGTTGTGCATAAATAATAAATAAGTGTAAAAACACAACAAATGTCCATATTCTACCATGACATCACAAATTAATCATCAATAATTCATGAAGATATTTCACAGAATTCCAAAGTAAAAGTGCAAAATAAATGGATTAATATTTAAATAATTAAACATTAAAAAATAGTTTAATGTTAAATGTTATATATACATATAACTATTAATGTTTTATTATTACAAATATATTTAGTATTATATTCTATGATTGACGCCTCAGTCACGGTCCATGATTCCACTCCTCGTTTTTACTCTCTCCTCTGTGTGTGTGTGTGTGGGGTGTGTGTGTGTGTGTGTGTGTGTGTGTGTGTGTGTGTGTGTGTGTGTGTCACCTGTGTTTGATCATCACTGATGAACCTGCCGTTGTATAAAAGCCTCAGATCATCAGCTGCTCGTGTTTCTTCCGTCTTTACAGCGAATACTTTGAGTTTGTTTTTCTGTGTTTCTCGAGGTGAAATATTCAGATTCAGGGGTGGGAACTTTGTTTTTGTGTGTGTGTGTGTTTTTTTTTGGTTTTTTTTTAAGAATGAATCAAACAAACGACCACAAACGAAGTAAAGACACACAAACATTTTAAGCCGTAACTAAAATGATAAGGTGTCCTTTTCCTTTCAAAATAAAAGCATGGTTTCACTATCGATATATCTCTGTGAAAGAAATATAAATATTGAGAAATCGGGGGGGGGGGGGAAACGCAACATTCTATGAATTTCTTTCACTTTAAGACTGAGACTCGATGCACAGGTGCAGTTTAACCTTTGCGTCGACCTAATCTGAGCACTTTTAATGGTATTTTTTAAGTATTTTCGTGGCTGATGCAGCTGCAGCTGATCTACGTGATCACACATCAGCAGCCTCCTCCTGTGTGTCCAGGTGACAAATCCTTCAGTCGCTTCAAGCGTTTTTTCTGGTCAAATCGCTTTTTTTCTGTGTGAAAGTCAGTGAGAAACGAACCATTGTTGTGATCCTTTGACCACGTTAAAGAGCAGGGAAACTAAAACCTGTTAAAGCCTGAGCTCACACAGATGTGCAGACTCTCACTGACGCTGAGGAGGCAGAACGTGTGGATGATGAAGTGAAGGTCACACAGTTTGTTTCATCAGGATTAATCTGCTGCTGCTGCTGCTGCTGCTGCTCAGATGATGTAAATACAAACATGTGTTTGTGGTTTTTTTTCTCTTCTCTTCTCTGTGTGTTTGCAGCCACAGCTGATGTATGAAGTGTCTCACTTTAATCACACTGTCTGCTCAGTCGTGACCGGGAAACACACACACACACACACACACAGAGTAACACAGAGTAGCACACACACCAAGGAACACAAACAGAAAAGCACAGGAACACACACACACAGGGAAACACAAAGGGAAACACACAGGGAAACACACACAAGGAAAGACACAAAGAAACACACACAGAAACACAGGGAAACACACAGGGAAACACACACACGGATACACAAAGAAACACACACACAGAAACACGGACAGAGAAACAAAGACAGGGAAAGATGCACATGAACACACACAGAAACACACAGAAACACACACAGGGAAACACACACAGAAACACACAGCGAAACACACGCAGAAACACAGACAGTGAAACGCAGGGAAACACACACAAAGAAACACACAGGGAAACACACACACAGTGAAACACAGGGAAACACACAGAAACACGCACAAAGAAACACAGAAACATACACACAGAAACACACAGGGAAACACAGAAACACACACGGAAACACATAGAAACACACAGGGAAACACATAGAAACACACAGGGAAACACATAGAAACACACAGGGAAACACAGAAACACACAGAAACACACAGGGAAACACATAGAAACACACAGGGAAACACAGAAAAACACAGGGAAACACAGAAAAACACAGGGAAACACAGAAAAACACAGGGAAACAGAAAAACACAGGGAAACATAGAAAAACACAGGGAAACACAGAAACACACAGAAACACACAGGGAAACAGAAAAACACAGGGAAACAGAAAAACACAGGGAAACACAGAAAAACACAGGGAAACAGAAAAACACAGGGAAACACATAGAAACACACAGGGAAACACAGAAACACACAGGGAAACACATAGAAACACACAGGGAAACACAGAAACACACAGGGAAACAGAAAAACACAGGGAAACACAGAAAAACACAGGGAAACACAGAAAAACACAGGGAAACACAGAAAAACACAGGGAAACATAGAAAAACACAGGGAAACAGAAACACACAGAAACACACAGGGAAACACATAGAAACACACAGGGAAACACAGGAACACACAGAAACCCACAGGGAAACACACAGAAACACACAGGGAAACAGAAAAACACAGTGAAACACACAGAAACACACAGAAACACACAGGGAAACACATAGAAATACACAGGGAAACACACAGAAACACACAGGGAAACGCATAGAAACACACAGAAACACACACCGGGAAACACACACAGAAACACACACAAAGAAACACACGGGGAAACACACGGAAACACACAGTGAAACACACAGAAACACACACAGGGAAACACAGGGAAACACACACAGAAACACACACAGAAACACACACAGAAAACACACACAGAAAACACACACAAAGAAACACACGGGGAAACACAGACAAACAGAAACACACATAATGACTGAACCCTGTGTGGATTCACTATTCTAGTGATGGTTCGTTCCAGTTGTAGTCGGAAGTCGGAATTCCCAAGTTCGTAGTTGGACGTTTCACCTGGAACAGTCTCTTTCTGTCACATTTACACAACAAACAAACATTTGGTCTGAACTTTTTGCTCAGTGGTCGAGCGGGTCGTCTTTTAACTGGAAGGTTGTGGGTTTGATTCCCGTCTACAAGCTAATGTGAGACACTTGAGTGACTAAAATCAGACTTTTTTTTAACATGAATGACTGTGAAGCTTCTAAATAAAGGTTAAAACCCAGGATATCTCTGCTTTAAAGAGGTTATAGAACATAAATGTCATATAACAACACATATATTACACAGTCTTATATAAAAGTATGAGTTTTTTTTCTTCACCTGCTACTTCTCTTTATTTTTGAGCTCTAGTTTTTTTTCCTCCAAACTCAACTCAATTATTCATCACAGGCTGCTCAGTGTGTGTGTGTGTGTGTGTGTGTGTGTGTGTGTGTGTGTGTGTGATGAACCCATGAACCTTCTGTTCCCCTGATGTCTCTGCACATGTGTTTCCTCCACCTGGTTCATCACAGAGCATCTGTGTTTATTAGAATAATAATAATAATAATTATTATTATTATTATTATTATTATTATTATTAAAAATACATTCAGACAAACTAACGACTGCACTTCATTAAATATATTGATTTAACAGCTTCCTCTGATCAGTTCAACGACCAGAGATCTTTAAAAAGATGCACAGAAAAACACGTGTTCATAAGAATATAGTGACATTTTAATGTCTTATGAATAAGATTTTGTTCTGCATTTAATCGATTACTGGATATTTTTTTGCATGTAAATGCGTTTTTATTGTGAATTTGACGTCATTTTATAGGAAAACAACCCATTGTGAATATCTTAATTATGAAATCACGATATATGACCGTGTTATAACTATAATATAAATAAAGTGTCGTACAAAAGAAAACAACACAATAAAGAGACAAAGAAACAGTTTGTGTTGAACTAAAAGTTTACTAAGAAAAAAAAAACAACAGTCATTTTTCTTCACATGAACAACATTGTGCGATAAAATCACAATCGCGTGTGAGCTCAGAAACATCGACGTCGTCGTGGTCGTCGTCGTCGCGTCTCGGGTTTGAATTCTTTATTCTAGTAGAGGAAGAACTCTGCTCAGATACAGTTTCACTAGCATCAGAATCACCAGACGTCACTTTAATCTGCTGCTTTTCATCGTCTCGCTCGTCTTATTCTGCTCGTCTAACTCCACTGAATATTGCTACAGAAGAAAGACGTCGAATGATCTTTGAGTCGACGCATTGTTAAGTAAAAGTGAACCGAGACAGTGAAGATCGTGATTCTCTGATGTTAAACGCGACTCTGTAAACTCACGAAGAGCCTTCGGCAGGAAACGACACGAGCGAGAAACTGAATATGACGTAGAAAATAACACTAATAACAGCAGCGCTAACGCAGTTTTCACGTACAAAAAGACATGAATACGTAATAAAAGAGGTATTCCTGAAACATCACTGTTGAGTATGATGCTCATCTAAAGTTTAAACCGATTTAAAATTCTCAAATTACATTCAACAGCTAATCCGACGATGAAAACGTCAGGAAAAAAACAGTTTCTTATTCAAACGTGATCTATTTTTACACAGAAAATATGTATTTTTTAAGCTCTTTAAAGATTCAGCGTCAGGGATTTAGTGACATCTAATGGTGAGGTGGCAGATTGCGGCCAACTCAAAAACCCTGAACCCCCGTTTCTGAAAGTGAGGACAGGACAAGTAAAGACTTTTAGTTTTTTCGCACTTTTACAACACAAAATTTAAAAAATAAAAGCTCTGCCCCCAAAAAACTCCTATTTTGCGAGCACACATTTACAGATGTTGAACTTTAACAGCTGTCAATCAAACTGGTGTCCACTTGCGTGTCTTTATCGTCTAATTTCATTTAAATTTGAACATAATTTACAAAACTGAAGTGGGAAATCAAGCTAATTAAAAAAAAAAAAAAAAAATAGCAAAGTCGCCCCCTGGTGGCTAACTGCCCCTTCCTGTACGTCACTTTTCAAACCAGAAGACTGCGTCCATTTCTATAAACGGTCTACGACGTTGAACCGACGAATAAGATAAAGTGTGAAAGATCGTTTACGTCCTCTGTTTTTTTGCATTCTGCAGAGTCACCATTAGATGTCGCTAACGCTAACACGCTGCTCCTCTGACCCACGGACAAACCCGAGGTTGTTTTGTTGCTTCGTGACGTGATAATCCGCCACATTTAAACACCAAGTTATCAGACTTTATCGTTTGAACGCACACACTCTACTCGATGAGGTCAACGATTGTTCGTGAATTTAGCACAGACGTGAAAAAAAACACAGTTTACTGTGATAAACACATATATATATATATATATATATATATAGTATCATAAACATGTAAATTATGCAAAAGGCAGCGTCAACGTTGAGCTGAGGAGAGTCGACGATCGCTCACGACACATTTCTTCATCTACTTAAAGGGCTTCGGTCAAATCTACGACAAAAACACTGTTGCTAAGACACTGAATTAAGTAAATAATGTTTTGTTTGAGAATGATGTTTAAATCCCAGCTCATCTTCCAGAGTCCATATATATACATATATGTATATATGTATATATATATATATTGTACATATACGTCCATACATATATTAAGAGTTCCTGAAAACACTTGAATAAGACGGACGCTTCTTTAAGCTCGAGTGACTTAAGTAACAACAATGTACGATATGAGTCTCACACACACACACACACACACACACACACACACGTACTACGATATAAAAATTTTCTTCAATTTACACGTTAAACAAATAATTGTTTGCCGCACGGAAGATTTTGTATTATCAATAAATCTATAAACATATGAATATAAATGAATAATAATAATAATAATAACAATAATGATGTTGTTTATGCAGTTTTAAACTGTTCCAGTAACGTGTCAATAACTAACTGTGTAGTTATGGAAATGATGGAACGTCCCATGAAAGGATTAAACCGCTGCAAAGGACTGACGATGGTTACAAATGGAAATATTAATAATTCATTGAAAGTGAAGAATGACTCGTATCTATAGCAGTTTGAAAGGATGGGACACTTTTGTCCTTAAGGTGCTGAGTGTGTAGTTTTTATTCAAAGTGACTCATAAATAAAAGTCATCGCTGTCGACACATGCAGGATGTTATTCTTTCACAATAAAATGAAGCATCATGTAGTAACGTGTTGTATAATTAGATTTTTTTGATTATTATTAAATTTCACAAATTATGGCAATTTTAAACTTTGGTCAAAATGTTAAATATTAATATATTTTTTTTAAATTATGAGGTTTGATGTAAAAGAAATCAAGCAAATGAAGGTGAAATTAGTTATATATAATATATATATATATATATATATAAAGAGAGAGGTTCATAAGCAGTTTTAAGGGAGGACCTTATTTGTCCTTAAGATGCTGAGTGTCATGTTTTTTATTTTACATGTTAATTTAGATAAATAAAAAATAATACATTAATCACACAATGTGATGTCTCAAAGTTAAACTCATTTTATGTCTAAATTGAAGTTTATATTTAATTAATAAAAGGTCTGTCATTGTAAACGTGATTTTTGCGTGCGTCGTCCGATTTATTACAAATTCAATTTCCTCTTCAGTCGTCGCTGCAAAAGTCAAAACTTTAAAATAAAACACAGACAAAATAAATAAATGAGCTGATGTTGTTTTTTGTACGAAAAATCAATCCCTGAATCTTTTTCCTGAACAGTTACTTCATTTAAATTGGATTTTCCTTAAACTTCTTAAACGCTGACACTGTGCTGAAGGAGGCTAAACACACACACACACACACACACACACACTGAGATTTACCTTCTGCTGACGCTGCACATTTCATATTTATATAAAACAGAGAACATTACAGTCTCAGCACAAGCTGAAAACTTCGGCGTCCGTCGAACTTTTATCCGACGTCAAAAACTAAAAACTAAAACGGCAGCAGCTTTTTTTAAAGAACACTAATTATCTTCATGTAAATGTTTTATAGCAGCTACGGAATTAAAAATTACTCTTCATTTTGTCGCCGTACATTGATTGACTTTTGCAACTTTACCCGACGTTTATGGAAGATCATCACTTGTATATTTAAATATCTGCGTCATCGAGTCATTTTTATACACATTAGTTCACATCTTACGTGGAAATGAACTCAAATCTAAATGTACTCGTGTAGTAAAAATGTACATTAATGGATAAAAAGATTGATAAATATGTCGCGAGTGTATATTTATGCATGTAAATATGTTTATATATAGGGCGTGTTTTCTTTAATAGTAAGAAAAGTTTAATAAATAATAGTTACTTTAATTTATTAACGTGTTCTTATTTCAACGTTGCGTTTATTTGCACTTTAATTCTCTTGCTAAGCACTTTGTTAAGAAAAAAGCTACAGAAATCAGCTCTATTATTATTATTTATTTATTTATTACTATGAATAAAAGTCTTAAATAGTCAAAGTTTTAAAGAGAATATATATTAATAAAAAAAAGCTTCACCGCTACTTTGAAAAATCCAAGCTAAAAAAAGTCCAAATTTACTAAATTGAGTTTATTCTAATTCTAATTTTATCTTCCATAAAAGTGGTCTATTATTATGTTATTATAATGTATGGAAACACACACACACACAATACAAACAACAGCTAAAGCACGATGTAAGGAAACATGCACGGATCCTGGAAATGTGTGTGTGTTCCGCTACGGTTCATTTAACACACACACACACACACACACACACACACACACACATGAAATCCCTGACTGTGTGGATTCTGATTCTACAGTATCTTAGTATCAAACATGGGATTTCACCTGAGTTAATACCAAATAAATTAAAATAAAATAAAAAATGCTAATACGGTTATTTATTTATTTAGAAGTTTTTTCTTTTAAAATACGGATTCTCTAAATCTCCACGTGTTTATTTATTTACATATAAGCTCTACTTCCTTTCACAACGCGACAGAAAACACTCATTTAAAGAGCGGACGAAAGCCGCTCAAGGCAAATCTGAAATAAATAAATACCTTCCGTCGTCATCGTCATCATCCTCAAAACTCCTCGTATTCACCGCAAACACGAACTCTAACTCTAACTAGCTCGTTAGCGTCGGCGCTAACGAGTCTTTTTCCGCTTCTTCCTCCGTTTTTTTCTTGTCCCTCAATTTCTCTCGGGGCAGAAAGTGGAAATTCAGACGAGGGAGAAAGAGTTTAGACCGCGGGGCTGAAACTACGGGAGCGCCGCGTCGCCGCGTCACAGCGACGGAAAAACAGCCAATCGCTGCTGCTCCATGCTCCGCCCCTCAGAGTCGCCGCTCTTCAGGCCAAACGCCTCGTCGTCGCCGTCGTCGTCATGACGACGACAACAACAGCAGCAGCCAAACGTCTCGTCAGACGTGAGAGAAAACCAGGACCGTCGAGGCCCCACGATGAAGGCGAGCGAGGTCACAAGAGGTCGTCGTAATCCAGGAGCTTGGAGTGCTGACGACTTTTCCAAAGACGGAAGAGACGGAAGTCAAAGTACGTCTCGATCATCTCTTTACCTGCGGCGGGGGAAAAAAAAAAGACAAAACAATAGAGAGTAAAATAACAATGTGTGACACGAAACGCACGGAAATGACTTTAAAGTCATAAAGTCGGAATTCTGAGATTAAAGTCAGATAAGTGGAATTCTGAGGGGGAAAGTCATAAAGTTGGAATTCTGAGGAAAAAGGTCAAAATTCTGAGATTTAAGTCAGAAAGTAGGAATTCTGGGAAAAAGAAAGGAATTCTGGAATAAAAGTCAGAAAGTCAGTATTCTTAGACAAAAGTCAGAAAGTTGGAATTCTGAGGAAAAAAAGTCAAAGTCGGAATTCTGAGATTAAAGTCAGAAAAGTGGAATTGTGAGGGAAAAACCCAGAATTCTGAGATTAAATTCAGAAAAACTGAATTCTCAGAAAAAAGTTGGTATTCTTTGATTAAAATCAAAAAAGTGGAATTCTGAGGGGAAAATTCATAAAGTTGGATTTCTGAGAAAAAATTCAGAATTCTGAAATTTAAGTCAGAAAGTCAGAATTCTAAGTGAAAAAAGTCAGAAAGTCGTCATTCTTAGAAAAAAGTTGGAAAGTCCGACTTCAGAGAAAAAAGTTAGTATTCTTAGAGCAAAGTCAGAAAGTTGGAATTTTGAGGGAAAAAAAGTCAAAGTCGGAATTCTGAGATTAAAGTCAGAAAAGTGGAATTGTGAGGGGGAAAAAAACAGAATTCTGAGATTAAATTCAGAAAAACTGAATTCTCAGAAAAGAATTGGTATTCTTTGATTAAAATCAAAAAAGTGGAATTCTGAGGGGAAAAGTCATACAGTTGGAATTCTGAGAAAAATTTCAGAATTCTGAAATTTAAGTCAGAAAGTAGGAATTCTGGGGAAAAATCGGAATTCTGGAATTAAATTCAGAAAGTCAGAATTCTAAGGGGAAAAAGTCAGAAAGTCGTCATACTTAGAAAATTGTTGGAAAGTCCGAATTCAGAGAAAAAAGTCAGTATTCTTAGAGCAGTCAGAAAGTTGGAATTCTGAGGGAAAAAAAGTCAAAGTCGGAATTCTGAGATTAAAGTCAGAAAAGTGGAATTGTGAGGGGGAAAAAAACAGAATTCTGAGATTAAATTCAGAAAATCTAAATTCTCAGAAAAAAAAGTCAGTATTCTTAGATTAAAATCAGAAAAGTGGAATTATGTGGGGAAAAAGTCAGAAATCAGAGAAAAAAGTTGGAATTCTGTCGGTTTATATTCTGAAACCACGTTTGATTAAACACCAAGTGTGTGGTCCTGGTCTGGTCTGGAGTGGATCATCTAGTCTGTGTTTTCTCCGGATTAAAAACATTGAAAAAGTAAAAGTTTGTTGTCTCTCTGTGATCTCCCACGTTTTTAAAATCAGTCAGATAAAAAAAAAAATCCTACGTGTGATAAATGAGTGCAATTATCTGTATCAAAGCTTCAGTGGATTATCTCGTAATCTCGTGTGCTTGCATGCCAGCGTGCATGCGTGTGTGTGTGGTGGTGAATTGAGTCGTCGTCCGTCTTTCCTGACGTGACTGTAATAAGGACACTGGAGCAGGATCTGGGTCACGGAGCTTCAGCTAATGATTTCCTGTCACACCGTCGTCCTTCACTGCTTTGGTAATTCCAGTTAAATTGAATTTTTTTTTTCCTTTTTTCCCCCCACTTGTTTTTTTTTTGTGTGCTTCAGCAGAAAAAAAAAACACGACTGCATTAGGAAAAGACGCCGGAGAATAAAGACACGGGAGGAAGTGAGAGGTGAGATCGAGGACAAACACAAATCTCGTAACTAAATCCACCTGGATTTATTTTTACCGGCGCTGGGACTAAAGTGTCTCTGTGCTGCTGCTGCTGCTGCTGCTGCTGCTGCTGCTGCTGCTGCTGCTGATGAGGACGCATCACGCCGTGTTCACACCTCTTCTACACTGGCGTCAACACGGATTTGTCACGGAGTCCAATAAATGTCCAGCTTTTCTAACGTCGACTCGTCGTCGATGCGCACACACGTCGATATGCGGTCGAGCGAGCGCTTCAACCACTTCACTGCAGAGCAGACGGTGTCTGCAGGGACCGACGTATTGGACCTTTAATGAGCTGAGAAGTGCAGTGGAATTCAGAGAATAAATCTATGGGTTGAGGGTTCCAGAGAGTGAAAAGTAAAAAGTGTGAAACTGCGAATAAAAACGTACAACCGGCTTCCTCAACTATGTACGGCAGAGTATTAGTGCCACATGGAAAACATTATTTTGAAAGAAAGTTAAAAGAAAAAAAGAGCATTAATTCTGAGATTAATCTCAGAATCCTCAGGAAAAAAGTCGGAGTTCTGAGATTAAATCAGAAAGTTGGAATTCTAAGAAAAAAAAATTCAAAGTCGGAATTCTGATATTAAAGTCAGAAAATTGGAATGCTGAGGGGAAAACACCAGAAAGTCAAAAATAAAATTAAAAAAAATCTGAATTCTGAGATTAAAGTCAGAATCCTGAGGAAAAAAAGGAAATCTGATGAAGGGGAAAGTCAGAAAGTTGGAATTGTGAGGGAAAAAGATCAAAGTCTGAATTCTGGGATTAAAGTAAAAAGTGTGGAATTCTGAGAAAAAATTCAGTCGGAATTCTGAGATTATAGTCAGAATAATAATGTTTATGAATAATAAAGTATTCTGATTCTGATTCTGATTCTGAGAAACTTGGAATTTTGAGGGGAAAATGACAGAAAGTTAGAATTCTGAGGGGTCGGGAAAAAAATTCGGAGAATTCTGAGATTAAAGTCAGAAAGTTGGAATTCTGAGGGGAACAAAAATTGGAATCAATTCATGAAGCAAATATATTAAATCTGATCATCAAGGCAAACACCTGTGCATGGTCAAATTAGGGATTAAGATTCCAAATTATCACAATAACAGAAATAATACCAATTTGGATGCTGTGTATATATACAAATATAACAGTGTCATCAGCATATTGGTGTACGTGGCTGAAAAAGAAGTGGTCCTAAAGTGGAGCCCTGGGGGGCGCCATTTGATTGAGTTGTTGAAATTGGTTAGGGTGACGGCGGCTCAGCGGTGGAGCGAGTCGTCTTTCAACAACATAAGAACTTGTACTTGTACTTCAATTTGCATCCTCGTGTGTGTGTGTGTGTGTGTGTGTGTGTGTGTGTGTGGGTGGGTGTTCTCACCCTGTGCTGACAGCTCGAGTGGGGACTTGAATTCGACCGATGAAGGTCTCATCAGCCTCTTCAGAGTCTGGATCAGCTGAGAGAGAGAGAGAGAGAGAGAGAGAGAGAGAGAGAGAGAGAGAGAGAGAGAGAGAGAGAGAGAGAGAGAGAGAGAGAGAGAGAGACACAGATTTGCTTTAAAAATAAAGTTGGATTGGTCAAAATTCACCAAAATTGGGTTAAAAGGTTACCCTGGCCACGCCCCCTTTTGAATCCAAAAATTGCCACCAAGATGGCCACCAAATTAAAAATGGCCGGGTCAAGTTTGCGGTCGTGTCCTGGGTCGGCCTCTTGTGTCACGTATGACGTTTCGAGGCAATCGGTCAATGTACGACGAAGTTACCACCCACTTCCTGTTTTGTGGCGAATTATTGAAATTTGCCAAATTTTCCCGATAGTTGCTGTGGCCACGCCGCGAATCCACAAAACCTTTTGACAACTTTTTAATATTTGGTGTGTTTAGAACAAATTGACACATTTGTATATATATATATTTGTATGATTAACGCGCTCAGACGACTTTGTTCGTTTATGAAACGTGTAAATCGGCAAGATGGACGCCAAATTGAAAAAGGACGACTTCCTGTTGCGTTGAGGTCATGGTCCCAATAGAGTTTTTTGTTCGTCTTGGGCTGCCGAATGTTCCCAGCAAGTTTCGTGAAATTCGGTGCGACTTAGTTTTGGCTCGCGTTTTCACCTTACGGGGGCGCTACAGAGCCTTTAAAGCAGCATAGAGACAGTCTCTCTCTCTCTCTCTCTCTCTCTCTCTCTCTCTCTCTCTCTCTCTCTCTCTCAGGCTGCCAACAGTCACAGCAGGTGGAGTGAAGTGAAGTGAAGCATCATGGGAAGGTGCATCAGTCAAGTCTATTAATAGTTTGTTTCCAGCTGAGTTTGCAGGAGAAGCAGCAGGAGGAAAAGTGTTCACCACAGCGTCAAACCTTCACTCCTCATTTTCATCCTCCTCCTCCTCCTCCTCCTCCTCCTCCTCCTCCTCCTGTTCCATGTGATGATTGTAGAGCTGCAACAACTGATTCTTTTCATCATCATCAAGTCATCCGTCGCTAATTTTCTCCATGGATCGAGAAGACGTTCAGAAAACGTTGATCGGTGAAACAAAGTCAAAAAATGATTGTGCTTTCCGCTAGAGCGACTCGACTCAATCTACTTATAATTCAAAAATCTACTTATAGTTTCAAATTCTACTTATAATTCCAAATGTTACGTATAATTCCAAAATCTACTTATAATTCCAAATTTTACTTATTCCAAAATGTACTCATAATTGCACATTTTAATTACAATCCAAATTTTACTTATTCCAAATTCTACTTATAATTCCAAATTCTACTTATAATTCTAAATTTTACTTAAAGTTCCAAATTCTACTTATAATTCCAAATTCTACTTATAATTCCAAATGTTACTTAAAGTTCCAAATTCTACTTATAATTCCAAATTCTACCTACAATTCCAAATTCTACTTATAATTCCAAATTTTACTGAGTTTCAAATTCTACTTATAATTCCAAATTCTACCTATAATTCCAAATTTTACTGAGTTTCAAATTCTACTTATAATTCCAAATTCTACCTATAATTCCAAATTTTACTTTAAGTTCCAAATTGTACTTATAATTCCAAATTCTACTTATAATTCCAAATTTTACTTATAATTCCAAATTCTACTTATAATTCCAAATTCTACCTATAATTCCAAATTTTACTTTAAGTTCCAAATTGTACTTATAATTCCAAATTGTACTTATAATTCCAAATTTTACTTATAATTCCAAATTCTACTTATAATTCCAAATTCTACTTATAATTCCAAATTTCACTTAAAGTTTAAAAATCTACTTATAATTCCAAATTCTACTTATAATTCCAAATTTTTCTTAAAGTTTCAAAATCTACTTATAATTCCAAATTCTACTTATAATTCCAAATTTCAGTTAAAGTTTAAAATTCTACTTATAATTCCAAATTTTTCTTAAAGTTTCAAAATCTACTTATAATTCCAAATTATACTTATAATTCCAAATTCTACCTATAATTCCAAATTTTACTTAAAATTCCAAATTCTACTTATAATTCCAAATTCTACCTATAATTCCAAATTTTACTTAAAGTTCCAAATTTTACTTAAAGTTCCAAATTTTACTTAAAGTTTCAAAATCTACTTATAATTCCAAATCTCTACTTATTGTTACCTTTTCTCCATTTTCACTCCCCAGTACGTAACAGCCCATGATGTGGATCAGGTTTGGCTCTGGGTTCAGTTTACTCATCAGTCTGCTCAGTCGACGCCAGAACCTGAGGGAGAAAGAAACATGATTATTCTGTTATATTTTCACACTCTGGCAACTTGTTTCTTTTTTTTTTAATGGAAGCAGAAAATTCTAAAATCTAACGTAAACATTGTCAGTCCAGGTGATGATGTAGTTTACAATAATAAATGTATTTATGATGATGAATTACTCATAAATAACAAAAAAAATGTATATTAAGTGGGTTTACAGAGTTCATATATCAGCCACATTGTAAGTCACATGTGTAGAATACTCATAGAATATTAGTCGTTAAATCTCCACAGATTATTGAAGAGAAAAAGCTCTTACTGGACCATGTCTTCTTCTTTCTCCACTTTAGCAAAAGTGGCCACTTTATTCTTCAGCAGGTACAAATGTCCTGGACCTCCCTGAGGAGGAAATAACCATCATTATAATCATAATAAATGTATTATTATACATATAATAATACAGTGTCATCAGAAGAGGGTATCACTTGAAGTTTAATTGCAGTGCAAACCATGTATTATTCATAGATGTTAAAATTCACATGTATTATTCATTCATTTTGACTTCAAATGTTTTTGGTATTTTATATTAAAATTTAGTGTTTTATTGAAAATAATATTTAAAAAAAATGAAAATTTAATGTAGACAATTTGTTTTCTATTATAATAATAATAATTATTATAATAATAAACAGTTTTATTTCATTAGAATGAAGATAAAAGATCTATTTACGTGTCAAACAGTGATTATTTAAAGGAAACTAACTGACTTATTGTCACAGAATTACAATTGAGTCATTTAAAGGAAACGTGACACAACGATGTTGTTGTTTCTCACCTGACAGAAAATCAGCATGTTCCAGATTCTACAGCCTTTTCTGTACGCGCTCAGTTTCTTCTCTATCTCACCTGGAGAGGGCGAGAGAGAGCGTCACTTTTATAACTCGCTCATTAAAGTGTCCCTCAGGACTCTCTCTCTCTCACACACACACACACACACACACACACAGTAAGAAAAACAGTGAGTCATCTCCAGAAAAAACTCAAACTTCTCCACACGCTCTCACACGTTCACGCGCTCACGCGTTCGCACGCAGCACATGACTCACTTCCACACGAGAGGCTTTCGTGTTTTATAAATAGACAAAACGTGTCACACTCACCGAGGATGTCGTCAAACGTGGCGTGTTCATGGTCCTTTAAATATAGAAGCAAAACACACTTATAATTACAGATGAAATAGACTCACACATATATATATATATATATTATAGTTATTTAACTTGTGACTGCACCTGTGTCACCACATTTAACTGGGATTATTTTAAACCTTAAACATTTATTCTCGTCTCCTGCACCAAAATGAAAACTGTCTCACATTAATGAACTCGCCTCATTAAACACTTGAGTGTGATTAAATCTTGTGATGATAAAACTGCAGACGATTTGATGAACACATGATTTTATCAGACTCTGAGCCGCTCCCTCACTTATACTTTGCACTCCCTCATTTGTTCTTTCCGCTCTCTCATTGTTCTTTGCACTCCATCATTGTTCTTTGCGCTCCCTCATTTGTTCTTTGTACTCTCTCATTTGTTTTTTGCACTCCCTGATTTGTTCGTTGCGCTCTCTCATTTGTTCTTTCCGCTCCCTCATTGTTCTTTGCACTCTCTCACTTGTTCTCTGCACTCCATCATTGTTCTTTACGTTCCCTCATTGTTCTTTGCACTCCCTCATTGTTCTTTGCGCTCCCTCATTTGTTCTTTGCACTCCCTCATTTGTTCTTTGCACTTCCTCACTTGTTCTTTGCTCTCATCACTTGTTCTTTGCACTCCCTCATTTGTTCTTTGCACTTCCTCACTTGTTCTTTGCTCTCCCTCACTTGTTTTTGCGCTCCCTCACTTGTTCTTTGCGCTCTCTCACTTGTTTTTTGCGCTCTCTCACTTGTTCTTTGCGCTCCCTCACTTGTTTTTGCGCTCCCTCACTTGTTCTTTGCACTCTCACTTGTTCATTGCGCTCCATCACTTGTTCTTTACGCTCCATCACTTGTTCTTTGCGCTCTCTCACTTGTTCTTTGTACTCTCACTTGTTTTTGCACTCCCTCATTGTTCTTTGCACTCTCTCACTTGTTCTTTGCGCTCTCTCACTTGTTCTTTGCACTCCCTCATTGTTCTTTGCACTCTCTCACTTGTTCTTTGCACTCTCTCATTGTTCTTTGCACTCTCTCATTGTTCTTTGCACTCTCTCACTTGTTCTTTGCACTCTCTCACTTGTTCTTTGCGCTCCATCACTTGTTCTTTGCTCTCCCTCACTTGTTTTTGCACTCCCTCATTGTTCTTTGCACTCTCTCACTTGTTCTTTGCGCTCTCTCACTTGTTCTTTGCACTCCCTCATTGTTCTTTGCACTCTCTCACTTGTTCTTTGCACTCTCTCATTGTTCTTTGCACTCTCTCATTGTTCTTTGCACTCTCTCACTTGTTCTTTGCACTCTCTCACTTGTTCTTTGCGCTCCATCACTTGTTCTTTGCACTCTCTCATTGTTCTTTGCACTCTCTCACTTGTTCTTTGCACTCCCTCATTGTTCTTTACGCTCCCTCACTTGTTCTTTGCTCTCCCTCATTGTTCTTTGCGCTCCCTCATTTGTTTTTTTGCGTCGTGGTTTTTTTGTTTCAGGGCGGCCCTTCGGAAGCTGCCCGCTGATTGGCTACTGAGTTTGGAGCGACAGCTCAATAATGAACCGGAAGTTCCCCCGTCGACATCCGACAAACAATTGTCAGTATCTAACGTTTCTAATCCGACAGACGTGAGAAGGTTACAGTTATTTTCTCCAGACTTTTGTCTCGTCTGTCAAAGACACTCACATAAAGGATGGGAATGATGGACGGGTCGTTGCGGCGGATGATGTTGGGAACGTATTCTGCCTTCGGGACTTTGGAGGAAATGAGCTGTGGAGGGAAATGGAAATTTTTTTTATTTTATTTTAATTTTTTTTATTATTATTTATAGATATTTATAATATATAACACAAACGCCGCCGCTGTGTTCGCTCACCATGATTTTAGGAGGGACAAAGTCGTCGCCCTCGCACGCCGCTCTCTCCGCCTCCCTCTCGTCCTCCCACTCCACTTCCTCGTCCAGGCCTTCGTACAGCGTCCCGGTGGACGTCTGCAGATCAGCACCTGGCTCACACACACACACACACACACACACACACACACACAGGAACAAAGGGTGGGAGATGAAAGGACAACACACACACACACACACACACACACACAGATGAGATTAGAGAGGTGCTCCAGTTTAAAAGAGCTTCACCCGTCGTTTTATTCCATCCGCTACAGCGAGGGAGGAGCAGATCTGTTTCAAATCAGAGCAACAACACGACGACAACAACAACAACAACACAACAACAACAACACAACAGGTGAGACGAGGACAGACGCGTGGGCGGATCAAACAGATTCTCGAGTGTCTCTTTAACCTTTGAATATTTCACCGTCCGTGGTCAAAGACTTGAACTGATCTCATACAGTGTATTTATATATATATATATATATATACACGGCGTACATCATACTGTTACTACATGCTTAAAGGTGCATTATGTAATAAATCTATAAAATCCTCCTAATATGTCACAGAGACTCAGGAATAATGTTCATATAACAAACTGAACTCACCAACAACAACAGTACAGACAAGTTTTTCGCATTTGGCGCCACCTACCACGTCTACCAATCATTGCAGTCAGTAGAGTCTCAGCTGCAGAGCGACCAGTTACGTGAGAAAAACTAAACCTAAAAGACCTCTGTATTTTGAATTTGAGTGTAGTAACCTTTTTTGGCCACATTCTTACATATGGCGCCTTTAAAGATTTAACTTGTTATGATTAAAGAGTTTAATAAGACGTTAATGCAAAGTCCTTTTAACATCGCTAATTTCTTTGATTATGATTTTTTTTGCAGATGATTAAAAATACAAAAATTGTTACTCAAACAGAGAATCACTGGAGTTGCTACGAGTTGCATTCAAGGACCCTTCATGTCCTCCAACTGAAACATAAATATGTGTCATTCTGGACTGCAGGGAACACGGCTTATTGCGCTTAGACGACCAGCTACGAGTTACATTCAGGGACCCTTGTAAAAGTGTGTTACTTGTGCACGATCCACAGCTTGTTCAGTTCTGAGGAACAGCTACAAGATGCATTCAAGGAAAATAGTAAATTTCATTCATTATTTTATATATTATAAGCTTTCAGGAATGACTTATTACCTGATTTTATTCTACATTCGTGCTCTAAATTACTATTTGTAAAATAAAAAATAAGTCTGAAAGGTAAAATTCCTTCATTCACTCGCCTCCTCCGTCAATAACAAAGTCTGCAAATCATGTTTATGTTTTGAAATCACGTTTTTCACATGTGGCGCCACCTACCGCCGTCTACCAACCATTGCAGTCAGTAGAGCCTCAGCTGCCGAGCAACCACGGGTTGCCAGTTACGTTAGAAAAACGAAACCTAAAAGACCGCTGTGTTTTTGAATTTGAACGTAGTAACCCGTTTTTGGCCACATTCTTACATATGGCGCCTTTAAATGATGCCTAATAAAGGGCTAGCATGCTACGTGCTACTACGTACATGTTAGCAAGCGCTTAGTTAACCACATGTCTTTTGCAGGTGTGTCCTGATGAAAGTGGGGGACAATTAAAAAGGGACACTCACTGTCTCTGGAGTCGTGCAGGGACTCGGTCTTGACGGGCGTCGGGTCGCTCCACGAGCGGCTGAAGCTCTTCGCTCGGCGTTCGGCGAAGGCTGAGGGGAAATCACATATATACATATATATATATCGTATATATTTATATAAAGTCTGAAACAATGAGTCACCAGAAGGAAAAAAAAATAAGAGCCTGATGCTAATATTATTCCCCAGTGGAAACTGAAAGTTTCAGCTGATTTTTGATGAATATTTTTTTTTTACGTTTCTATTTTTTGCCAAAAAAAAAGCAGCGGATGTTATTGTACAGATAAAGCGACACTCACTCTGCACCTTCACTCTGCGGCTGCCCACCATCCTCAGGTGCTTCCGGAAGTTTCTACCGTTTATAAGGAGCAGAGAAGAAGAAGAAGAAGAAGAAAAAAAGAGACTTTGAGAATGAGAGACAGAAACTACATAAGAAAGTGTTTCAGTTGTATATATGTGACGTAAATAAAACACATTTGTGAGAAAGCCGACGACAAACCGATGGTTTGACCAGAAGAGGACAGTACATGCACTGACTTTGTATTTCTAATTTCAGTATTTTGAAGATTTTGCACCTGTATCAACAACTAGAAACACATTTAATCCTGAAAACAAGAGGTTTATAGGTTAAGTTACACATTAATGCCACTATTTTTGACATGCACATTAATTATGATTTCACTTTAGTGATTTAAAAACCAAAACAACTGTGTAAATAAAGACATACAAACAGTTTCAACTTTCTGGGAACTTGACTCTTTCAGATCGAGTGGATTTCCTTTTTTATCAGGCTTTGTTTGAATTGTTCTTTGCACTCCCTCATTGTTCTTTGCACTCCCTGATTTGTTCTTTGCACTCCCTCATTGTTCTTTGCACTCCCTGATTTGTTCTTTGCGCTCCCTCATTGTTCTTTGCGCTCCCTCATTGTTCTTTGCACGCCCTGATTTGTTCTTTGCACTCCCTCACTTGTTCTTTGCACTCCCTCACTTGTTCTTTGCGCTCCCTCATTTGTTCTTTGCACTCCCTCATTGTTCTTTGCGCTCCCTCATTGTTCTTTGCACTCCCTCATTGTTCTTTGCGCTCCCTCATTGTTCTTTGCACTCCCTCATTTGTTATTTGCGCTCCCTCATTGTTCTTTGCACTCCCTTATTGTTCTTTGCACTCCCTCATTGTTCTTTGCACTCCCTCACTTGTTCTTTGCACTCGCTCATTTGTTATTTGCGCTCCCTCACTTGTTCTTTGCGCTCCCTCACTTGTTCTTTGCACTCCCACATTGTTCTTTGCACTCCCTCATTTGTTCTTTGCACTCCCTCGTTGTTCTTTGCGCTCCCTCTTTGTTCTTTGCGCTCCCTCTTTTTTCTTTGCACTCCCTCATTTGTTCTTTGCACTCTCTCACTTGTTCTTTGCACTCCCTCATTTGCTCTTTGCGCTCCCTCATTGTTATTTGCGCTACCTCATTGTTCTTTGCACTCCCTCACTTGTTCTTTGCGCTCGCTCATTTTTCTTTGCACTCCCTCACTTGTTCTTTGCACTCCCTCACTTGTACGTGACCCTCGTAAATTTCATCACGGCTGCAAACACTAACCAGTCCACTTGCTGCTGCCACCTTGTGGTAATACATGGAGAACTAATTAGGTCACTGGAAAAGAAATAGTCTTGTTTTTTTAATGAATGCTTGAAACATTGTTTCCTTGACTTGAAAAAAAGAAATTTAAAGCACGAGATGTTCCGTCTCTGCACAGCTGGGTCTTTTCCCCGACATCGTTTCGGATCCAGATCACAAACAAAAGTCTGGGCTCGCGTTAAAAACACTGTGCGTATACAGGTTACGTTGTTACCCCACAGGAGAAGGAAAAACAACAAAGACAAGAAACGGAATCCAGAAACAGACGTAAGAGGAACAAAAAAAAAAAAAACTTTAAAAAAGGACGGTTAGTTTTCGTGGGGATTGATCAAAGCTCGTGAGAGCTTCACGCTTCACGCCGTCTCAGCTGCTCGCGTCGCTAAATCACTGCTGTGGCTAAAAATGAGACGCTGATCCCGGAGGATTTTACACATCAGGATGAGTTTGTTCACCGAGGGGACGAGAGAACGAGTGATCCTGAGTGTTTCCACTGAAGCTTCGTCAAGACAGAGAAGATAAAGACGCTGATAAGTGGTTTTTCCTCTCGCCGGGGGTTTGGAGAGTGTTAATTTTAATGGACGTCTAATGAAGCGGAGAAGACGTCGGACAATGATTCTTTCACTTTCAGTGAAGTTCAAACATGTTTTTAAAAGGCAATTTGTGGGTTAGATTTAACATAATCCAGAGTGTTTCTGGATCCTGGTCCCTGGTTTTAGATGTTTCCCCTTGCTCCAACACACACACACCTGATTCAAATGAACAGGTCGTTATCAGGCTTTTTGCAGAGCTGTAACAAGGGAAACATCTAAAACCAGGACTCAGGATTCAGGAACACTTGCTTCAGAACCAAGGAAAACATAATAATCTGGTCTTGGACTTTGATCATCGGTCAATATTCAGAGCAGACGATCTTCTGAACGTCCATAACATGATTGGTTTGCTGCGTTCCTTCGTGTGGAAACAAAACTATCAGACCCTGACTGAGGGAGTCAATTCACTTCACTCGGAATAGTCTCGTCTTTTGTGTCCTCCGTGTCCTCCGTGTCCTAAAACCTCCGTAATTTCATTCTGCTTCACTTCAGCAGCATCAAACTTTGCACAGCTCACGTCCTACATGTTGTTATGTGACCTTTGTGTGTTTTTTAAGCTCCTACTGCATATTTCAAAGGTGATATTTGCTTTAAAATGCAATACTTTTTTAGGCGAGAGAAAACCATCCTTCAGTTATACTGTGTTCCGTCTACATTTACTCTGACCGAGATAATTCACATAGAGCTTTTAACTGCAGAGATTTACTCTATTTAGTTTTGGGCATTTTGGAGCAGGGATTCTAAAAAGTGGGTTAAGAAAACGCTCAACAAGTATGAGTGTGTGTGACTGTCAGCCTTCGACGTTGCGTATATTTAGCCACAGTTTCGAGTCATTCCAGAAAAGCCTTGTCGACGCGTCGCGAAGGCAGAGTCTTAAATTAGAGCGATGAGTCAGAGTCGCGGGGGGATCCATCACTCAAACACTGAGCGACGACGGCTTTCTTTTAAAACCACTCACAATAACCTGCACGGCAGGATTTAGAGCCGCCGTCGTCGTCGTGTCAACGGGTTCCTGCAAATACGTCAAAGTTGTAAACATTTGACATGCACGAGTTCATCTATGGAACACGGGTCGTCCTCGACGCGTCCACCCCTGAGACACCAAAGAGACAATTTACCACACACACACACACACACAAGGAGCTGTTGCCACATCATCGATCAACAGCTCTTTATTGATAGACTTTGCTTTTTGCGCGTCAGTGTTTGAGTGACAAACACTGATTAAACCTGTCTAACACACACACACACAACAGTGTGTTCTTGATGGGCCTATAAAAGAGCAGCTGAGGACTGAGCGAGCACAGCTTTTGATTCAGGTGTAAACGGCAGCGGTTTGTCATCGTATCGAGTGGATCATAAATAATGTCAGAGAGACTCTTTGGTGATATTAACGCTGCATATCTTGCATATCTTGATGCCCGATTCTCACATGTCGTCATTTCTTTTACGACGTGCGGTAACCACCGCAACCGCGTGACCCCCACGTCTGATTCAAACCTGATTTATTTCCACATGCGTACGACGCTTTGATCTGATCTGACGAGATCACTGAGTCCGTGTGTGTCATACGTGGTTTGTGCCGCATGGAAGGAAGTAAAAGATCAGAATTGGGTCAACGCAAAACTGCTGATTCATCAGGAAAAAACCTGTCTAACATAGAGACAATTTACTCAAACTATAGTCCAGAATTCCATAATGTCCAACAAGTGCAGATGGTTATGTAGATAAAACCAACATTTAAAGGCGCCATATGTAAGAATGTGGCCAAAAACTGTTACTACATTCAAATTCAAAATACCGAGGTCTTTTAGGTTTCGTTTTCTGACGTAACTGGCAACCCGCGGTTGCTCGGCAGCTGAGACTCTACTGACTGCAATGATTGGTAGACGGCGGTAAACATGATTTCAAAACATAAACATGATTTGCAGTCTGCAAAATATATTTTTTTTATATTTCAAATATTTTGTCTGTACTGTTGTTGTTGGTGAGTTCAGTTTGTTATAGTTATAAGAAATTCAAATCAAAAAAAATCTTTTGCAGACTGCAAATCATGTTTATGTTTTGAAATCATGTTTTGGCATCATGTGGCGCCACCTACCGCCGTCTACCAATCATTGCAGTCAGTAGAGTCTCAGCTGCCGAGCAACCACGGGTTGCCAGTTACGTCAAAAAAACGAAACCTAAAAGACCTGAATTTGAATGTAGTAACCGTTTTTTGCCACATTCTTACATATGGCACCTTTAACGACTGAATCAAGGGTTTGCACTTGAAAATGTCATAATGTACCTTTAAATGCTGCTCTTTAACATCAACAAAATACCAGAACTCGACATCATTCATTCATGTGTATGATCAGGCAAATGAATGAAAATGAATGGCTTCAGGGAACTGAAGTGCTTTTACTTTGAAACAACAGGAAGTCGCGCAGAGTTTGGTCAAATAGGTCACAACAGAGTTCGCCGTTTTGTGAGAAATCGGACTTAAAAATAAACGTGCGAATTTGCCGTCATGTATGAATTATATTTAAACGTGTGCATCAGCATCTGAGTCATCACAAAGCGCCTGAAGATGCAGGTGTGAGCTCTCGACTCTGCCTCTTCACCAGAGACCTGGAACGTTCCCACCTTGTAATCGGTGCAGCTGCTGCTCACACAATCACCTCATCGCCTTCACCTGGTCTCCACAGAATAAAATCCCTCAGCTCTGCTCAGCTTCTGTTTGTCCTCAGAGGGTTTTCATGCTCCTGCTTCACCTGGGCTGTTGTTTTAGTTTCTGACATCAATTTATCTGGGAACTTGAGGGTTGTTTTTTTTTATTGTGTGTGAATAAACAACGTCTGTTTAAGTGGTTTTGATGTTACGGACAGAAAACGCTCCAAAACAAAACAATCGACACCAAAGCTCACATGAGAAAACATCTTCACTGTTACCACAAACTCACGAAAAAAACATGAAGAAATGTAGCCATTTTCTTTGGTTGACGAAGGAAAACGGCTTTAAATGGCAACGTTTCATTAAGAAAATACACATTTACAGTGTATTTGTACAGAAAAAAACAAGTTTGTGTTTTGTTTTGAGCAGAAATGCAAATTTCTTCCACACTTTGTACAGAACGACGCAAAACTAACACGTTTGGTGAGAGACGAAACGTGGGATTGAGCGCTAACGTTGGACACTGTCTCGTGATCTGCATTTCATGACGTCGCTGCTGTTATATTTACACTGTTTACACTGTTTATTGTTCTGTCAGAGCAACCTTGAGTAAATATGGAGAAAAAACGAACTGAGAGAGTTAGCAAAGCAGCTCAAAGTCACATGTGCTAGCATGACGCTAAAGCAGCTTTGTCGTTATTCAGGGGCATGGGGTTGAGAAGGAGAAAAAGTCCCACCGAGTTATTCTGGTACTAATGGTATGTTCCACTTGTAGTGCCTACATATCTGGAACACTGCCTTAAGTTGGAGCAACCAAACAAACCCCACATAGGATTCTAAAATGGCTGCCATTTGTGGCGAACAGCAAAAACCCTCTGCTGTTACTGTTATTTACACTTCTGTCTTAGTTGTTTTACAGTAAATCAATGATACAACCATTTGAGCTGGTTTGGGTGTTTTCTTCTGGGAGTGTGAGGCACCAGAGACCTTTTGAGAGGAGATAGCTTTGCTAGGTGGCTTTGAGCTAAAGGCTTTGAGCTAATGAGGAACTTTGGACTGCCTTGAAGGAACTTGGAATTGTGTTTAGAACCTTTGGGACTACTTTGAAGGAACTTGGAATTGTGTTGAGGAACTTTGGGACTACTTTGAAGAAACTAGGAATTGTGTTTAGGACCTTTGGGAATACTTTGAAGGAACTTGGAATTGTGTTGAGGACCTTTGGGACTACTTTGAAGGAACTTGGAATTGTGTTGAGGAATTTTGGGACTACTTTGAAGGAACTTGGAATTGTGTTTAGAACCTTTGGGACTACTTTGAAAGAACTTGGAATTGTGTTGAAGAACTTTGGGACTACTTTGAAGGAACTTGGAATTGTGTTTAGGACCTTTGGGAAATTTTGACTATTTTGGAGGAACTTTGAATTGTGCTGAGGAAATTTTGACTGAATTGGAGCAACGTTGGACTACGTTGAAGGAACTTTGAACTGTGTTGGGGACACTTTTGCTATTTTAGAGGAACTTGGAATTGTGTTGAGGAACTTTGGGACTACCTTGAAGGAACAAGGAATTGTGCTGAGGAAATTTTGCTTATTTTGAAAGAACTTTGAATTGTGTTGAGGAACTTTGGGACTACTTTGAAGGAACTTGGAATTGTGTTGAGGAACTTTGGGACTACTTTGAAGGAACTTGGAATTGTGTTGAGGAACTTTGGGACTACTTTGAAGAAACTAGGAATTGTGTTGAGAACCTTTGGGACTACTTTGAAAGAACTTGGAATTGTGTTGAGGACCTTTGGGACTACTTTGAAGGAACTTGGAATTGTGCTGAGGAACTTTGGGACTACTTTGAAGGAACTTGGAATTGTGTTGAGGAACTTTGGGACTACTTTGAAGGAACTTGGAATTGTGTTGAGGACCTTTGGGACTACTTTGAAGGAACTTGGAATTGTGTTGAGGAACTTTGGGACTACTTTGAAGGAACTTGGAATTGTGTTTAGAACCTTTGGGACTACTTTGAAAAAACTTGGAATTGTGTTTAGAACCTTTGAGACTACTTTGAAAGAACTTGGAATTGTGTTGAGGAACTTTGGGACTACTTTGAAGGAACTTGGAATTGTGTTTAGAACCTTTGGGACTACTTTGAAGGAACTTGGAATTGTGTTTAGAACCTTTGGGACTACTTTGAAAGAACTTGGAATTGTGTTTAGGACCTTTGGGAAATTTTGACTATTTTGGAGGAACTTTGAATTGTGTTGAGGAACTTTGGGACTACTTTGAAGGAACTTGGAATTGTGTTGAGGAACTTTGGGACTGCTTTGGAGGAACTTGGAATTGTGTTTAGAACCTTTGGGACTACTTTGAAGGAACTTGGAATTGTGTTTAGGACCTTTGGGACTACTTTGAAGGAACTTGGACTTGTGTTGAGGAACTTTGGGACTGCTTAGGAGGAACTTGGAATTGTGTTTAGAACCTTTGGGACTACTTTGAAGGAACTTGGAATTGTGTTTAGGAACTTTGGGACTACTTTGAAGGAACTTGGAATTGTGTTTAGAACCTTTGGGACTACTTTGAAGGAACTTGGAATTTTGTTTAGGAACTTTGGGACTACTTTGAAGGAACTTGGAATTGTGTTTAGAACCTTTGGGACTACTTTGAAATAACTTGGAATTGTGTTGAGGAACTTTGGGACTACTTTGAAGGAACTTGGAATTGTGTTGAGGAACTTTGGGACCACTTTGAAGGAACTTGGAATTGTGTTGAGCACCTTTGGGAAATTTTGACTATTTTGGAGGAACTTTGAATTGTGCTGAGGAAATTTTGACTGAATTGGAGCAACGTTGGACTACGTTGAAGGAACTTTGAACTGTGTTGGGGACACTTTTACTATTTTAGAGGAACTTGGAATTGTGTTGAGGAACTTTGGACTACCTTGAAGGAACATGGAATTATGTGTAGGACCTTTGGGACTACTTTGAAGGAACTTGGAATTGTGTTGAGAAAATGTTGACTATTTTGGCGGAACTTTGAATTGTGTTGAGGAACTTTGGACCTTGGAAATTTTGGACTGCTTTGGACTAACTTTGAACTGCATTGGGGAACTTGAAATGTGGTAACAAATCAAATATGTTGGACTGTGATTGGATATTTTGAACCGTGGAGAGCAGTATTACACGTCTCATCGACAGCCTGCCAGAAATCATTTGAAGAGAAAGACGTTTGAAGGTCTACAGTCAACACAGACGTAGAGATGCATTTACAAATCAGACATCTGGTCCAATAAGAAATACAATTCTTTCTTTTTTTTGGACCTGATATTTTGGTCTCTTGGTGTTATTTTGCCGTTATCGGCCACATCTTTCACCACACAAGACAGGACTGGACAGGACAGGACACACGGTACCTCTCCATCACGGTGGCTGCCTCCTGCTCTCTTTTCCGCCTCTTTCTCTCAGCAATGCCTCGGAAAGCCCTGCCAGGACGTCAAAGCATGAAGTGTTTTTTTTTTTTTTTTAGGCGATGTCAACTTGTATGTCTTTGGATGCGCCCGACCAAGTCATTTTTGTCTGAACCCAAAGTGACCCAAGGTGCGTGAAAACCTTTGCACAAGTGAAAAATGACTTCACCTCGTAAATCATTTATACTTCAGCTCTGCTACTCGCGCTTTATATGTATGTTTTTGTTTTTTTTTTACACTTGGTTGAACTTTAATTTCACACTTGCTGAGAGAAACTAACTGAAGCCCTTTGGGTCCCGTCGGGTTCGGGCATAAATATAAAGTTCCAGTCAGGATGAGGCAACAGCACACGGGGGGGGGGGGGGAGTTAGAGGGTTGGTTTAGTCCACAGTGGTTAGTGCGGGGTTTAAGGGTTTGGTTAGCTTTGGTGAGCGGTTACACTACACACACACACACACACACACACACACACACTAGGACCACAATACAAGTAAATACAATAAGGAGCAACCAAAGAGCTGCCTGTTTTCTGATGCTAAATCTGCCCAAAATGCCAAGAAGTGACCTGAGAGCTGGGGGGGGGGAGCAGAGAAGGGGGCGTGGTCTGCTCGTGAAATCCGACACAGAGTTCCTGTCTGTTACATATCTATAGTAGACTTATTTTTCTCCGATGCTAATTCTTGCGATTGAGGGAAACGCAGAATCCACCGTGTTCAGGAGCGACAAAATCCCTCCAATGACCCTCGTAAATGTCATCACGACTGCAAAATGATAGATGTGGTAAGAGATGGAAAAGTACAGTAATGAATTAAATTTACTGTTTTCCTTGAATGCATCTTGTAGCTGTTCCTCAGAACTTTGTGCAAAAGTAACAAACTTTTACAAGGGTCCCTGAATGTAACGCGTAGCTGGTCGTCTAAGCGCAATGTTTCAGTCGGAGGCCATGAAGGGTCCTTGAATGCAACTCGTAGCAGCTCCAGTGATTCTCTGTTTGAGTAACAACTTTTTTTTTTTTTTTTTTTTTTTAATCATCACCAAAAAAATCATAATCAAAGGAAATTAGCGATGACAAGTTAAATCTTTAAAGGTGCCATATGTAAGAATGTGGCCAAAAATGGTTACTACATTACATAAATACTACTACATAAATTCACCGAGGTCTTTTAGGTTTCGTTTTCTGACGTAACTGGCAACCCGCGGTCGCTCGGCAGCTGGGACTCTACCGACTGCAATGATTGGTAGACGGCGGTAGGTGGCGCCACATGACGCCAAAACATGATTTCAAAACATAAACATGATTTGCAGTCTGCAAAATATTTTTTTTTAATGCAAATATTTTGGCTGTACTGTTGTTGTTGGTGAGTTCAGTTTGTTTGAGGATTTTATGGCCAGTTGCTTTAGATTTATTACATAATGAACCTTTAACCTTTTGTATCATTGTAATGTCTCGTGAATATTGTTACAGCATGTGATATTGACATTTTCTCATTTGTGATGTTTTCTTCCCTATGGAATTGGAGGCATCGATACAGACCGATGAACTAGCTTGTGGTTTTTGTCGGGTTCCAAATTATTTTTGTTTCAGTCAAATCTACAGCAGCTTTAATGTGTAGCCAGTTTCCAGGATGATATAATGTCAGTATTATGACATCATGTTACATTCAAGTTAATATGTCATGTCATTTTGGAAACAGTAATTGTCATGGTTCTGAAATGCAGCGATAATAAACAACATAGTACATTTACAACAGATTGTTTATTAACGTGTGATTAAATTGCCATTTTTAACACATTTACCATGGAAAGTCGTGCGATTAATCCTGATTAAGTATTTTTAATTGATTGACAGCTCCACTTTTAAGGCACCGTGTTCCCTGTGACAGATTTAATGGGCGATGATTTCTCCCCATTGGTCGGTCAGCGCAGACCCTGGGTCTCCCAGCGGGGACAGTAATGTCTCTGACAGGATGTCAGACATAATGAGTATCACTGGTGACAGTGTGTGTCTGAAACGGAGTCATGTCCTGTCGCCCGTCGTTGATTGACAGACGCACAGACAGCTGACGATCGTCACGGCGACGACGAGAATCTGCCGGAATGTGTGTGCAGCGCCTTCATTACCCCAGGACTTTTCATGCTACCTTGCAAATTCAGTATTACGATACCTATTCCGTCACTTTTTTCCTTCCCCCTGTCACTTATTCCACCATCTGCCGAGTAGACTTAGAGACAACAGCAGCTGTCGTACGTCTGAATATACCACGTTAAAAAAGACAACGTTCTCTGTGGTAAACAGTAGCTCACTATTCTCGCAAAGTTTGCAAATAAACTTGGTTACAGAGTTCGCAACTGTGCTGTTTTTTGCTTTATGTTTACTCAATAATTTGCCCGAATTCTTACCATGTAGCGTATTCCTAAAATATCTTATTCCGACAATAAAGCAGAACTTTTAACCCCTTTTCTCTACAGAGCTCCCCCTAGAGTTTGGGAGTACACGCTGTTACGACACCGACGTAAACATCCTATCATCTACCTTTTTATCCATCCTTTGTGTTTCTCGCGAGACCCGAGACTTTGTGAGACCTCCCGACTGCAAATACTCTAAAACCCTTGCGAGGCTGTTTCTCCAATAACAGACACTAGGGGGCAGTGGAGACGGCTCCCCAATCTCCCCACAACAAGACATTTAACCATCGTAATGACTCTGAAGATGTTAAATACGGGACATCAACATCCAAAGAACTAGACCCGTTATATTTAACAGTTGTGACGTCAGAGAAATTGCACCTTAAGTTTGAGCTGTGGCCCCCTGGTGACTCGTAATGGTGCTGCATGTGGACCTAAAGCCGTCAAAGAGGGTTTTTTCCCCAAGTGGTATTGGTTTGGTTTTCCCGCCATTTACCTGACCACACCCACTTCACCACCCCTGTTGTTTTCACCAGGTCAACCTGTGCATACATACATACATGTGTCCCTGACAGACTGTCTATTGTTTCCCTCGTAGTGTTTGGATTTTTATTTCATATATTTACATTTTAAGTACAATTTCACGAATTCATCATTACAAACTAATTTTGTTTCTCCGAACTATTTCGAAAACTAAAATCTGAACCTTGTCCATAGTTTTCTGAAGTTTGCAAACGTCTACTATAACGAACATTGGTACATTTATCAGAATTTGAAAGTACTTGAATTCTCCACTGCTAAAGTACATCCTTGGGCTAGGCTAACCCATCCTTGTGTGCCTTTATGTGCTGAAAGTAGCATTCATGCTACATATATGACCTGCTATTGTCCCGTGTCCTAGTCTATTTTTACATACAACTTATTTACTGGACGCTGTTTACATTGTCTTTACGTTACACGACGGTTGCATGAGCTCGTGGCTTTAGGGCGAAACTTTAACGGTCAGATTATTTGTGCTCGTTGAAGTCGCTAATCCTTTACAATGTGAGACTGAAAACATGGCGTGGAGTATAAAAAACAGTCAGGCGTCATCTGTGAATTTACTGTCACTAATAACCTCCGACAAGTTAATCTCCAAGTTTGTATGAATAATCTGGATATTGTTTCTTGTGATGTGTAGGTGATCACACGAGTATGAACCCAGTGAATTTTGGTAAGATTTTACCCACTGAAACAATGATCACATTTCCAAGAATTCCCAATCACTGATTATGGGCAAAACTGGGAAAAATAATCCATAAAACTCATTGGATTTAAACAAAATTTGGCATAATTATGCAGGATTGGACACTCTATCTACCATCAGACTAAATTTCCTCTGGATCTAATCCTTTCACCACAACCTGCCGAGGCAGATGCCGCTCATCTGTGATGGTTCTGGTTCTGTGAGATTTTCTTCTTGTTTAAAAAGATGATTTTCAGTCTCTCAATAACGGCCTTTAGCTCTTTTTGTTGGACTCTCCAAGGTTTGATTTTGTGTTCCAGTTGGTGCGACGGTGAGGCGTCTAAATACCTTTGTCCACTTACAGAGCAGAGTGTAAATCTGTAAATCTAATAATTTCTGCACCATAGTGTAGGCAAACTGTATCTAAAGAAAGAACCCTAATAAAGCCACACAGTCCCTTATGAACCGAGGTAAGTTGACACTGCAGCAATCAGAGTTAACGACCATTAAATGCAGCTCGTGGATGTAGAACGTTCCCTCTGCCATCTGTGAATTTACTGTCACTAAAAACCCTCCCATCTCCAAGTTTGTCCTCGTGTTAGAAACTTCCCGTACGCAGTTATTTCACGGAATAATCTGAATTCCTTGCGTTTCTTGCGATGCGTAGGTGAAGTGTACACAAGTCATTCTGAGATACTTTTTGTTTTTGAGAAGAAAGTCTGCTGACTGTCAAAGTGCATCAGGGCAAATGGTTAATTTCCTGATTTTCAAAAATTCATTAAAATTATTCTTTAAGAGACATGCAAATATTTTCAACAGATCCTTGATTAGGGCGATAACGACTATCATCATGGTAAATTTCAAGTCATTCCGAGATACTTTTTGTTTTTGAGAAGAAAGTCAGCTCACTGTCAAAGTGCATCAGGGCAAATGGATCATTTCCTGATTTAAAAAATTCATGAAAAATATTCCTTAAGAGGTTTGCAAATATTTTCAACAGATCCTTGTTCAGGGCGATAACGACTATTATGATGGTAAATTTCAAGTCATTCCAAGATACTTTTTTGTTTTTGAGAAGAAAGTCAGCTCACTGTCAAAGTGTTTCAGGGCAAATGGATCATTTCCTGATTTTCAAAAATTCACTAAAATTATTCCTTAAGAGATATGCAAATATTTTCAAAGGATCCCTGTTCAGGGCAACACTGACTACTAGCATGGTAAATTTCAAGTCATTCCGAGATACTTTTTGTTTTTTGTTCTGTCTTCTGGGGGTGAAGTTTATGTCTGAAATACCGCAGCTGAGGAGAGCGTCAGTAAGGAGAGATTTCTATCGGCTCGTTTACAGCAACTAGGAGGTTTTTGACCATAAAAACAAGTTAGCGTATGTAAGTAGACCTCCATAACTCACATATATGTGCAACAGGACCAACTCTATGTGAGCTTTAAAACAGGTTTTTTTTTTAAAGCAGCAGCTGCTTCTGTTACTGACTCTTCAAACACCTGAGGCCAAGCTCTTGAAGGCTGAAGGACACTGAAGACCAAAGAGGACAAAAAAGCACACGAGGGATAAAAGGGAGGAAGAAGAAGAAGAAGAAGAAGAGCGGCGGGGGCGTTTAAAAAAAAAAGATACTCACGATATTCTTCAGTCGCAGTTTGGAAAACAGCCGTGGAGAGAAGAAGAAGAAGAAGAAGAAGAAGTTAGCAGCAGCGTCAGCCACATAACACACACACACACAGTTTTCTATTTGAGGTGAAATAGTAAGAAAATGGAAGAAAAACACGCTTCACGCTTTATTTCTTTAAGATAAAAAAACGACTGAAATGCTCTCGTCTATTCGTGATAACGAGCTGTACCTAATAAAGTGGCCCGAGTGAGCAAAGGTGAATATTATAACGATGATGATGATAACGTTGCACACGTTTGGTTGTAATCGGATAAAGACGAGGACGTGAACTAGAATAAATCTCTGCTCCAGAACCATAATAGAGAGACGGAAACAGTCGGACATGAATGGAACAAAATGGAAGACGCTGAGAGAGAGCGTGGGAGAGAAGGGGGCGGAGCCTCGACTGTCTGAGGGTCGTAATTAAAAGATCTGCGTGACGAGCGATAATTAACACGTCACACTGCGTGTGTGTGTGTTCTTGTACTTGCGGCATACTGAGGACCAGTGAGGGTTTTTATCCAACAAAGTGAGGTCATTTTTACAGAGTGAGGACATTTTGGTCGGTCCTCACTTTGTTTTCATTCAAATCACTTCCTTAGGTTGCTATAACATGCTATACTCAATTTGTGAAAAAAAAAAATTTCTGTCAAATTTTGGACCAAAAATATTGGGTCCAATTTTTTTTTCAAATTTTGGATGACAGTATCGTATGACGTTTTGTCGAATTTTGGACCAAAAATTTTGGGTCCAATTTTTTTTGTCAAATTTTGGACAAAAATTTTGGGTCCAATTTTTTTTTCAAATTTTGGACGACAGTATCGTATGACGTTTTGTCGGATTTTGGACCAAACATTTTGGGTCCAATTTTTTTTTCAAATTTTGGACGACAGTATCGTATGACGTTTTGTCAAATTTTGGACCAACATTTTGGGTCCAATTTTTTTTTCAAATTTTGGACGACAGTATCGTATGACTTTTGCCGAATTTTGGACGAAAAATTTTGGGTCCAATTTTTTTTTCAAATTTTGGACGACAGTATCGTATGACTTTTGCCGAATTTTGGACCAAAAATTTTGGGTCCAATTTTTTTTTCAAATTTTGGACAACAGTATCGTATGACTTTTTGTCAAATTTTGGACCAAAAATTTTGGGTCCAATTTTTTTTTCAAATTTTGGACGACAGTATCGTATGACGTTTTGCCGAATTTTGGCCGAAAAATTTTGGGTCCAATTTTTTTTTCAAATTTTGGACGACAGTATCGTATGACGTTTTGTCAAATTTTGGACGAAAAATTTTGGGTCCAATTTTTTTTTCAAATTTTGGACGACAGTATCGTATGACGTTTTGTCAAATTTTGGACGAAAAATTTTGGGTCCAATTTTTTTTTCAAATTTTGGACGACAGTATCGTATGACGTTTTGTCGAATTTTGGACCAAACATTTTGGGTCCAATTTTTTTTTCAAATTTTGGACGACATTATCGTATGACTTTTGCCGAATTTTGAACGAAAAATTTTGGGTCCAATTTTTTTTTCAAATTTTGGACGACGTATCGTATGACGTTTTGTCAAATTTTGGAACAAAAATTTTGGGTCCAATTTTTTTTTTCAAATTTTGGACGACAGTATCGTATGACGTTTTGCCGAATTTTGGACAAAAAATTTTGGGTCCAATTTTTTTTTTAAATTTTGGACGACAGTATCGTATGACGTTTTGTCAAATTTTGGACGAAAAATTTTGGGTCCAATTTTTTTTTTAAATTTTGGACGACAGTATCGTATGACGTTTTGTCGAATTTTGTACAACCTTTTTTTGGGTCAATTTTTTTTTTTTTAGTTTTGGACGATAAAGTATGACGTTTTTGTTAAATTTTGGACCAAAAATTTTAAAAAATTAGAAAAAGTTTTGCAGCCCTTTTTGCTCTGGGGCTCCACCTGCAGACATGTTATGGTACTGCAACCAGTAGTTCTTTGTAGATGTCGTTCATGAAGTAGATATTTGTAATTGTGTTGATTTATAAAGTGGAAATGCTGGTCCTCAGTATGCAGCAAGTACAAGAGTGTGTGTGTGTGTGTGTGTGTGTGTGTGTGTGTGTGTGTGTGTGTGTGTGTGTGTGTGTGTGTGTGTGTGTTTGATAGTACCTCATTTCTGAGCCATTGTACTTGGACATTATGTTCCCGTGCATCCATCGTAGTCATTTTATATTTTATGTTTAATTTTATAGAAGAAAAAAATAAAAATCGCACTTTTCTCTTCTCCGTGCACGTTGTCTGAGATTTAATCAAGTTTTCTGATTCTTATTCTCTGAGTGTCGTTACTCATTTATAGTTATATTATATAGACGTTTCTGTAATTACTGCTGGAAGGAAAAACAAAGGGGGGAAAACTCAAATAATGAGAAAATAATTAGCAGTGTGCTTTGTTGCGTCGTGTCAACAAACAATTAGGCTGTTACATAAGAACATTTGAATGGGACTAAAGTGGAAAGAAACAACGCTGTAAAACTCGTTTATTAAATTGCGTCCTGATGTTTGATCATTTCTGATTAAAATGACAGTTTTATCAAAAGAAAACGACTCCTTAATCAATCGCAGACTGTTTGAGTGGTTTTTTATTTAATTAAAAACAAAAATTCCCTGATTTTGGCTTCATTATGATGTGAAAAATATGATAAACTAATTCTTAGTTTCCGTTCATTTTATGGACCAAATAACAACTTGACGAGTAAAGAACAGTCAATTGACGAAGAAAGTGGCACATTTCAATAATAACATGAAGAGTTATTATTTTATTTCCTTATTTATGCATTATATAAAGCCTTTTTTTTGGTTATAAAATATCCTAAACCAATCTAAAAAATGTATGTAAAGCCTCTTCGTTTCAAGCTCCGGCTGCCGCAGATCAGAAGAAATGGAAGTGAACGATGTTTAGAACACGTTTTACTGTCTGATAAAAAGCTCACGGAGGAGAGAAATGTGAGGATTGAGACGTGGATCACGATCGGCGTGTTCGGCGCTCGCTCTCAGACGCTCGGCGTGGGCGTGAAGGCGTGGATCTGTGTGCCGTACTCACGCCTGCATGGTGGTGGTGGCTGTCTGGAAACTGAACATGTTCTCTTTGGGGAACCAGCTGTTTGGTGCGTCCTCTGCAAAACACAGAAAATGAAAAGACGTTGTTACCTTACCTTTAAGACTTTTTTTTATTTTACAAATAATCATTTAGAGCACGAATGTAGAATAAAATCAGCTGATAATTAATTCCTAAAAGCAGATAATATATAGAATAATGAATGAAATTTACTATTTTCCTTGAATGCACCTTGTAGCTGTTCCTCAGAACTGAACAAGCTGTGGATCGTGCACAAGTAACACACTTTTACAAGGGTCCCTGAATGTAACTCGTAGCTGGTCGCCTAAGCGCAATAAGCCGTCCAGAATGACCCATATTTATGTTTCAGTTGGAGGACATGAAGGGTCCTTGAATGCAACTCGTAGCAGCTCCAGTGATTCTCTGTTTGAGTAACAATTTTTTTTGTTTTTTAATCATCGGCAAAAAAATCATAATCAAAGAAATAAGCGACGTTAAAAGGACTTTGCATTAACGTCTTATTGAACTCATAATCATAACAAGTTAAATCTTTAAAGGCGCCATATGTAAGAAAGTGGCCAAAAACGGTTACTACACTCAAATTCAAAAATACAGAGGTCTTTTAGGTTTCGTTTTTTTTTGACGTAACTGGCAACCCGTGGTTGCTCGGCAGCTGAGACTCTGCTGACTGCAATGATTGGTTGACGGCCGTAGGTGGCGCCACATGCATAAACATGATTTGCAGTCTGCAAAATATGTTTTTTTTAATGCAAATATTTTGTCTGTACTGTTGTTGTTGGTGAGTTCAGTTTGTCATATGAACATTATTCCTGAGTCTCTGTGACATATTAGGAGGATTTTAAAGCACCTTTAAATCAAATGTAGAATCACAAGTAACACTGATATAACCGCTATTGTCCTCACCTCTGTCTTCAGTCGACGTTCTGTCCTCGCTGTACATCCTCTCCAGCTTCTTGCGCTGCTTGTCTCCGTCCCTCGGCGACGCGTCCAGGTCCAGCGAGCGCTGGCTCTGACACGGCGCTCGAATGCAGGCCACGCAGTCGGCGGTGTAGTCGTCCTTGGACGCCGCTCGCCTCAGCCCCCAGTCTCGGACGTTGCCGCCGTTTCCTCCCGAGCTCTGCAGCGGCTGCGACGCGGACGCCGGTCCGCCGTGTTGCTGGGCTGCTGCGTGGTGGTGGTGGTGGTGGTTGCTGCGATGGTGCCCGCTGCTGCGGTGGTGGCCGCCGCGGGGGGCCGAGGCGGACGGTTGGCTGGTGCAGGATGGGTCGTTGTCAGGGTTGGAGGCCTGGGAGGGATTCTGGTCCCCGGAGGTCTTTATCACCTCCAGCTCCAGGCTCTCCTCGCTGCCTCGGCTCCCCAGCGTCATCCCTCCTTCCCCGCTGATTGTGTAAACCCTGGCGGGCTTCGCGGCCGCGCTCCCCTCCTGGCTCCTTGAGCGCGACGGCTCGTCCGCGGAGAGGCTTCGCTCCACGGAGAGTCGCCGTTTGGAGGCGCCCGCCGGCGCCGGAGGCTGCAGGCTGCAGCTGACCAGAGGCTGAGACCGAGACAGGGCGGGGCCTCGGGGGGTGGACCGGACAGGCTGGTCGGGTTTCGCTACAGGCAAGCGGAGGCTCTGGGGAGGCAGGTTGTTGTTGTGCAAACGCTGGCTAACGTCTGGAGAGTCGCAGTCTTGGCCGGCGAAGGCGTCGGACAATAAATGATCTGGTGGCGGGAGAAAGGAAGAGAAGGTCAACGTCGACCGAAAGATAAATCTCAAAGTGAACGGTAACGGTTGAAAAAAAAAGTGCGGGAAAATTAAAAAGAAACGGCACTTTTCCTGTGACGACACTCTCTGATCAATCGATTAATTAAACCCTAGTTTGGGGAGGTGTGAATGTGCAACCGAACACTAAAGCACCTCAACAAACAAAGGTCTCTGCTCGCTTCAAGTGAACCAAATGCAGGAAACGGACGACAACGCAGGGCATTGTGGGTAAACCCAACCAACACACGCATGCGTGTAGAACAATAGCCGGCGTAAACGTCTGACGCCCATCGATGCAGCTCAATGTTTTTGCTCTCGTTTGGCGGAAACAGAATTCCTTTTCAGGTTTTCTTCTTCGTTGTTTGGCCTCGTCTTCTTCTTCATCAGTAATTCTTGATGCGGCGCCGCCTCAGGCGAGGAGGGGGAATGCGTTATTATCAAAAGGTTTGGTTTGGTTTCGCTAAAGAATCGCACCGAGTCTAGCGGAGACTATCAGGTGTGAAGGCGACCTCACAGAACGCAGAAGATTAGAACATCAGTCAGTCGATAAACGTGTGTGTGCGTGCGTGTGTGTGTGTGTGTGTGTGTGTGTGTGTGTGTGTGTGTGTGTTACCTGCTCCGTTGCGGTTCTCCGTGTTAGCGTTGGACAAATATTCTCCGAAGGCTCTGGCTGCTCTGTGGAGACAAACCCAGCGAAAGCGGCAGTTAAATCCTCAGACTCTCACACAGAAGTGACTCACACACACACACTCACACACACACACACACACATACAGAGTCATTTTTAGACTTTTCATCGGTGACTCCTCTTCATATCTGACTCCTACTACACGTCTATCAGTCCGACGTCGTAGCGCGATAAGAACAACCCTTTTTTTTTTCCTCACTTCACAGTCTGTCGCCGAGAGGTAACGCTGCCGTAACGTTCTCCTGCAGAGACTGAAGGGTTTCGGTCAAACACAGATGATAAGAGTCTCACAGGAGACGGAGACGTTGTCGTATTTTCAAATCCAGCAGATAAACGCCGCGACACGTCGTCCGCGGGAACAGCGAGAAGGCGAGAGACGGCACGTACTTTGGCAGGAACAGCGAGGAACTGGCAGAGTGTCAGGAACATGTATGTAGCAGAATGTGTCGGCGATGTCCGCTCTTAATTCTCTACTCTTACTAGTTTAGTTTAGTAAAGTGGTGCCAGGTTTTTCTGGGATGAAATACAAGGTTTCATTTACAGCATCGATGAGAACAAAGTTAGAGAAAAGTGCAAGTCTGCAGCCTGACTGTAGTAGGAAGGAAGGTCAGGAGGTAGGTCAGTTGGTTTGGAGGTAGGTACATTGGTAAATTGGTTGGTAGTTTCGGAGGTTGGTTGGTAAGGGAATTAACCATTGTTTTGGAAGTAGGTACATTGGTAGGTTGCTTGGGAAGTCAGTTGGTAGTTTGGGAAGTAGGTGGGTTGGGTGGTCGGTGGTTGGTTGGTTGGTTGGTTGGTTGGTTGGTTGGTTGGTTATGGAATTGACTGTTGGTTTGGAGGTAGGTACATTGGTAAATTGGTTGGTAGTTTCGGAGGTTGGTTGGTTAGGGAATTGACCATTGTTTTGGAAGTAGGTACATTGGTAGGTTGATAGGTTGCTTGGGAAGTCAGTTGGTAGATTGGGAAGTAGGTGGGTTGGGTGGTCGGTGGTTGGTTGGTTGGTTGGTTGGTTGGTTGGTTGGTTGGTTGGTTATGGAATTGACTGTTGGTTTGGAGGTAGGTACATTGGTAAATTGGTTGGTAGTTTCGGAGGTTGGTTGGTTAGGGAATTGACCATTGTTTTGGAAGTAGGTACATTGGTAGGTTGATAGGTTGCTTGGGAAGTCAGTTGGTAGTTTGGGAAGTAGGTGGGTTGGGTGGTCGGTGGTTGGTTGGTTGGTTGGTTGGTTGGTTATGGAATTGACTGTTGGTTTGGAGGTAGGTACATTGGTAAATTGGTTGGTAGTTTCGGAGGTTGGTTGGTTAGGGAATTGACCATTGTTTTGGAAGTAGGTACATTGGTAGGTTGATAGGTTGCTTGGGAAGTCAGTTGGTAGATTGGGAAGTAGGTGGGTTGGGTGGTCGATGGTTGGTTAGTTGGTGGTTGGTTGGTTGGTTGGTTGGTTGGTTGGTTGGTTGGTTGGTTGGTTGGTTAGGGAATTGACTGTTGGTTTGGAGGGAGGTACATTGGTAAATTGGTTGGTAGTTTCGGAGGTTGGTTGGTTAGGGAATTTACCATTGTTTTGGAAGTAGGTACATTGGTAGGTTGATGGGTAGTTTGGGAAGTCAGTTGGTAGTTTGGGAATTAGGTTGGGTTGGGTGGTTGGTAGGTAGGAAGGTCAGAAGGTCGGGAGGTAGTTTAGTCTGAAGGTTGGTAACTGGCTTCAGGGGTTGGTTGGTTGGTTGGTTGGTTGGTTGGTTGGTTGGTTGGTTGGTTGGTTGGTTGGGAGGGAAAAGGTTGGTAAGTAGTTGGAGGTGGGTACGTCGATAGGTTGATAGGTTGTTGGGAAGTCAGGCTGGAGTTTGAGAAGTTGGTACACTCTTGAGAAATAAGGGTTCCAAAATGGTCCTTCTACAAGGGCTGAGGCTCTAGCTGGAACCATTTGCTTCTGAAATACCCTTTCGCGGGTTCTTGGTGGAACCCGTCCAAAAGGGCTCCTGGTGGATCATTTATCAAAAAGGTTCTACCTGGAGCCAAAAAGGGTTCCACTATGTGGACAAGCCGAAGAACCTCATATGGATCTACTTAGCACTTTTATTTCTTAGAGTGTAGGTACTTTCAGGGGGAGATGGGTTGGGAGGTCGGTAAATATGAGGGGTTTTTTTTGCAATAAACATGTTTTTTCATGTCTGCAAAAGAAATCTACTTACATAAACTACTACTATATTTGACATATATACTGTCTGTACATATACCCTCATTAAACTGTTACATTTGATCAGACTGAAGGCAACTGACAAAGATAAAATTATAATAATTGACGTCAGGTATCGATCGGACATCAGCTGCACTGACTTTGACTAAATGGAATTGGTTATTGGAATATATATATATATATATGTGTGTGTGTGTGTGTGTGTGTGTGTGTGTGTGTGTGTATGAGTGGACAATATCTAAAGAAACACATTTGTATTCCTGAAACATCCACACACTGACGATATACAAGTTCAAAGATGGAGGTCACAGCAGTGACTTCAGTGTAAACACACAGCGACTCATCCTTAGAAGAACATGTACATGTGCAGCAGCATGAAGAGAAAGAAATAGGCCACACACACACACACACACACACACACACACACACACACATATACATACATACATACACGCACACACAATATGCTTTCTACATGCACACATGCTGAACTCCCAGAGGAGCTGCAGTGAAATGGAATTGCTGTGTTGTTGCTGACGTTTGTATGACACACTAATTAAATATGAGGCGGCACGTGCAGCAGGAGGAGGAGGAAGAGGAGGAAGAAGAGGAGGAAGAAGAGGAGGAGGAGGAGAAAAGAGAGGGCACTGCAATCATCACTGATGTCTATACTTGACTTTGTCAACTGCTTCCAATAAAAAATCCCAGAGATTTAAAGTATAGGAAACGCCCCAGAATACGTTATCAACATTTTTTAAACCATTAAAATAACGTTTAAATTTGAAATCACCACCTTGTGATTGACAAAAAGTTATACTATATATATATATAGTATATAGACAATAGTCCATCTCTGACAACAGACTGTTTCTGCTGCTGCTTATTTATTTCTTTACCTGCATGTTTTCAGCCATGTGAAGAAAAACGCCGCGACAAGAAGAGCGAGACGCGTCTGTGAGACCGAAAATAGAACGTAAAGACGGAGCGTAAAGCATGAAGACGGGGGGGGGGGGGGGGGGTGAGGAGGAAGAGGAAGAGGAGGAGGAGGAAGAGGAGGAGGAATAATAAGGCGAGTTACGACTAATAAAATAAGTGTAGGAGGACAGAGAGGACACAGATGATCCGGAAACCTGACGTTATTAGACTTTTATGTGCTGGTCAAATGCAAGAGTTTCTCCTCCTCATCATCATCCTGATGGGTGATGATGATGATGATGATGATGATGATGAGGATGTGAAGGAGACATGACTTTATATAAAGTACCAGTATTACAAGTAAAAGTTCAAACCTCAATAACCATAAAAACTGGTTTGAATTTAAAATAAACAGAGACAAAGACATAGAGATGCTAACGAGGACTAAAGCTGCTGCTCTCCATGTTCATCCATGTTCCTCCAGGTTCTTCCAGGTTCATCCATGTTCCTCCATGTTCCTCCAGGTTCCTCCAGGTTCCTCCAGGTTCCTCCAGGTTCCTCCATGTTCATCCATGTTCCTCCATGTTCCTCCAGGTTCCTCCATGTTCCTCCAGGTTCCTCCATGTTCCTCCAGGTTCCTCCATGTTCATCCATGTTCCTCCATGTTCCTCCAGGTTCCTCCATGTTCCCCCAGGTTCCTCCATGTTCCTCCATGTTCCTCCAGGTTCCTTCATGTTCCTCCATGTTCCTCCAGGTTCATCCATGTTCCTCCAGATTCCTCCATGTTCCTCCATGTTCCTCCATGTTCCTCCATGTTCCTCCATGAGGTGACGGCCATCTAAGTGTCCACCTGCTCGTCCGTCTCTGTCCTCATCATTACTGCTCACAGAGGCGATTCTAGAGTCTGTAGGGGCCCTAAGCAAAAATTCCCAGGGGGCCCTTCCTTCCAACCAGTGTTCATCACTATTATGTTATAAATAATCTGACACCAACGAAAAATGTACGAGTTCAAAATATATATATATATATATATATTTTTTTTTTTTTCAAAATGAATGAAATAACATGGAAAAACCTTGTAATTAAAAAAGTATGTGAAAATATAAATGAAAATAACTTGTAAATAGCTTTTTAAAAAAACTATACGAACTTAGTAAAAAAATACATTACACTGTTAAGAACCCACATTATAAAACAACATAAATATCGGCTCGGGGGCCCAAAGCAGTTGCCTGATTTGCTTGTTCACGAGCTGCGCCCCTGACCGCTCGTGTAGATTCTTGACATGAATGTATTATTATTGTTAGAGGACGTCAGCGAACGCGTGAACACGTGACGCAGCCATGAAAATTTAATCCACGCCTTCATAATTCATGCGTTAGGTCGAGACGCTTTGTGCAGCCGCGGCGGTTTCTGCGCTCGCGCGTGACGTCTCCACCGTGTCTCGGCGACTGATAAAAGCCCGACGACTTCATTAGGAGACACTTTGCTCGGCGTCGCCGTAATTACTCGCGTTTCCCCGTGAGGACGAGAGAGAGAGAGAGAGAGAGAGAGAGAGAGAGAGAGAGAGAGCGTTCATTACCGGGAACAAGAGAGAAGAAAAAAAAGGAGACGGAGACACGAGGTCGTAGATCTTTAGGGGTCAAAGGTCGAGAGAGACGGTGACGACAAATTCAATTTCTGAACATTGTTGAGTGTGAATGTTTTCCATTTAAGCAGATTAGAGCAGAGCGGTGATGAAAGATGTGACAGTAACACGACAGGAGGTCACGGAGTGGGCGGGGCTTCGCGGACACGGACAGTTCCCGATCACTGAAGGTCAACTGAGGTCGTTTTTCACGATGACAGTGACGGACAGGGGGAATCAATATTTACTATCTTGGAGGGGGGTTTTTTTCCAGTAAAAAAAAGCAGGTTCTTGCTTTTTCTTTTTTTTTTGTTGGTTTATTGCAGGGGGTCTCAAACTCAAATGACCCGGGGGCCAATGCACATCTATCGTGGTCAAGAGGGGGCCCCGGCCAAGAGAACAAAAACAACTGTTCACAATATTGCATCATGATACCACAAGTATACTTAATAATTCTTTTTATGATGCAAAATGTATGTATTAATATCATAAACAGACATTTATTTTAAAATACAGAAATAACAGTGTAGACAACTGTAATTAAAATTTGGACCAGGAGCCGTTTCGGGGGCCACTGCCATTCGTGGCTCTGGCCCTAACAAGTGTATTTATATATGTAATTGAATGTTGTATATGATACATTCAATAATGGAATAATTATAACCAAATGTCTTATTATTACTGTTATAAAAACATTGCTAGCAAACATATATTATGGCAGCTGTGCCTCAGCTACACACTGTGTTTAATAGACGGTGAGGTCGTGGGACATGTTTTCATTATAACATGATATTGAGTGGGGGGCCGCATGTAATCGATTGGGGGGCCCCATGTGGCCCCCGGGCCACCAGTTTGACACCCCTGGTTTATTGTAACCAAATGGATGTTTTTGTCTGGCAATATCTACAGGCAAAGGTTTTTTGGGGAAAATTGGAACATTCCAGCTACTTGACTAAAGGCTCTCAACATCTATGCTAGCTATATACAGCTGTATGTCAAAGTTAAAGGCGCCATATGTAAGAATGTGGCCAAAAACTGTTACTACATTCAAATTCAAAATACCGAGGTAAACCTTTTAGGTTTCGTTTTCTGACGTAACTGGCAACCCGTGGTTGCTCGGCAGCTGAGACTCTACTGACTGCAGTGATTGGTGGACGGCGGTAGGTGGCGCCACATGACGCCAAAACATGATTTCAAAACATAAACATGATTTGCATGATTTTTTTTAATGCAAATATCTTGGCTGTACTGTTGGGTTAGGGTTAGGAGGATTTTATGGCCAGTTGCTTTAGATTTATTACATAATGCACCTTTTAAACATACCTTTTCTGGCTGAAAACCCTCCCAACACCAAACCCCATAGAGAAAATCAGTGATTTCCAGTGATGGTCCAGTGATGGTCCACTGCTGCCTCGTGTGGTCACTTTGTGTCACTGACGTAAATCTAAACAAAGGATTTTAAAAGCCAAAATAAGACATTTGAACTTAGTGATTTAGAGGCACCAGTGGATCAACAACTCCTGTGGTTTTCTCTATGGGGTTTGGTGCAGGGAGAGTGAGCGGTGAAAAAAAGGCGACTCAAGATGGCCGCCCCCAGTGAGGCTCAGACATTATTCTAAAAAATCTTTTTTCTAAGGCGACAAAAGCACGGCAATTATAATTTTTTTATAGCGTTTATACACAAATACAAACTACTACAAAGTACTTGTGGGCGGTAAATTCAAACGCCTGCCAACAAACCCTCGTAAAAACGTTGCATCTCTAATGTCTTGGCGACGGTTCTTCAGTCATCGCCGTGGTTACCGCGCTGTCCTGCGGCGCGCGGTAACCTCGTCTCAACTCGTCTGTACGTTGTTACATATCGCTTCATTTTCATACGGTGGATTAATGCGATGACGCCGCTGAGTTTACAGGAGCTTAACGCACATATTTGTGTTTGTGTATTCTGTCCGTACTTGTCGACCTTTGCTGTAATTTGATTTTCCCGCAGTCTGATCTAATCCGACTTAATCTAATCCAATCTGAAGCGCCGCTCGCTTGAAGTGTAAACCGGAGTTTTTGTTAATGACGTCTCGTTTCTAAAAAAATTCCGCCGTCACGCTTCATAATTACAGATGATAAATCTCATATTTGTGTTTCACAGTCTGCCGTGTGTGTGTGTGTGTGTGTGTGTGTGTGTGTGTGTGTGAGCTCCTCCGCACTGACTCTGGCAGACGAGAGGACGCAGATGTTTTATGGCCGACAGTCGGAGTGGACCGTGACCGGAGCCAATCTGAGCGGCGAGGATGACGATGGCGGGGGGGGGGGTCACTGCTGAGGCCATGAAATCCTATTTTCCATCAAAGTGGAAACTATTAAGGCCTGGAAAAAAAACTGTTTCCCTCAGAGGTGACTGTGAAATATTTAAGGGGACGTCGGCTCTGAAGTCTTTTATCGAGAGGCTCGTCAAAGCAGATGGTTTCGGCTCTTTCGTGTGCGCGGTCACGAACGAGCGCGGTTTCGCCGCGTTCGCGCCTCGGGCGCTTTACAGTCGGGAAAATCAGTTCATTCTGCACATGAACTGATGAATGATTTAAAGTTCAGGAACTCAAGTCTGGTACCTGCAAGGGTTAGGGTGCCAAAGACCGGAACTGGACTAAAAAAACACGTACAATACTGAACCAAAGCGAACCGTACCACGCAAGATGATCCGTTTTGCGCAGGAGCTGGAACGATTGTAGTTCAGGAACTCGATCGTACGCTTGCGGTTCAGTACGGTACAGTTTGGAACTGTAAAGTCCTGGATCAAGCTTGCAAAATAATAATAATAATAATAATAATATCTTGGTTTATTTGGTTGTGGACTGTTCCCGATGGACGTGTAGCGCGATGTCGAGAGGCAACGCAATCTTCGTCGGGAAGTCTGATACTCCAAGGGAAAGGTGCCAAAGACTGGAACTGGACTAGTTGTTTTGGTACTTAAAAAAAAACACACGTACAATACTGAACCAAAGCGAACCGTACCACGCAAGATGGTCCTTTTTGCACAGGAGCTGGAACGATTAAAGTTCAGGATCTCGATCGTACGCATGCGGTTCAGTACGGTACAGTTTGGAACTGTAAAGTCCTGGATCAGGCTTGCAAAATAATAATAATAATAATAATATCTTGGTTGTGGACTGTTCCCGATGGACGTGTAGCGCGATGTCGAGAGGCAACGCAATCTTCGCCGGGAAGTCTGGCACTCCAAGGGAAAGGTGCCAAAGAATGGAACTGGACTAGTTGTTTTGGTACTTAAAAAAAAACACACGTACAATACTGAACCAAAGCGAACCGTACCACGCAAGATGGTCCTTTTTGCACAGGAGCTGGAACGATTAAAGTTGAGGAACTCGATCGTACGCATGCGGTTCAGTACGGTACAGTTTGGAACTGTAAAGTCCTGGATCAGGCTTGCAAAATAATAATAATAATAATAATATCTTGGTTTATTTGGTTGTGGACTGTTCCCGATGGACGTGTAGCGCGATGTCGAGAGGCAACGCAATCTTCGTCGGGAAGTCTGGTACCCCAAGGGAAAGGTGCCAAAGACTGGAACTGGTCTAGTTGTTTTGTCACGTACAATACTGGACTAAACCGAACCATACCACGCAGTGAAAACACGGCTTTTCATACCATCAGCTACTTTTATACGATTCTTTAAAAACAGTCGGGAAAATAATACCTTTATAGTGTTTTTTTTTTACATACATTAGAGTATGGTAGTCTGGTACCCCAAGGGAAGGGTGCCAAAGAATGGAAGTGGTCTAGTTGTTTTGGTACTTGTCCCAAAAAAATAAAAACACGGAATGGTAAAGTCCTTGATCAAGCTTGCAAAATAATAACAGTATCTTCATTTGGCATATTTGGTTGCGGACTGTTCCCGATAGACGTGTAGCGTGATGTCGTACCGGTGTGACGACAACAACAAACGATGACATGGAAGGCAACGCAATCGCCCAATCAGTTTGGTAGTCTGGTACCCCAAGGGAAGGGTGCCAAAAAATGGAACTGGTCTAGTTGTTTTGGTACTAGTCCCAAAGCCAACGCAAAAAAAACAAAAACACAGAAAGGTAAAGTCCTGGATCAAGTTTGCGAAATAATAACAATATCTTCATTTGGTATATTTGGTTGCGGACTGTTCCCGATGGACGTGTAGCGTGATGTCGTACCGGTGCGACGACAACAACAAACGATGACATGGAAGGCAACGCAATCGCCCCAATCTTGTCTGGTAGTCTGGTACCCCAAGGGAAGGGTGCCAAAGAATGGAACTGGTCTAGTTGTTTTGGTACTAGTCCCAAAGCCAACGCAAAAAAAACAAAAACACCGAACGGTAAAGTCCTGGATCAGGCTTGGTATATTTGGTTACAGACTGTTCCCGATGAGCGTGTGATGTCGTACCAGTGCAACGGCAACAAACGATGACATGGAAGGCAACGCAATCGCTCAAATTGATCTGGTAGTCTGGTACCCCAAGGGAAAGGGTGTCAAAAAATGGAACTGGTCTCGTTGCTTTGGTCCTTTTCCACGTACCATACCCGTCCACTCGGTGAAAATACAACTTATCACGATACGTTTATATGATCCGTTAAAAACTGATTAAAGTTCAGGAACTCAATCGTGTGCATGTCCGATAGTCTGGTACCCCAAGGGAAGGGTGCCAAAAAATGGAACTTTTATCATAGGAACATATTTCAGCTCGGAGAATCTTTTAATTAGAACCAAAGTTAGATCCAGAACGTTCTGTCATCCTGGTCCTGATCTTTGGAACATCCTCCCTGAAGACCTGAGTGCTATTCTAACCTTTCGTGTCCCTTTAACAGGTTTCGAATGTTCTGTTTTTTCGGCACCTATTATTCTAACCGTGTTCTCGTTTGCTGACAACGCCTCATTTATTATTTACGGAGACCATGTAAGAAACACAAAAGTGTGATTTTTCTTTGCTCGGCTCAGTCCTCGGGGTCTGATCGCGCATTAGCATAACAATGCCCAGTCACTTTCAAATCAGAACACTTTTCAGACAGCGATTCAGCTTCGTCTCGGCCTCATTTTTCTTCACGTTCACAGAGAAACTCTGCCCTCGTCCTGTGAGCAGCCAGCGAAAATCATCATGCAACACAATGGAAACGGAGGCCGTTCTGACAATGACAATGAAAATAATCAGTGGTGTTTTTCACTTCATGTAAATTCAGGACACACAGGAGGACGAGAGTGAGTCTGAATCATCGATGATTCTGAGCCCATTTCCAACGTTTAAACACCAAATCACATCAACAGCGACGACGTGACTCCAACAGCGACTCGATGAACACCAGCGTCTGTTCTCAGCCGAGAACAAGGCATGATTAATCGATCGACGAGTGGCTTCATGCCTCGATCAGTCATATAAACTCGCTGGAGAAGTTGTGAAAAAGCGAGGTTTGCCGCAAACATTCATGGCTAACGGCTACGCTAGCAGCAGGAAGGTTAATGTGAATGAGAGATAAGTCGTAACGTTATGAGAAAGAATTTGTAATGTTATGAGAATTAAGTCGTAACGTTATGAGAATTAAGTCGTAACGTTATGAGAAAGAATTTGTAACATTATGAGAAAGAAGTCGTAACGTTATGAGAATTAAGTCGTAACGTTATTAGAATTAAGTCGTAACGTTATTAGAATGAAGTTGTAACGTTATGAGAATTAAGTCGTAACGTTATGAGAATTAAGTCGTAACGTTATGAGAATTAAGTCGTAACGTTATTAGAATGAAGTTGTAACGTTATGAGAATTAAGTCGTAACGTTATGAGAATTAAGTCGTAACATTATGAGAAAGAAGTCGTAACGTTATGAGAATTAAGTCGTAACGTTATTAGAATTAAGTCGTAACGTTATTAGAATGAAGTTGTAACGTTATGAGAAATAAGTCGTCACGTTATGAGAATTAAGTTGTAACGTTAGGAGAATTAAGTCGTAACATTATGAGAATTAAGTAGTAACGTTATGAGAAATAAGTCGTCACGTTATGAGAATTAAGTTGTAACGTTAGGAGAATTAAGTCGTAACGTTATGAGAATTAAGTTGTAACGTTAGGAGAATTAAGTCGTAACGTTATGAGAATTAAGTCGTAACGTCATGAGAATTAAGTTGTAACGTTAGGAGAATTAAGTCGTAACGTTATGAGAATTAAGTCGTAACGTTATGAGAATTAAGTCGTAACGTCATGAGAATTAAGTCGTAACGTCATGAGAATTAAGTTGTAACGTTATGAGAATTAAGTCGTAACGTCATGAGAATTAAGTCGTAACGTTATGAGAATTAAGTCGTAACGTCATGAGAATTAAGTTGTAACGTTAGGAGAATTAAGTCGTAACGTTATGAGAATTAAGTCGTAACGTTATGAGAATTAAGTCGTAACGTTATGAGAATTAAGTCGTAACGTCATGAGAATTAAGTTGTAACGTTAGGAGAATTAAGTCGTAACGTTATGAGAATTAAGTTGTAACGTTAGGAGAATTAAGTCGTAACGTCATGAGAATTAAGTTGTAACGTTAGGAGAATTAAGTCGTAACGTTATGAGAATTAAGTCGTAACGTTATGAGAATTAAGTCGTCACGTTATGAGAATTAAGTTGTAACGTTATGAGAATTAAGTCGTAAGGTTATGAGAGAGAATTAAGTCGTAACGTTATGAGAGAGAATTAAGTCGTAACGTTATGAGAAATAAGTCGTCACGTCATGAGAATTAAGTTGTAACGTTAGGAGAATTAAGTTGTAATGTTATGAGAATTAAGTCGTAATGTCATGAGAATTATGAGAAAGAATTCGTAACGTTATGAGAATTAAGTTGAAATGTTATGAGAATTAAGTCATAACGTTATGAGAATTAAGTTGTAATGTCATGAGAATTATGAGAATTCAGTCGTAACGTAAAGGAGAGGAGGATTGAGAGGAGGAGTCATCGCTCACAGACGTCCATTAAAGCCGCCGTCAGCTGCAGCTTCGGCTCATCATCACTGATAAGAGCTGGAACCAGAACCCTTAGACTGAGGTCTGAGCCCAGTGATTTATGAGGATTAAAGCTGAGGTGTGAAAACACAGGAGAGGGAAAATAAACAAATCAACAGCAGAGAGAGAGAGACAGAGAGACAGAGAGAGAGAGAGAGAGAGAGAGAGAGAGAGAGAGAGAGAGACAGAGAGACAGAGAGACAGAGAGACAAATGGAGTTGGCAAACGAGAGCATGAGTGAGTGTAGGTGTTGAGTGTGTAAGTGAGATGGAAAAGGTCATACGATGCCTGAGCGTGAAGCATATGTGCTTTTTGTTTCAGAGTCTGGTGTTTCAGCAGGAGAAGAGTGGGAGTGAGAGAAAACACATGAAACCCAGAGGAGAAGATGAAGAAGAAGATGAAGATGATGAAGAAGATGATGAAGAAGGAGGAGAAGAAGAAGAAAAAGGTTTCCTCCATGTTTCAGGGTCCGTGAAGTGAACATTAGTCATCCTGGAGCCTGTGGACCAGCAGCTCACTGATGTGACAACCATGACTCATGACACCTTTTAATGATGTGACACACACACACACTCCATCACACACACACACACACACACACACACACACACACACACACACACAGTCGACAGCACCAGGGTCTAATTGCATTAGTCCAAATCCAATTTTTTGCGATTTCCACGGTGCGTGACCTCAGCGCAGAGACGTTTTACTTACGTGTGTTTGTGTATAAATGAAATAATAATAATAACACAAACTCTGCCTTCACTGAAGTGCACATACGTGGTGTGAACAGTGTGAACGGTGTGTGTAGTGTGAACAGATCTAGCGTCGGATGCTTTTCTTTTACAAGACATTTACATTTGTTCAGAAAGTCCTCGATCGACACGAAACACCTTCAAATATTCACGTTCAAACAAGAAGAAAATACTCATTTTCTCCTTAAGGAGCTTTAAATTGACCCTTGAACGCCTCAAATCCTCAAACCGTGGAGCTTTATCTTCTAGGAAAATCAATGTAATGATCTCAAATCACAACAAAAAGACAAACTTTTCCTCGCATCGTGTAATAAAGTTATAATTCTGAGACAGAACGACAATAAAAGAGCGGATAAGAAACATTTTTAAATCCCAACTTCCACAAACGTCCTTAATAAACGACACAGAATATGGATTTAATGCCACTTTACTAGATTATGATTTTAAATGCAATATGACAAAAGTCCATAATTACGTAAAGATTTTAAGATCTTGTTTGTAATATATTCAATAAATACATAAATATTGACTGAAAAAAACACTTTGAGCTTCTACACAATGACGTTTATGTCAAATCTGTGACAAAATTCTCAGTTTCAACAAATATTTGTCGTTTTATTTCACAAAAAAATGAATCACAATAACTATAGATATTGATAACGCACAAGATAAACGACTGTGGAAAAGATTTTAAAGTTATTTTAAAGGTTGAAATCACGAGTTATGATGAGTTTCAGCAGATTTTCATCTCAAATATTTTTAATTATAATGAATTTTAAAAAAAACTATATATATTATATTTTAATGGGAGAAAAAGTGTTCATGTGTAGTTTTATATGAGGAAGAATAAAAGAAAGAATCCTCAGTGAAACTTTCTAAATAATCCGTTTCATTTCATCATCAGATCTGAATGTGACCCAGATCCACCCAGATCCACGGAGAACTCGGGAGAACCCGGAGTCTCGCACGCGCACTCACCGAACTTTTGCGGCCACGGACGAAATGGCGTCACTCCTCAGGTTCTTCCTTTTGGACACGGCGGTTCCCATGCTGGCGTGGAAACGACCGCACGACGGGAAACGCGGCTCATTCCGCAGACCGAGGAGCGCGTGACGAGAAACAAGAGCCGGGGGAAAATCATCACCACCACGCGGCGTGGAAAAAATAAATAAAAAACAAGAAAAATAATAAACATCCACAAAGTCACGGCCGTGATGACGTCATGGCGATCAATCGCTTTGATTGATCCTGATCAATCGCACGTGTTTGGAGGAGGATGAGACTCAGAGTCAGAGTCAGAGTCAGAGTGATGCTGATGCTGCTGCTGATGCTGCTGATGCTGATGCTGATGCTGATGCTGCTGCTTCTCTCCTCCTCCTCTTCCTCTGCATCTCCTCCTCATCCAGCTGAAGCTTCAGGAAGGAAACACTGACCATATAAGGACAAGGTGGACAGGTGCAGCGCGGGAAACCGCTGGAGACTCAAAGTGTTTCTTTCTATTGTTTTTCCCGCTAAGATGAGACGCTGTTTTACCGAGACGAAAGGAAGGGAATAATACGAGGACAATACTGAAGACATTATTATTATTGTTATTATTAATAATAATAACAATAATAATCATAAAGTTATGAGCATAAAGTCACAATCATTCAATAATAAAGTTGTAACCTTGTAAGTAAAAGTGACAACTTTACGAGAATGAAGTCGTAACGTTGTGAGAATAAAGTCGTAAAATTATGTCGTAACGTTATGAGAATTATGTCGTAAAGGTATGTCGTAACGTTATGAGAATAAAGTCCTAACGTTATGAGAATAAAGTCGTAAAGTTATGTCGTAACGTTATGAGAATAAAGTCCTAACGTTATGAGAATAAAGTCGTAAAGTTATGTCGTAACGTTATGAGAATAAAGTCGTAACGTTATGAGAATAGAGTCGTAAAGTTATGTCGTAACGTTATGAGAATTAAGTTGTAAAGTTATGTCGTAACGTTATGAGAATTAAGTCGTACATTATGAGAATTTAGTCGTAAAGTTATGTCTTAACGTTATGAGAATTAAGTCGTAACATTATGTCCTAATCGAATGGGAATTATGAGAATAAAGTCGTAACGTTATGAGAATTAAGTCGTAAGAACCTGAGAAAATTTTTTTCTGTTCTTTTCTTTTCCTTTGTCTACGTCAAACAAACTGTCTCTGTTTGCAGAGGATACTCAACTTGTAACATTTGACTTTCATGTCCACTCGTGTCCATGATGTGTCCATGATGTGTCCATGATGTGTCCACTCGTGTCCATGATGTGTCCATGATGTGTCCACTCGTGTCCATGATGTGTCCATGATGTGTCCATGATGTGTCCATGATGTGTCCATGATGTGTCCATGATGTGTCCACTCGTGTCCACTCATGTCCATGATGTGTCCATGATGTGTCCACTCGTGTCCATGATGTGTCCATGATGTGTCCATGATGTGTCCACTCATGTCCATGATGTGTCCATGATGTGTCCATGATGTGTCCATGATGTGTCCACTCGTGTCCATGATGTGTCCATGATGTGTCCATGATGTGTCCATGATGTGTCCATGATGTGTCCATGATGTGTCCATGATGTGTCCATGATGTGTCCACTTGTGTCCATGATGTGTCCATGATGTGTCCATGATGTGTCCACTCATGTCCATGATGTGTCCATGATGTGTCCATGATGTGTCCATGATGTGTCCACTCATGTCCATGATGTGTCCACTCATGTCCATGATGTGTCCATGATGTGTCCATGATGTGTCCACTCATGTCCATGATGTGTCCACTCATGTCCATGATGTGTCCATGATGTGTCCATGATGTGTCCATGATGTGTCCACTCGTGTCCATGATGTGTCCATGATGTGTCCATGATGTGTCCACTCGTGTCCATGATGTGTCCATGATGTGTCCATGATGTGTCCATGATGTGTCCATGATGTGTCCACTTGTGTCCATGATGTGTCCATGATGTGTCCATGATGTGTCCACTCATGTCCATGATGTGTCCATGATGTGTCCATGATGTGTCCACTCATGTCCATGATGTGTCCATGATGTGTCCATGATGTGTCCATGATGTGTCCACTCGTGTCCATGATGTGTCCATGATGTGTCCACTCGTGTCCATGATGTGTCCATGATGTGTCCATGATGTGTCCATGATGTGTCCATGATGTGTCCATGATGTGTCCACTCGTGTCCATGATGTGTCCATGATGTGTCCACTCGTGTCCACTTGTGTCCATGATGTGTCCATGATGTGTCCATGATGTGTCCATGATGTGTCCATGATGTGTCCACTCATGTCCATGATGTGTCCATGATGTGTCCACTCATGTCCATGATGTGTCCATGATGTGTCCATGATGTGTCCATGATGTGTCCATGATGTGTCCACTCATGTCCATGATGTGTCCATGATGTGTCCACTCATGTCCATGATGTGTCCACTCATGTCCATGATGTGTCCATGATGTGTCCATGATGTGTCCACTCGTGTCCATGATGTGTCCATGATGTGTCCACTCATGTCCATGATGTGTCCATGATGTGTCCACTCATGTCCATGATGTGTCCATGATGTGTCCACTCATGTCCATGATGTGTCCATGATGTGTCCACTCATGTCCATGATGTGTCCACTCATGTCCATGATGTGTCCATGATGTGTCCACTCATGTCCATGATGTGTCCATGATGTGTCCACTCATGTCCATGATGTGTCCACTCATGTCCACTCATGTCCATGATGTGTCCACTGACCTGAGAATCATGTCAGATATATTTTAGTCTTCAGGGGAAACAAAATCAATAAAGACGTCAATTCCAGGGAAAAGCTTCAGTGACTCTGAGACACAAAATTACTGAAGTACTATATATACATATATATGTATACGTATATGTACATATATATATATACTTCTACAAATGTAATTCACTTTGTCTAAAGGGACATTTCTGCCGGTTTTTTTCAAGCACAATATTGTGTGTGGACAGTTTGGACAGAAGAAGACATGTTTTATTCATCAATGATGTGACTAACACACACACACACACACACACACACACACACACTCACACACACACACACTCACACACACACACACTCACACACACACACACACACACATAAATTAGAGCAGAAACACTCTAAGCTGAGCGCAGACTGTGTGTCTGACCCTGTGATGGACTTGGTCACCTGTCCGTCAAAATGGACGCATGAACCTGGCGTCACCATCACTTCCCTCCTTCATCTACATGTTTGCTGGCGGGTAGCTCCGCCTCCCTCTTTAGCTCCGCCTCCCTCTTCAGCTCCTCCTCCTCCTCCTCCTCCTCCTGCAGCACGTGAGGTCAGTCAGGCAGAGGTGAGCGGAGCACGTTAACAAAGTGACTGGATGAATTTTTAAGAAGCCATCTGTGTTTTTATAGTTCTTTCTCTGCTTCACACACACACACACACACACACACACACACACACACACACACACACACACACACACACACACACACACACTGCAGGAGCATCATGCAGAGGAAACATCAGCAGAGACACAGTTGTGTCTCTAAAGTGAAACATGTGATTAATGTGATTCTCTT